>NW_019416324.1:301489-901489 GCF_000390285.2 Anoplophora glabripennis | reverse complement strand
GTCTATATTTGGGTGAATCGTATACCTACGGTGGTTTTCAAATATCACTAGAAATGAAAATTTTTCTATGCGCATAAAAAAAACGTAGGCTTAACTTTTGGCGGCACAATATGTTAAAAAATTTCGAAAAATGTCATATTTTTCTTTCTATTTAATTATTTATCTTTTCAAGTTTATTTTAGGCGAAAATGAAAGCGAAGAGGAAAAAAATTTTTGTAATTAAATTTTTACAAAACATGACTAGTTACAAATCGAATGAATCATGGTTATTATTGTAAAAATAGAAAAAATCGCCAAAAATGGGGTTAAAAAAACATTACTTTCTAGGGAAACATTTTGAGGTCTTTAAATTTGGTATAGGACCTTCATTTATACTTGGCTCAAGAAAACTTCATGTTATGTAGAATCATCACACCAAATTTCATCAAAATCGGTTCGATAGATTTTGCATAATGATTTTACAATACAGATTTTGAAAAAAATTGTAAATTTTCTAAATTTTGCACAGCAAAAACCAAGGCCCTTAGATACTTGAAAATTTAATCACATATAGAAGGGCTCTCAAGCTTTCAAACGCTTTTTGAAAAATTCGAATTCGTCAACTAGGAGAGCTCTGGCGCTTGTTTAAACATTGGTCGAATTTTTGTACTTATAAACAATTAGGTGAATATTCAATCAAATCAAATTTTTTTAAAGCAGGTTTTAAAAGTTACTGGAAAGACGATTCTATTAAAAAAAACAGATCGATTGGTTAATTAGTTACGTAGTTATAGCCGATCAAAGTTAAGTAGAACTAGAAGCAGATTAGAGTGCGAGAATGAGGTGTTAGACAACGCGAAAATTAATAATTATTTTGAGTTTGAAGATGAAGAAGTTGATGAATATAATATCGAAGAAGAAAATGAAATCCCATGTAAAAATTTTGCTGTGCAAGGCAGTCATATTTCTAACACCCTGTAGAAACCGGTTTGCTAGTAACGGGGCGGACAGTTTTTAACTTGTAGCAAACTACAGGGTGGTTCAGTTATATTGCCATTAATTTTAAGGGAAAATAGGGAAATAATGAGTAGAATATGAATATGCGATTAAAAAAATTTGAATTTCTGTCTTCATTAGGCCTTCGGTTGTTTCGAACCAAATGCGATTACGCCTGACTATTGGAAACTGCTTCTAATGCATTAGGAACAAAGCTATTATATTCTGTTTCGGTAGCGACAACATTGCAACATAGCAAGTAACCGCCGACTAAAAATCGATTTCGCCCCGAAAAATAAACTTCGACAAACCCGATACTTTGATCTCGGGCAATATTGCGTTTCTGAGATATGCACCAAACTTCCGGCTGCGGTACACGTGCATATTTGTTTAAAACGTAACGTAAATCGCCTAAGATTTATCCGAAATGGCGGCGCTCTTTCGCGTTCGCGTATTTACGGAAATAATTCGAAGTGTATAGACAGTTCGTGACAAATATTGTGAAGAATCCATCGCATTCCCTTTGATGCGTAAACGGAATTTACATTTTCGCGTAACGAGCGCCGCCGTCGCCGTCGTGACGGCTAATAGTGATTTTATGTTAAATGGTCCAAGCTGCTTTGTATTCAGCGGGAAAAGAAACGTAAACCGACTGAAAATATTCATATTTTAATAGCTTCTTCTGAAGGAAAATATATACTTTTTGCTTGATCTTTCAAACGGTTTACGTAAACAAGAAGAATATTAAACCTTCTTTTAACTTTTGATGCTTTAGACACGACTGAAGGAATAAGTTTCCAGTATATACCCAAATAAGAGGGCTGCTAGAAAAAATCTAGCCAAAGTAGTCGTAATACATTTCAGTGTACACAAATATTTCCTAGTTATGTTTAACAGAGTAAATCCCTTTCTACTTGTCTGTCTCAAATTTGAATTAATTGTATTTGTTCTCTAAAACATTTTACAACAATAAATGAGCTTTGAGAAACTGGAACATCGCTATGTCATCAAATAGTTCTTAAGGGAGCATTTTTTCTTTGACTCTTTCTCTCCGTTCCCTCTTTCTCTGTTTCTTCTGATATTTCTTTTTCTTGGAAGGGGAAATTTCGTGAAAACCATTATTTCAAATCAATAAAACTCAGTAGGTCAGCTTTGGAAATTTTGGAAAATGTGTTATTTTTTACCAGTAAAGTGTATTTTTGTATGGAATACAATGTTATTAAGAAATATCTCACTGAATACTACTTCAGGCTTATTTTGATTTTTTACTTGATTTCAGACTTTTTTTCTCTAACAAGATGTCATTTCTGTATGAGATAATACAAAATGTCAGGAAGGAACGGTCTCACAGAGAGAAGCTGAACGTGTGTGCAAAATTTTACAAAGCTACTACTACTTTGACATTTCGAATCAATTTAGATTTTCTCAAAGTTCAATGTACAACATAGTTGTTTCGTTTTATCATTCACAGAGCACAAATAATTGTAATTTAATAACATAATGTTTTCGCTTCTAAATGAATTCGGGTTTTATGTAGACCGTAAATAAACTAAAAAGCCCTGCATAGCAGTTTGATTAGTAATTTAAAGCTGATAATTGGGCATAGTTTTTGATCGGTGTACCTGTAATTTATCCTTTTATATATTTAACTGACAGAAATGACTAAAATGAATGGGCTCGTAATCAAATTTATCAAAGCAATACATAATTCAATAAATAAATTGTTATTTGTTTGTTAAAAAATACAATCAGCGATATTTGCTTCGTGATTTATTGTTTTGTGTAACTAATTTGTATTCTAAAAGCTCAACGTAAAATAATATAGTGTCACACAGATACAGTTTTATCTACTAAATGAGCGAAATATATTAATTTTAATATAATTAGTTGTTGGTGCATATGAGCAAAACGTTTTAGTTGAAAATTTGAAAAAATGGCATGTTTTCTCTGGAGCGCATAAAATAATAAAGTTCTTATTTTTCTTACGGAAACATGGCTATCACTATTTTATTCCTAAATTGTTTAGTTCTTTCTCATTTTTTTTTTAATCCCTACTCAATTTTTGAATTCATTTGAACTAGCTTAATGTCTCTACATAAAGTACAACAACCCGTAACAAAATATATATTTAAAAAAAATTCTTTGTAATAAGTATTCGATTTTATGAATTTACAAAAAGGTCACTAATGTTGTACTGACAAACATAACTAGTATCCCACCACTGTGTCGGTCACACTGTTATTAAAAACCAGAACTAATCTCGACTGTCGCTTGTACCATTTCCGTAGACCTCGTCTCTTAGTACGTCCAACATCCACGGTGAGCCTGTAGAGACGCCGCGATCGAGTTTAAAGGTGCGCTCGGATAAAGCAGGCCATGGCAGGGTGACAGCCGACGATCGCTGCAACAAAAACATGTGCCCGGATGCGGTTAGGCCGCAGGCCAGTTTGCCGGGTCGCGAGGAAATAGGCATGTAGCTCGCCTTTGCTAAATCGAAAGGCACTAAGATGATGATGTGATAATAATCATAAATCCAGATTATATTCGACGTCGGTCCAGACAAAGCAGGGATCCAGATAGGTGAATAGTAAGAAACAACAGCGAAGATAAACCTAGAAAATTGGCGAATCCATCAAGAAGTGTGATGGAACGTCTACTCTATTTTCTTCAATTATTAACGTTACTGACCAGTGCAAAATATTCACTTTTATTGCATGCAACCAAACCACATACTGTTTATCTGCTTCCACTACAGTAAATAGACTATTAATACATTGTTTTTAAGGAGGTAAGTGGATTTTACCGTAGAAGTGGAAGTTGCTATGGACAACGGTAGGTAAGTTACCTCACTTACCTCCCTAGGGAAAAAAAATTACTTCGAGTTATAAATGCATATTTTATGAACAAATAAATAGAAATATTTGATGAACATTACATTTTATTAATTATTATGAATGAATATTTATAGTAATTGTACAGTTATTACATTTAGTAACATTTATAACATTTGGATAATTATTCCCCTCGCGTTTACTAATTATTGTCACATTTTTCTCAAAACGATTTGACTCCATTTCAGTCACCTAGGCTCAATATTGTCTGACTGATCCATTAAAACAGAATGATGCGACGTACTACTAGGACCTGGAGTTGAAGTGTCTTTGTAAAGAATCCTGTTGGCTATTTCATTTTTGTTACTTAAACTGTCAGCAACATAACTTTCTATAATTGTGGCTGACTCCCACCCAACATGTCTCTTGATTGCTAATACATCAACTCCTGCATTAACCAGTAACGTTGCCGATGTTCTTCGGAATGAATAGCCTGTATATGTTTCAGGATGTTGTACCTTCAAAAACTGATTACGTGATTCCTGTAGGCTCAAGCCGGATTATTCCTAGATCGATGAATTGACTTTAGTTCTAAATCCTCGACAATTTACGAATGTCACTGTTATTTATAATTTGCAACCAGGACCCGAGCTGCTCGACTATCCGGCCGAGCGTCCAACGGAGGCAGTGAACTGATCACTGGTAACCATGGCCGCGTTGATTTCACCGTTGTAGAGGCGCTTACACCGAGATTTATAGGTTTACTTGCTAGTTTCTGGGACTGCACGGAAACAATGTCACCAGAAGAAATTAATTATTGCGCTAATTTCGTCTGCGCGCATCAGGCAGATAGGATCGGGGGTTTTTGTTGTAATTTACTGAATTAGTTCATTAGCTACGGGATAACGTTGCATGTTTGTTCTTTCCGCACTAATACTGCCTCTGTGCAGTTGGTTTTTTGGTCAAATCGCTATAAAAGGTTATATGTTGGGGATATTATCCAGAAAGTTGTTTTCCAAAATCACTCAGGATCGAATATTATTTTACGACTACCAGAGACACTAATACTGCTTTTTAGCGAATACAAATCATTACCACACCCGGGAAAAATAAGCAGTTGACGTTAGTGTTGTGTTTCCTTAAGAAGCGGCCTATTTTGTCTCCACAGCTTTGGAAAGGTCGTTGCCAGATATTCTTTTCCTCGTCTTTAGATGTCCTTCTGATAACTCGCTTAATATTCCTATTTACTTCCGTAAGTGCTGTAGATCCTCGTCTAAGTGTTTGGATATGACATGTACTCGATGTAGCAATGTGTTGAGAATATATTGTTTCTGACCTGGTTGGTGATGAAACAAGTCCAAATATCTCCTCGTGCTTTGACTCTCTGCAAACGCTGTGCCTTGGGGTACTGTCCGTTTTTCTCTTCAGAAAGACATCTACAAACGTCAGGGTACTACCTTTTCCCATCTTCATGTTGAAGCTGAAGTCTGGATATATCCGACTGAAATGGTTCATGCATCTTTACGAGTACACTTACTGCTATATACATGAAAGATTTTGGTGGACAGTTAGTCTTCCATTCATCTAGTAATTGAAAGACTAAATATGTATTTCAACTTGCACTTTTTTTCGTAACAATTTCAACAAAAGTGACATTGTTGCCACTTCTGGTCCACCGATATTTTTTCTCCAATTATTCTGCCACAATGAAATATAAATAAAAATATTAACCGTTGCCTTTCTGGCAGTACGTCAATCACTCAATTCGTTCCCGTCAGACGCTCAATCATATCGTTTAGTTGGTCATATCCAGCTGTAATTTAATTTGAATGAACGGCGAAACCATTGCCGAGTGTGTGTTTTTAATTCGTCGATAAAAATCTTTTTAAGGCTCTCCGATATCATTCATTTTTTTTGGTAAAGTTGAAATTATTTTTAGGGAATAATTAATTAATTTCCTGTTAAACAACATACAGGGTGTCCGGAAAACGTGGAAATCTTTCGGGAATTCGTTTATTATTCTTTTTCTCGCAAACGGTACATTTTATCGACAATAAACAAGAGCAATCATTTATAAAAGTTCTGTATATTCTTCCCTAGAAATAACTTATATATTTATTCCAAAATATCGTCAGTATCTGTCATTAATTTAATGTAAACTTACTTTGTTATTGTTTATTACACATTTTCTTAGGCATTTTGGGTTTATAACGACCGGAGAAAATATCATTTTCGCTGGCAATTACACTAATGCACTCCTCCAACGATCCTCGCACCTTTCTGTTCTTGCATTTTACTAATTAATATCGTTAGCGTCGAAGAAGGCTTGGCAATTACCCCGTGCAATTAACTTATTCGTGTGATGACTTGGCAATGACGTAGTTATTAACGAGAGGAAAAAGAAATTTAAACATCAAACAGCGAGTGCAAATACTGCGCGATTAAATAATGAGAGTGCAGGTATGGAGATATTTTTGTTACGAGGAATCTGCATGTCATTGGATGTCGATTTCATGTCTTGGTAATGTAAGTGGTTGTCCAATAATTAAGGAAACGCAAAAAAATTAAGTTAAAAAAATTTATTTTGGCAGTTTTCTATCTTTCAAATTATTTTTTAACTAACTTTAACTTATTCTTGTTTTTTTTCTATTTTGTGTTATGTGTAAAGTGTTTGTCAAATTTTGTTAGTGAAAATTACATTAGCAGATAGTAAGATTTTCTAGGATATTTTAAAAATATGTACGGTAAAAATAACTTTTAAATTTTTACCTTTGAGGGCCCGTAACCTGTTAACGAAGGCCCATAAGAACAAAAATTATATGAAGAACTGATATTATTTTGACATCATCTATTTGTATTAAGGACACCCTGTATTAAATCTTAGTGCAATATTTTGCCTTTTTGCTCACTATGTTGAATGAAATTTTTGAAACATTTTTCATAAATGTCATTTACATAGTAAATATTTGAACGCCTTTCTATTTGCCGTTTTTTTCCCATTGCTGGCGCCACTAAATAATTATAAAAACACGAATACGAAACTAGTTTGCATTGGGCTTAAAATATGGTAATATATTCGACCACTTGTAGCACGAATTTAGCAATATCTCCCCTGCACATCATGTTAATACTCGTTCGCTGTTGGCCGGTTTATCAACTAAATATTGTCCCTAAATGGTTAAAAACACCTCCGGCTGTTTTTTACAGGAAACTTTTTTGTCTAGCTCGCAACATCTGCAGTCATTAATTATGGAAATTTATAAGGACGTGATGAAATTCGATATAGTTCGGCTATTACAAACTTTCAGAATTACGCCTACATACTAAAAAAGGAGGACAGCTAGTTCCTTATAAGGCTTAAGGATCTAAAAAATAACGTACACGGTGTGTCACAAGGTATTAGCAACAATAAGTTATATTATTAGGCGAAATAATTCTAGAATTTAACTTTTACCAATAATTAAATTCGTCTAAACCGTCGCAATGGAAACAAAATTTGATTTCCAATTGTTTTAGAACCATAAAGCAATCTAAAGTTGTGAAATTTTGCTCGTAACTTCAAAGAAACTACACAGGTTCATGAAACAAAGTACCATAATAGAATTCAGATAGATATTTTACCCCGGTTTGAACAAAGCACAATTCTGTTTTATCCGGGAGAACGGACATCAAAAACTTTTCATGGAAGACAAGAGACGTGGGAGCAACAGTTAACAAATCCAAACTTGTTATGGAGTAGCAATGCAGTGGTATATTCAACAGGATGCACTTCTGTGTACTCAAATTTGATTGTTCAACCACGACAAATAGTTCTAAGTACTTTTATTTCTCTATCTATGTCAGTTTTACTATACTGGACAAATTAAGCAATCTTGAAAATAAATTTGTAATAAACAATCATATGAAACAATATAATCGTTATTGGTAGAGTTAAAAGATTTCTTTTTATTCCTGAAGGTGTTTTTGCTCGACTGGGCTTGAACTCTCACACCTACTCAGATCCAGTATTACATATCAAATGAAATGTATTGTAACAATACGTATGGATATTATTTTTACCCACCTACACCACCATTGATTGGATTAATAATAAATAAAAGAAATTCTTTTGGAATGCCTTATGTGGAAGAAGGGACGCCTACACTTCCGACCACTAAGACTTCCAACAAACCGTTCTGAAATGATTGTTTTTTATAAATAGATCTAGATCCAAAGAGCAAAATTAAGAAATTATAGATGTTTAAAAATGCATTAGTATATCGGACAGGTTATGCATGGCTAAATCTGGTTAATCCTCAAAATTTCCAGTCTTGTAAATATTGTATTGCCCATGTTCCGAATCTCAATTATTTAAGTCGCAACCCGATCTCCACCGAAACATAGCTCAGTAAATATTTGAACCTTATCGATCATGGCGCCTTATTTACCAAATTAAATTTACTTGACCTAATTTCGGGTATCTTGCGGCTATACAATTTATTGGGCAAATAAATTTTAATTGTGATCCCTCATCAGAATTCGCAAACGAAACTTGTTGGTATACGTGTTACGGGTATATTTCAGGCAGATCTCACAGACAACTCAGACCAAAATTCGTAAATAATTTTGTAGTGAAGAAAAATTTACGCTTCACTTCTTTATTTGATATTCCTGTGTTCGTTTTATTAAAATATTTGTTGTAAGTTTTAATAAAGTACAGATAAATACAATACGTACCCTAGATTCCGTTTATACTGAGTGAAAAATTATCTTAGAGCTAACATTTCTGCTGTTCTATGACCCATTCAAATTTATATAAAATATGCTAAATTCGAAATTTAAATTTCTGTAACGGATGTAAACATGAAAACTCTTTTATCCTAAGTATATCCACATCCGCTTGTTTTTATGCATCATAAAAGAACATTCAAGCACGTAGGAAACCAGAAACACATGCGGCTGCCTTTCGTACAAGTCTACAGAAATGACATATTTAAAATTTAAACGGTAATATCAGTTCATTGGTTCACCCTTTTTATATACAACACTGTTTGCAGTTATTCCAAGATGTATTCAAATAGTTTTGCCGAGTTTTAAAGCTTCAGTGACACTTTAATATTTTCATTTACCTCTGCTAGCTCTTTTGCAGTAACCTGTGTTCATAAAACAATTAATAACACCAGCAAAAACAAGCAAAGTGACGAACTTTATCGAGCAACAAAACACTTGAAAATCCCAGGACACCTCTCGTGTCGCCATCCAGTTTCACTAGGGCTTACAATGGAACTTATTACCTGGCCTCGTAGTTTTCAACTTAGTTTCAACCAGCATTTGCCTAAAATATAGTTACAGGTTTTAACGATACACCTTCATACACTTTATAGGGCAACTAAAAGTAGAACGCCAGAACTCTAAGGCAAACTGATAGGCATTCATGTTTTATGGAGGTATTTGCATGGTGGCAAGGGAACTAAAACAAACTGTGATGATACGCTGCCCAGCCTGAAGGTTTGAAAGCTATGATAATACTTTCAACGTAGCTATCTGTGAGAAAGTTATGAGAATTTTCTTTCGTAACGTATTTACCTTAATGTGGATGGTTCGTAACGAGGTTTCTAAAATGTGAAATTTGTTGTGTCACTTACTTTTGCTAAAACAATTGGTTCTTTTAACGATTTATTAACATTTAAATGAAAAAAGAATGTAAAATGTGTATAAATTGATACTACTTAATGCTCAATCGCGAACAACGGATCATGTAGAGTAGAACATGATCAGCCATCACTGTGCATGTGCACTACTATGGATGAAATGGATAGTTTTATTATGCGAATGAGGTTTGTAAAGTTTCACTGAAATTATACTCGACAATTCTTGGATTAAGTGCTATAAAAAACGAATTATTGAAATTAACAATATTTCTCCACAAAATAGTATTTCTCCACAAAATATTAGATTTAAATCCTCCGAAACTGAAACACTTCAGGAGTTGTTAGTTTGTCACCGGAACCCCTTATTAAAATTATAACGTATTAAAACGTATTAAATTGATATTTGAATCTAGTGTGCCGCGAGTATTGAATAGTGAGCAGGTGACAGCTTGACAGATTGCGGGACACCGAAAAACTTTTATCATTTTTTCATTTGTAAAAACAATCGCTCGCGACTAGGTATCCGCCAAATAATTTCGCGAAGTGCAATAAATCAAATTCGCACTTGTTTTACGTGGAAACTCAACTTCTTTTCGACAGCTGTCAGTGGCTTATCCATCTATCATGGACGAGCGTATGAAACCGGCAATGCATACCAAATACCTCTCTCTACACACACACACACACACACAAACACATGTGCGCTAAAAGCGTTTCCTTTATTTGGATGGATTCGATTTTCGTGTCCACGTATCAAACTACGCCACACCAAACATCAACATTTCAAGCGCTCAACAACTATTTGTCAGTGTTTATTTCGGTAACATAAACATTTACTCCTGGGATATCCCTCGTGATTTAAACAAATGAAGGGAGAGGTAAATATTACGACAAAGTGAATCACGTAGGCGCAGGGAGATCTTCATATATTTTTATTTTCGGTGATATTAATCAACCATTTATTTGACCGGGGCACAAATGGAATAAATAAATCGAAAGTAAATACGGAGCTACCGAAATATTTGAATAAAGGTGTTGTTTTCGTGCGCATAAATGTAATTCCAGTTATATTTGTTCTGTACAGGCAGGGTTGTACTATAATTTTCATTTTTCAAAGCATCAGTTACTGGTTCTAGGAAATTTGGGAGATATTTAATTTGGACTTTCCCTAAAACTCTATTTTTTTCTGGCAAAATTAATATCTTGAGCCAATTCTCCCTATACATGAACTAGAAACAGTTTTCACACATACGAATGGAGCATCAGCTTCTTGCACCTGCATAAATTGTAGGCAAACCATAACTATGACTTAAAAATGCAAAACAACAATGTGGTTCAAAATATTCTTTATGTAATACAAATATTTCTTTCTGTATATAGTTTTTAAATTAAGCAAGACGTAATGATAGTAATTTAATACGTCACAAAAGATATCTTGCAGCTGTAAAATTTGACCGGACGATTCCTTACGCCCCCACACCTCTAGCAAAGATTATGCATATGATGTTACGATCACATTTATCAAGCTGGGTTATCATTTAATGCCGGCGTAAATCTTGTCAATTTTTTTTATAATACAATAAAAATTATTACGCCTCTCCATCTTTTTCGCTTACACGAAATTCTGTAATATCTGCCATCAATATTTCATTTATGAAAAGCATCTTTAAATATTCCGTAATAAATTTTGTTGTAAGACAAATTTTTTATTGTGTCCGGTCAAAGTAGTCGGTTGTTAAGTGTCTAGATGCTGTTTTAAAATTTATAGGCATGTTCCCTTAAAATATAGTCTTGATTGAATTGGGTAATCTTCCTGTAATTAGTAATCTTTTTAACGTTTAATGTTAATATCAAAGTATAATGTTGCTGAAACATGCTACACTGTCCCTAGAGTCCTGAGGCACTCGGTATATGACTACAAAATTAGATTTTTTTAATGTCCAATTAAAGGAAATGTGATATGGACACGAAACAAATCTTTTAAACACAGGATGTACGAGTAAATATACTAAAATCAATTTGTCATTTATCGCAAAATAGTTTACCTGCGTGTAAGAACATTTTGTTATTATAAAAAAGTCGATATATGACACTATACTTAAATTTAACAGACGAAAGAATACATAAATAAACAAAGAAACCTTATATGACATGGGTCCTAAACTCAACCATTTCAAAGGTACCAACATCCAAGTTTTGTCACTACCGTAACATAATATTCAAACCATATAAAGTCCTGTGCAGAAAAATATACACGTTGTAGCTCGGGATAATAGTGAGCGTCACATGATCTTAGTCAAATCACATCCAAAGGTGGCAGATCATTTTTTAGTTTCATCATATTCCATTTTGTCGCTGTTAGTATTTTACATTCCCTCACACTGTAAATCTGAGAAGATACGTCCACTAAAGTAACCTATATAAGGCAGGACAAGAGTGGGCAAGGAATCTTATCGTATTACCACACCCACGACATTCCAGTTAACGGTATTGGCATGCAACACGCCAATTTTGGCATAACTTGTTCTGTTTGTCATAAAAGATATTGCCGTGGCATCGTGGTATTTCATTAGGAAATCTACCATAAAAAACTCTACAGATTCCTCCTCATTTTAAGATATTTGAAACGAATAAAGTATATTTAAAAGGTAACTGAACATAAATTTAACCTAATATGTTACAAAAAAAAAACATGATGGGTAAATCAAAACTCGTTTACAATTTGTAGAAATTTTTCTCTCAATCTCAGTCCACTAGGAAGCAGCTGCATTTGCATAATATATTTATGTCACTGGTTCTTGTTTTCTCTTTTGCGCACGCTCAAAATAGTTTTGACATCTCGACTGATCTATTATGGTTATTATCAACATTTATTGCAAGTAAATTAGTATTTTTTTTTAGTATTCTTCTTCTGTTGGTAAATGCTTTGCACTATTATGAAAAAAAAATCATATGGTTCGCCCTTGTCCTAAATTCTAACAAATATCTGGAAGCTTTCCAGAAAAAGTCCTGGAATCACCAACTCTATGGTCAAATTGTTGGTTGGGGTATGTTGACGACACATTTATTGTCTGTCTCCATGGATATAACAATATAGAAGGATTCCTGAACCACTTCAGATATATCCAGATAGCCTGATGGATACATAATTGAACGCACCATTAACTATGACCTGCTCTTAGAAATGGGTACACACGGACATGAATATTGAACGAGCCAACTTTTTCCCCTGTCTTCCACCCTGTATAATGTAATTTTTATTTTTATAATCGAACAATACCAAAGTTCTCCGCAGTTTTTGGTTTTCATATAACAGCTAGGAAGAACAGAAGATGCAAACTGCGTGCCATTCATCCAAACACAAACATTTTCAGCTTATAAGTACCAAACGATTCCCATTCCGTATTTATCACGCGACGTCACCGCGACACGCTATATGGGCCTGCTTCTCACAAATTACAAAACGTAAAAAAATAAAGTAGAGAGTCTATTAACATATGATAAATTTCGGTAATTATTTTCGGGACCGTTTCCAGTCGAAGGGTAAACCGTCCTGGCAGATAACGCTGTCGACTTGGTGAAAAACAGAAACATAATGCGGTATATCCGAGTGTCATAGGATGAACCTGTGGCTAGATAATAACTTACAAATGGTAAAAGTTGGACTAGTCGTTAATTAAACGGAAATGTGGATGTATCATTGTTTAGTTCGCTCACAATCCCGTAATGGTTAACGGACACGCGATCTGACTCATAATTTTCTCCGGATTTTATTAATTTGTGACGGAAAAAGCGACGCTTCGTGTTTTGATTTGTCTGACAGTACTGAGTTTGTACCTAATTGTTTGGAAATACTACTTTAAAGTACTAAGTTTAAAGTCTAAGATTTGGAAGTTATGTTCTGAGTTTCTCCAAAAGATTTTCTGCTTCTGCTTGTATTGCTCTTGGATTTAGAGATATGATCGAAATGAAATACAAACGCCAATGATAATCAGTAATTGATGAAGTAATCCTGTATGATTTTTTATTTTTTTTACTGTAAGTTTTGGGAACCACTTCCGAATATACCTGAAGTGCCTTGGATGATTCTACAACCCTCTGATAGACATGCAAACATCCAGAGTACAGACCTGCAGCAGCGGGATTCCAGTCTACAGCTGAATCCTACCCAATCTAAGTCCCACACCTCACTGACAGCTCCTATTACTGAGTCACTATATTATATAATATCCACGTATCTAATTTGTTATCGCTTACTTGATCTTTGAGGTTCTATAATCAGCACTGGTCAAAATTTAAAGAACAATTATTAGACATGCACTTTTAATTTCTAATACTTAGAGATCTAGAATTTACAACCGATTTGGGGTTTATTGAATTCAAAATACATGCCATAAACGCATTCTATGTAATTTTCATCCTTATTTTTAGCCGAGTTACAGATAAGGTAGATCGTAACGTGTATTGGTTTGAAACATACATATCAGTTCACTTTAATTTTAGTCTTGTGTACAATTTCCTTTATTTGTCCCTTTATGTTCAGGTTAATATTTGCATACGGCCGCAGACTCCTATTTTAAAATATTTGCTTCCTGTTTGCTTTGTTGAACATCCCGTAAATATATTTACTTTGCAACATCCATATTTGAGAGAGGGAAACCCTAAACAGCTTAGCACATATTTATATGAAAGGGCCTTCCTCCTAATACAACTCCGATTTTTAAGAATATTTACCAACTGAAGATCCAGCAATGCAGCCTGCTTTTCTGTTAGTGAGATATGTAAATCGATAAAGAATCGGCTACTACTGAAACCATTGGGGAATCTTTGAAAATGGAGAAGTTAGCAAATTATTAAGCAACAGCTAGGAGAAAAAAATATTTTTCGTTTCTGTTCTTTTTAGCAGTTTTGGTAAAAGAATAAATTTAAATTCATTGGTTTCTGACAAATTTGTTATACCAGTTTGTGAAACATTGAAAAATTCCCAGGGAAAATTTTCTTTCATAAACATTGATGAGAATTAAATATAAACTGGTATGCACATCCATCAGTTCATTTTTGTCCTTATTTGTTCAACTGCTACCTCTCTTATTTAATAAATAATGTCGGAACTGAAACAAACATAGTTTAATGCATGAAATTTTAACGAAATTAGACTTTTAATTAGTCTTTTCCGTCAAAGCGAATCAAGCCACTGAAAAAAATGCAAACAAAAGCACTATTTTGATTAGTTAATTAAAACAACATATTAATATACGAGCAACAGTCAACAGAAATTGTGAATTCTACAAAAAACCTTTTTTTTTAGAAAAATGCAGTAAAAGTTGAGGCCAATATAATTGTAACAAAGGCCGAATTTCTGGCAATTCTTTCTGTTGATTTATCATTTCCTGTAATTGTACACTCACGACTGCTATTATACCAGATCTTAATCCACAATGTTACACAGTTGTAACTGGATATGCCAGCACAAATATTGACAAGTCATCAGTAGGACACCTAAGCTGAAGTAACAATGTATCTACAAGGACTTACTGATAACATACACCATTTTTTAAGAAAAGATGAATATTAATACCAGCAGGCAAGATAAGAGCAGCCTTTCCCAAGAAAAAAAAATAATAAGGACGGATATAAGTCTGCAATTGCTAACCATAAAGCACATAGAAGCAATTTCACGTTTGTTATTGAAAAGAACTTGTTGTGCAGCATAGGTACTGTCCTTAATTTCTCGCTGATCTAGTGCTGAAAAATTAAACAAATCATCAGGCCTATTAATATTCGATGGTACTGGGGTAAATAACAACATAATCTGCTGGTATAAGACGTAATTAAACATAATAGCCCCATTAAAACATTAAAAAATAAATCCTAATGGTTTATGACAAATGGGGTTGTCCGTAGACGGAGCGATATATCATATCTTAGTGGTTCTAAATCATGCTGCCGCTCCATATGTGGCTCAGAGAGTTTGGGATTAAATGTTGTAGAATATATAAATAAATCATAGGTAGGTGCACGACGCAGTTAAATCATTAAAAGTGTAAAAGTATTGCATCAGTCTTCCTCAAATTATTTAATAAGAAATTATGTGAAAGATTTAGAAGCCAAATGAACGTCGAAGTACTTATTTTAAATATTCCAGACCTATTTCTATTATTATAAAAAGTCGGTTCCAAGAAAATTTATTGTATGCTTCCAAATTCTAAATAGTAAGCCTTTGTCCGGGATAAAATTATTCTGATTTGTCTGAATTCTTACTAGAATGTTGGTGTTAAATCTATAGAATGCCTGGCATGCGCTTCCAAGCTTCCACGTTTCTCTGTAGCTGCTCTTTTGGTGTAACCTGTGTTCTCTTAACTTTGTGCTAATGCACTTTCTTGTAAGTCCAAAACATTTTACGGCATATGCATTACAGAATGTTTATGGATGATATGGTTCATCATGCAAGTGTCTTGGTTTACAGATAATGTTTCTGGGCAGTCTGATGATGGCTTTTTCTTGATCAAGACATCTAGAGATGAAAGAGTAATGTTTCCTTTCCATTTTATGATGAAGCTGATGTCTAGATGTCTTGATGACTCATGAGGTCTGCAAGTCTTTCACTGTCAGCAATGAGACGAAATGGTCAATGTATCGCGAACATACTTGAACCAGAATTTTAAAGTTGCTGACTCCCGGACCCTCTTCCATGCAAATATGGGTGAGTTCGTATGTTTAATAAACTGATCTTTAAAGGAGAAGGTCAGTTTTTGCCAAATCTACTGGACCTTCATCCTTGTCTTCTATGATGTCAAAAATCTCTACGATATCATCTGGATCTAGTAGGATTTCTGGTTCTTGATGATAACATTTCGAATGTCTTTGACATGGCATTCCGTCATTTGGCTAATCCAGTTACCAGGTCCAGGTGGGAGTGGTACGTTTGGTTAGTCAACTTTTCTTTATAAGCTTTCTTTTATAACCTGCAATAAGCACCTAGCCGCTGCTCTGCGGTTTCATGCTCTTCAACCTCTGATTAGAGTTGTTAAATAAACACCAATAAACGCCATTAAAATATTGTGAACATATGACTTTATGGTTAAAATGCCATTAAAATTCTTCATGGCATGTTAACACCTACACTGGTAGCCTAGGGGGCGCATTAAATTTTACAGCGATGCTGTCTCGGTTTTTGCTGTACGCCTTCAAATATTGACCTCTAGGAGTCTGTTTAGAATATAAATTAGCTGAATATTGCAGCTAAGTGCGATATCTAGGCAAAAGGAATTGTGCATATTTAAGGACACTATTGAAACGCGATATTATATTTATGAGAGTTATTGTTTATCTGGTACAAATGCTTAATGAATTATGCATTATCATTCCAGGACAGAAAATGCCAAAGTAATGGTTCTCACGAACTTTTTCATATGGAATAAGGAAAGTGTGTCAAGCTTTCCATTTTCAAATAAGCAGTATGGAAGCAAATAATGTTCTTTGTCTAAGTTTTTTCTTTCAACGAACAAAGAGTTGTCCTTGTTGGACGTAACTCATGATTTACTATGTGGTTTCCATTTAATTATGATCTTGGATGAATATAAATCATTAATAGTAAAAATACTGGGTGATATTGAAACAGCAACTTATTTAAAAATGTTATCTTGTTTGCCAGTGTAAAGAACAACTGCAAAGTATATTTTTTACATCTAATAAATTCCAAAGAAGGATTTAAATGTATAATTAACGAACGTCTCTGCAAACAACGTTATTCATTGTAATTTGCAGACTTCCTGTGTTTATGTAAATGTTTCTTGCATTGACATTAAATTAATTTGATTTTCTTACTCTATTTCACATCAGAATTGAACAGGTAGAACCTGTTACGCCAGCACAAAATATCTCAGACGTTGATATAATACAGTCAATCCGTTGAACCTGAACTTCTTATAGATGGGTACATAATAAAAAGTTTTATTGAGAGAAATAAAATTTAGAGCTAATTAAATCATTTACTTCTATATGCCAAATTATATATTCCTTTGGAGTTAACAAGGCGCTCATTTGAATAGAAGTACAAAATATTTAGTTCTAATAAAATTAAACGTTGAAAACTTCTTGAAAAACATATTTAATTGGTACCTTTTCTTATTAATGCAAAGCACACTTCAATTCTCATTCTTAAGTACATTTTTGCAGAAAAAAGCCGATGAGTTGGTCAATATTGCTATACGTGCACAGTAATGGCTGATGCTGTTCTACTCTATATTCGCCGATGGCTGTTTACTCCGGGGGGGATCTAAAAATTGGGAATAGGAAATAGAAATACGACAACAGAGGGACGATTTCTTAATTTCCGTTTTAAAGGAGACAAAACGGAAGACGCGCAGAAAAAGAGTCGCCCCGCTAACGTTATTCCCGTCCGGTTTTGGGGCGCTAATTCGCCGGGAATAATAAAAAAGGGTTGAAAATTAAAACATCCTTTGATCCCGGGGGATTCGCAAAAAGCCACGAACGAAGGAGATTTATTCGAAGGGATGAAGTACCTGTATAAGAAATAAAATGGTGCAAACGATGAAAAAGAAGCAGTAGAATCTGAGGAGCGGACTGGTTTTTAGTGGTGCGGATTGACAAATCAGTGCCCTGCCTAAAAAGGGCATCGCGACGCTCCCTGAATAACAAACGACGCCGCAAAAGGCGACGCCGACTGAGCAACCCGTACGGAATTATGTAGTTTCCTGGAAGTAAATCTCTGAGACAGATATTTAGGTATTTATAAGAGAAATTTCATATCTAAGGAAACTCTGTGATCAAAGCTTGTCTGTTTGACTTTGCCTTTTCGGTTTGATGCAAAGTGCCTGTCTGTTTCCGTGCTTTTGCGAAATTTTGGGTAAATAAACGGGGAAGCTTGGCGTCTGGAAAGTACATATTTTGCAAAAAGAACCTGCAACGTTTTTAAGCTTAATATGTGTCGATATAGTTCACAGGATTATATTTAAGAAAAAATTTGTCTGCACGTATATACGTATCCAAATTCGATATTAAAAGTAAAACCTGAACTGGAAGAAACTATGAAAATTAGTGGTATTTAAATCGAAATAGAACGACATGAAATAATATATCGGTATTGTAAATTGATTAATAAATATTGATCCTATGATTACCATATTAGTACTAGCTTTATTAATATTAATTATTATTAACAAATAAAAACCGTATTAGTCCGTACAAGGATTTATAGCATTTTTAAATTCAAACCGGTTTTATTACTATATTATTAATATGCATATATCTTTCTTTGTCACACACGTTTCCTACTCCAAATAAGAATTATACAACTTATTTGCTTACTGAATAGAATACTATTTAGGAAGTGGGTTAGAAATTTGTCAGTATTAAGTTGTAAATCATTTCGTTAGTGACAATATGAAGCCTTATAAGGGCCAGTCACATAACAAACTCTAAAAATATTTGTTTAGGTACTAGAAAATTTCCATTATCTTAATTTTTATATAATTGCTTTATATTTTTTCCAGATATTATTTAACAAACACTTGAAATGCCACGGACGTAGATCCAAGGCATTTGTAAGGTATTATCAATGCCTTTTTTATTTATTCAATTACTTCGAATAGCTCTTGCCAGTCCTAGCTTCCGCTTATATAGGTCACACTAGATTATATCACTTTTGTATTTGTGTTTTCTTTAAGGACTCCATTAACGTTTATTCAGCGACTGAATTTGTAAACAGTTGGCACACAGAAAAGTTTTTATTCATTATTTATTATTCTTCCACGGTAAACACGGTTCAAAGCGGATTTACCTTTTGTATTATGTTTCTTTACAGCGCGAATAGCGGGAGTATCCGGAGAGAAAACGTAGGTTTGAGGAGATATTATGTTATTATGAAATTCCTTCCGTATTACTTCTTCTGTATCTATTAGTCTTTATTTCTACTTGGAAATATAAAGGTAAGAGAATGAAACACTACATTCAGGAATTTTTATTACGAATTTGTATTTTTTTATATACAGGGTCTGACGGAGAATGCAGGTCAACCCATTAACTGGGTATTTCGGGCGACGGATTGGACTTGGAACTATTCAGTCGCCACCACGTTCCCCAGATTTGAGTCCGTTAGATTTCAATGTTTGAGGGTTTATAAAAGACCACGTTTTTTTGCTTAAATTTTAGCTCGAGTTTTTGTAATTATGAATCTCTTAAAACAGGAATTTAACTTTTAATCAAATTATGAATTTGAAAAATATGTAATTAAAGTACCCAAAGATTCACGTCTAAACGTATTAAAAATAACAAACAACAACGTATGCTCAAAATGTCCACCACCATTTTCGATGCAAGCACGACACCTTCGAATCCAATTTTCGCCCATTCGCTAGAAAATACCCGGATTTATCCTTATTTGATGAGTAGCGACAAAAATTCGTTCTCGCAAATCTTCGACTGTTTCACTTACTGATACTCACGTATGTTTTAAACATTTTAAAACATCAAGAAGAAATACCCCAGGAAAAGGAAATAGTGGTACGCAAAAAACACTCCGACACGGTCGAATCCAGATACCAATACATCAAGTTGTAGATTTTAATATTTTTTTTCTCGGAGTTTAGGTCAAAATAGCCTCTTCCCCCAGATTCTTCGTTTGGTTTTTAGGTGCCGTTCATAAATAACACCTTTAATGATCTGGTTAATCACAAAAACGATCTCAAAAATTTTTGCAGATAGGTAAGTAGGGTTAAATAGTCATATTATATCAGCAAAAATACGCAGATTGTAACATCCTGTAAGCGTTTTTGTATACTTTAATAGAGAATTTCCGAACCAATTTCGTGAGACGTGATGAGAGCAGAAGATAAAATTCGGAACGAAACACGTTTCGGTTTTAATTAAAAAGTCTTCAGCGATCGACTCGATTAAATTTTAGGCGTATATAGATGTGCGGATTATTGTCAAGTTTCAATTTCTCCTTAATAAATTTACAGGTAGATTGCAACTAAATGCATCCGTAGATCGCAGTAATTGGCCGACAAGCCTTCAGGTTTCGAGAGAACAAGATGGTCCCGATAAAAATGTCAAATTATACCGACCGGCGCTGTGTCTAGTTGAAATTCATGGGCCATATATTAGAATAATTTTGACATAGAGAAAGGATGTTGCATTTAAATAGCGACACAGTCAAATATAATGATGGCGTTTTAGGAGACCGGTCAATTGGCGACAGTGAGGATATTAGGATACCTTAGTTGACTGGTTTTGGCAGTCAAATTAACTTTTTTATGCAACTTGGATATCCTGCATTACTAAATAATAACAAACACCTACTTATATTATACATTTTATGGCCTAAATATTGGGTTAATAATACGAAAATATATTTAATAATTTTACAGTACAATATATTTTTATTTCTTCGTTAATGGTCACAGTTTTATAGAAGCAGCAGCGAAAACGTAAATGCCGAAGTAAAATGCATAATTAACAACTTAATTAATACATTAATCCGGTTTTATTTTTTTAATGCACTCGAAGCTTTTTGCTTGATTTACGACAGGGGCTTTAATGGCCCTCCAACTAAAATAATTTTATAGTTTTTGTATTGCTTTTGCCTCTTGTTTCAGGTGTGGACCATAAAAACCTTTAAATACCTAACTGTAAATTAATGTTTTCTCCCTGGAAAATCCAATCGTCTCTTTGACAGTCACTGAAGCTGGTAATACATCTACCAAAATTAATTACTAACTTGATAAAATGGTTAATTTTGGTATACCACTTTCAACAAAATGGGGCAACCGCACGTACTCCAAGAACAATAATTTTATGTTAATCGACTAGTCAATTATTGTTGTGGCCAGCGGGGTCACCGGATCTAACTCCTTCAGATCAATTTTTGTAAGAAATGCTAATTTTACAACAGCATGTATTGTGTACATATGTTATGCAGGGTGTTTCAGGATTAAGTCGACAAACTTTAAGGATATATTCCTCATAAATAAATAAGAAAAAAATCAAGTATACATTTTTTTCCAGAGACGCTTCATTTTTGAAATGGAAATCCAGAAGCACCCTTCCGAAAAATCAATGTAACTATAAGAGTTAGGAAAAAAGGTGAATGTACACTTTTTGTCAATAACAAACTGTTCTATCTAAAAACAGCATCATTTTTTATTTTCAGTAGGGTCGTATTAATTTTTTTTATAATTTAATGAGTCTGAGTCCCCATAACTCCGCCACTGGTTGCTTGCAGGATTTCTACTTCTATGAAAAATTGTATCTTATAGGAAGATGTGTCATGCCAAATTAGGTTTATAGCCTTCTTCATTTAGAAGTTATTTAAAAAATTCAAATTTTTAAAAAAATCTTTAACGCCCTATATTTCGAAAATGAAGCGCCTCTGGAATTATACTTGATTTTTTTCTTATTTTTTTTATGAGGAATATCTCCTTAAAGTTTGTCGACTTAATCCTGAAACACCCTGTATAGTGTATTGGTGATATTGTAAGAAATTCTGCTTTAAACACAAACAGAAAAAAATGAATAACCTATAAAAATTTCATTTAGTTCTAGATAAAGTTAATAAATAAATAAAGCCAAGTCTGTTTTAACCTGTGATACGTATATCTTCTATACTGATATTTCTTCAGCTATAGCAAATTTTACAAATTTTTGATTATCTGATATTAATAGCGCAATAACATTTGACATCACGCAGACCAATAATTTCGCTGTAATATGGGAACGCACCTTCTGAGCCTCCGCAATTTGCAGCAATAAATAATTTTACGACTACGTCTAATTTACCTAATTAAAATAGCTGTTTAACCGGAACATAATCAATGGCGTACATACAAACACTGTGATGCGCACTTTGTTCGTCCATAGTCAGAGGGATAAAGTTGGAGATGAGTTGTTGGTAACATAATGGACGAAGGACGATTTAAAATTACTAATTAAGGAAAGTCAAAGGAAAAATAAAAAAATTAGAAAAAAAATAAGTAATATTAAGAATTTCCAAACAATGAATCAATTATACACAAAATTAAATTAGTAATTACAATTAATTACAATTAATTGCGGATAATTATCGTTAATTACAATTAATTACGCTTAACTGTATTTAAGTTAAGTTAATTACACAAAAATGTGGAAAACTTGTCAATATTTCTCATTCGCGGAAAAATTCGTCTTAAGAAATAGTATATTAAGCGAAAGGCCGATAAAACTCGACATATATAAATGCTAAAGACCATTTATCTGGTGCCTTTAAGTTTGCATGTTTGATTACAAACGTTAGGATTAATTCTAAAAGCCAAAGAAATGGGGCTAGACTTACGTTGGAGTTGAAAATGAATGTAACCCGTGACGGCCTGTCATAATATTTAATTCTAATTCTAGAAAATCTGCATTTATATAACTTGTTTTCTCGCGGACATAATAATTTGGTCATTTTGGTCTTTGCATAAATAAATATTAATTTAAGGCCTTTTATATTCAAGAACGAGAGCGTGTACATTGTTTTACGTATCACTCTTGCTTTTGTACACGATTCTTTTTGTACTTAATTTGAAACGTTCAGAATTTTAAAGGGGTTTCGCAATACAGCGTTGGAAATAATTAATTTTGCCATATCAGTGTATCTTTAATGTTTGGTAATTAAAATGGTAACGATAAGGAAATATCTGTTTGAAAATCTGTTGAGAAAATGAAATTACAAAAAGTAGAATTTTAAGTTTACGCAAGTCACTGCTAAATTACCAAGATTTTACCATATTAATTTAATTTATTGCTACTAATAAATATCCGATTAATAACTGTGTAGTTCTCATCAATTTCCAATAAGATATACCTACGGTATACTCTTGCAGGACCTAAGAAATTAATAAAAATTAATATTTCGCCTCTGTTTTAATATTTTCATAATTCATAAATTTCTACGTTATTTATGACAAAAGTTTTAATAGCTTTCGCTTAAACTAATTTTATAGTTCTTAAGAATTTTGTCGGCAAAACTGACACACCAGTAAATTATATTTTAGTTATAGAAGTTTACAAGCGTTTTTTTTTCTGTATTTCGATGGTGAACTATGTGTCTTCAAAATCCATTAAACTCAAATTTATTATAATTAGCCCATCAAAATATTATCAGTTAGTGTTTCTGATATTCCAGAGGAACATCCTTCAAGAAAGTTGAATCAAATAAAGAAATATTTCCACATACTTTACTATTGCTTTCGTTTAATATTTAGAGGTTGCCGCACCAATAATTAGAGGAATATTCTGTTTCATCTAAAATAAATACACTTCAAGTTCTTCACACCTCTATAGTTTTTTCCTTAAAACACTTGACATAGTCACATCAATTCCTGCTATGTCACACTTTGAATATTTGTTGAAACTTATACTAGACACTATTACATATCACATTTTAAATACAGCATATACATTTCTTGTTAAGATGCATGAATTCGTCCAAATGGTATTCAATCGTGCTCATAGCTCTCTGGTATGTTTCTTTATGTAGGCATCAGCAAAAATCGCGTAGTTGTTTGATATATGTGGTCGAAGTATTTGATGTTGAAGGCTACTATAAAGGTCTACAAAAATATTGTTATTGGAAAATATAACAAGCTTACTGCTTATTTGAAGAGTGAATCGAGAATTTGCTTTGTATCCTACAAAGCAAAAAAAGCTGCAACATTGGAAAGAGCACATATTGAAGAATTTTTTGATAGAGCTGTATATCATCACTTAATAAAAAAACTTCTAAGAATAAAGTAATATGTACATGTTTCATATTTAATGCTAAGTAAAGGAATATTACCGGAATGTGAAATACTAAATTTCCATATCTTTTTAAAGCGACTGATATTTTTCTGGGTTGATTCTGAGTCGCTAAGTATTTTGTAAAAAAAGGTACGCATAAAATGTCAATATAAGAATGTAAACTTTACCCATATATTTGTAAAAAGTACAAATGGATCTAATGATATAAGAAGCGTTATTTTAGAGTAAGCAAAAAATAGGTTTAGAAAGTGCCCAACGTGTCAGAAATCTGAATTAACAAAAAATTCTCAGACGCTTTTATTGGCAACACATTTTGCCTGTAAATTATTTATATTTCGTCGTCTGGCTTTAATCTAGAGCTGTGAGTCACGCAACAGAGCTCCTTTTTATAAATTTACGCTTTCAGACACAGACTAGTGAAAGCAGAAAGGGAATACAAACTATTCCTTAATTAATTTGCAGTTTGTTGTTCTCTAACAGTTTTTCTTCAACTTAAAAAAATTACTTTTCATCTATCTATGCTAGCAAATATAATTATTGAAATATTTGTTAAATATAAAAAAGGTTTTGTGCTTCTTTGGAGTATAATTAACGAAAGAGTATGTATAATATACAAAAGGGTCAATTTTATTTTGTTATCCTTCGGTATCTTAATTGTAAACTGTACTTTTTACATTTAATTTTTTGTTCTATTTACCATACAGTTTTTTAAAGTTAAATGAATATGTCTAGACACTGAACAAATATTAGTGTTCATGTAATGTACATTAGGATTTACTTTAGACACTTTTTTACGATCAATAAAATAACAACGAGTACAAATTAAATTTTCATTGAACAACATTTTCTTTCAGCCTTACATTGTTGTGGAGAATTATTAAAAAATCGGAGGATCTACCAGGTCGAATCAAAGGTAACTCATACCTCTGTTGACATACCAACAAAGGATAATAACTTGTATCTTATACGGTAGTGCGATTATAAGAAAAATGCGTAGGAGTAAAGAGCCATATACTGCAAAGATTCACTTCGAAAATCATCCTTTCGTATGTAAATTAAATCCTCGTTGGAATTTAAATTGTCCGTACAAGTTACTCCTGTCACGTCTCGGATATATTTATGGAAATTAATAAGAAAAGTAGTCGTTGGCACAAAATTTCTGACAGGAATATATAAATAATTTCTCTCGCGATAAATTTACACACTTAGGGATTGTAATATTACGTTATTTCACAGGTATGCAGGTATAATCTTACTAATAACATACTTTGGTTTCAGAAAGCAGCTACTGGAAGTTGCAACTGGTAAGTAGCATTATAGTTTCTAATGATGATATTTATTTTATGAAACATTGAAAACCCAAAGCTGAATATAGCGTGGTTCCGTCTGGTTTACGTATGACGTCAGCAGAGAACTGCATACCTTCGTTTTAACACAAATATGTTTATGTTAATTGTGATACGTGAGACGCAAAACGTGTAATATGCATATTTTTAAGCTATAATAGCTCTGAATTATCAGAAAAACTACAGAAAGATACATTTTATTGACATAATTTCGTCAGTTTTTCTCTCAAGTGACGTCACCTTATGCGCATAGGCGTACCATATTACATTCACACCACGAATAACACTAATGTGGTTCTCTTGGTGGATTTAGATATGTTAAATAAATGAAACCATTTCCTCATTCCGATTAGGCCACTTTTTATGTTAAAACGATTATTTCTATTTCGACCGTAAAAGATTGGCATGTCCTAATCCTAATATTTGATCGAAGAAACAGTTATTAAGGCCGTTGCCTTGGATTTGTTCAAATTAAACTATTCGCGCTGTGACACAAAGATAATCTTTGGGAATAATTAACATGAACACATACTAATAGCTTATAATTTGATGTACTTCACTGAACAGAAATTGATTGCAACTTCCACAGGAAAATCGTGGGAGATTGTTACTAGGTGAAATGGCGTATGTGGCGCGTTGATTAGTTGTAGGCAAACTAATTGCTTAAAAACAATAATTAAATCGTTTTATACCCAGCTACCTACCTATCGCAGTTTGTTCTCATGTTTGTCGATAAACGGTTTTTCAGCGTAGATCTTCGCGGAAAACAGATACCATCTTTAATGTAAACTATATATATGTAATAAAACAGGTTTGACGAAGGTGATGGAGAGTAGAACTCATCAAAATATTAATGACACCACAGTGATTTTATGTATACAACATCAGATTTATTAACTTTTAAAAAGCACAATGGAGTCCATTATAGATCGCATCATCAGGCATGTTTCTATCTTTGTTTCAGCGACGGTGATAAAATATCTAAATCTTTCGACATCTACTGATGTAATATTAGCATAACTAATAATCTACTTCCAAGCTGATCCGACATGGTAATTCCACTGGGGGTTGTATTTATTCCAGTAGGAATGAAATGTTTTATTATTTACTATATCAAAAGGTAGATTACATGCAATCAGTATGAAGATTTTTCAGTTTTTTTGTACGTGTGTTGTGCACTGTTTAGCAGTTATTACTTTATGTTTATTTAGATTTATTGTAAACGTTCTTATACATATTGAATATATTGTGTTTTATTGATAAATTCCGGATACTTTTTTGATAGAGTAGTACATATATCGCATTTTTGAGATTTAATTAAAATTTTATAAACTCACGTGCCATAACTGTGTTATACCGAATATGATGCATTTGCAATTAACAACTTAATTACGTTTAAAACTTCGACAAAGCAAGTAAAAATTGGATAAAATGGGGTTCACAGGAAAAATTTAAAACAACATTTTGTATATGTAGGTACATATTATATTTACATAGGTTTCAAAGCTCCTGTTAATTGTGTTTGCCTTATCCGGTATTAACAAAATATAAGTTTTTAATAAATATTAATATCATAAAAGTAACAAATATATTTGTAGATCAGGGTGGCTTTGTTTTGAGGTGGATGTGAGAGGGGGTAAGCAATTTTTTTCTGGATTACCTTTAGTACAACTCACATAATAAAAGTGTAGATCCCTAGATCTGGGCGAGGTCCGGAACATTTTTAAAATTGCAAAAATGTTAAGTTTTTAAAAAAATACCTATTTTATCCGTTTTTTACTTATATCTTGGAACCTATGCATTTTGGGAGAATATTGAAGAGGAAAAAAGTTTTATAATTGAATTTTGCACAATATACTGTAGGTCAAAAATGTTTAAATTTATTACCGATGTTGCAAAATAGCAATAATTATTGTCGAAACCAAGACAGTTGCACGAACAAAATTTGGACAGGATATAGCTAATATAATGCGAAATATCGCGTTAATGTTAAAAATGCTGTCACCGCCGTTCTTGGTGGTGAAAATTCGAAGTATTTGAAATTATTCAATTTTCGTTGCTGTAAACATACATAGGCATTGTACCAAAATTAGAATGCCCTCGGAGCAATTAAAATATTTTAAAAAAAATATCCAAAAGACTTGATTATTTCGGCTTTTTTTCATCAATTATTGCTATTTTGCAACATCGGAAATAAATTTAAACATTTTTAACTTACGGTGTATTGTGCAAAATTCAATTCTAAAACATAGGTTTCAAGATATAAGTAAAAAACTCAGATAAAATAGGTTTTTTTTAACATTTTTCCGGACCTCGCCCAGATCTAGCGATCTACACTTTTATTATGTTTCTGACAAAAAATATATAGAAAGTAAAAAACAGTAAAGGAAATAAAATATCTGACAAATATTAATTGATATTTCAGGTTAGCGATCACGCCACTTTTAGCATTCCTTTATAATTAAGACGGCAAATTCGTTAAAATTTCGCGGATAACGAATATTTATAATTATCGTAATTAATAAAGTTGAAAAGTAGCGTAATTTTTAACGCACCGGCACTCGGAGCTAAAAAATATGTTACGTCTTAGCGAGCAAGATGTAATTAGAGTGATGGCCTGCTCCTCCAACAGGTTTCTTTCTTCGTATTACCCAGACATTTTAATGGGAATACGGTAATGAATAGCTGAATCCAGTGTGGCTTACTAATTAAGAATTTGATATCTAATTAATAAAATAAAACTTCCTCCAGAAGCTGGAAATGCTTCGAGGCGACTTTGTCGAAGCCACCGAACTTGGGCTATAATCTCGAGATATTCAATATAATCTTTTTATGCTGGAGATCGCAACAAAACTTGATTCTCTGTGTAAGGTTTCGAATTTGTGGCATGCGTTTTCCATTACTGTTAACCACTTTAGGAAGCTACTGTGTTCGAGTGACGTCTTGGATTGACGGCTATCTCGTGTTTATCGTTTTGACAATGTAGGAGAATGGTTCTATTTGTAATTAAAATTACACAAATCTTTATAATGGAGGATAGAGGTCCGCCATGTAAATATTTGTATAAATTACTTTTTTTTACAAGTGTAATTAATTGTGTTAATGGAATAATTGGTTGAGTGATATTTTTAATGGTATTAGCATTTTATACAGGGTGTGGCGTGTATAATCTATAAAAATTAAACTACAGCTTCCTGATGATATTTGTAATAGAAAAGTCTCTTACTTTGCTTAATTATTTAGTTTGTGCACAAACTAGTTTTACAATGAACCGAGAAAACAATGCATTTGCTATTTCCGAACGTGTCGAT
Source organism: Anoplophora glabripennis (assembly GCF_000390285.2). Taxonomy (NCBI): domain Eukaryota; kingdom Metazoa; phylum Arthropoda; class Insecta; order Coleoptera; family Cerambycidae; genus Anoplophora; species Anoplophora glabripennis. The sequence goes on along the minus strand of NW_019416324.1, from coordinate 872,615 downwards.
GTGGTGTTAGTGTATGGTGCAGCCGGAGGACGTGCGACTAGGTTGTCAGCAAGTGAACCTTAATGTTGAAGATGCAGTGTTGGAAAATCTTGACGAAGACCCCACAATTAGTACTCGACGACTCGCCCAGCGAGTAGGAACTTCATCTCGTACAGTACATTGCATTTTAAGGCGCCAACAACTGTTGCACCCCTATCATCTGCAACCCCTTCAACAGATTTTACCCCCGGATTTTGATCAACGAATACGTTTTTGCAGATGGTTTTTACGGCAATGTGCCAATCGGTAAATGTTTGGGCTGGCATAATAGCCGATGTGTTGTAGTTTAATTTTTATAGATTATACACACCACACCCTTATACTATAGCTAGAGCAATGGAACATAGAATCCGAAATGAATTAAATAATAATATATTACACATTAATAGTTTTATCAATGTTTAACTTTAAAAAATGACTTATATGAGCTGGCGGTAGGTAAAAATCTTCTTCCTGCCGCACAACTCGACTAAATATAAGACTGTTTCCCTATTATTGCCCCCGTATTACCATTTTAATGAACCGTTTAATAGTTTCACCCTTAGGGTCCCGTCGCGGATCACCGTTAGTAACTGGTAGTTCATCTTTGATCTTCCGTCACTCCCACATGTCAAACATCTTAACGCAGGTAATTGTTTGCTCAATCTGTTTGTACACAAGCTCCTACGATTTGATTTGAATATTTTATGACCTTCCGTCGGGGCCTCACTCCTGTGGCACGGCTGTAATCATTGACGTTCACTTCTCGTCATTAAGCAAATTAAGATGTATCCCAGTATTCACGGGATTTTTCTTGAATACGCTGTGCGTATAATTAGGCTTTTAAGAACTCGTCCTTTTTCAGAAACCTGCAAGTGTCCCATTACAGATTATAGACCTTAGATGCAGCTTAACGACATCCTTGAACACCTATTATGTTGAGTCAGTTCCCCTGCTTTATTACTTTGTTGTTTCCTTTTTTTAATCATAACTTCTTGATGCCAAAATCTAGATATGCTTGTTTATACTTAAGTTAAAATGATTATGAGTGAGAAATTAAAATGTCGATTTGAAATTTTCAGAATCGAGATTTTTTTCAACCTAGAAAATGATAAAATGAAAAAAAAAAGTTAAAAAAAAAATCAATTTTTGACGATTTTGGAAATTTTTAAAAATCTTGAGCGACCTCTAGGAAATTTTTTTTTGAGCTGATTTTTTGAGGGGGCTCTTAAAATATGATAAACTAACATATTTTAACGAGAGACACGAAAAAAAGATAATCGTTTTTTTTTTAGCCACCCTAATGTATATGTATATAGAAATTTTCTGCACATTATATACAAATTATTATAATTTTTTACCTTTTGCGGATAACTTTTTAGGATGCCTATGAAACTATTTGAATTTGATTGCTAGGCGTTTTTAATTTGATAACCAAAAAATATTTCTGAATTTTAGTCAGGATTATTCCAAACCGGAGTATTGTGACTATATCTGTAGATTTTTTTCTTATGTTTTTTTTTCACTGTTTTATTTGGCAACAAAATTTATTTGGAAAATAATGTCTGTTTCAAATTATAAATCATTTGGATATTTTATATCTATTTTAAGATCTAAGTGGAAAATATACTGATATGTACAGCAATGCAAAGTGTCAGTAAATGGGAGAGTTTTTTTTTAAATACGAGCCTATGAAATTTATTTGAAAACTGAAGCAGCAAATTTTTTTCTGTAACATCTAGGTTTTTAATATGTAATGCATGAATACATGTAGTTATTTTCGTTTATTTATCTTAAAGGGCATTGAAACCTATTACGCTTAATATGGAGAATCTCTTTTAAATGAGAAAGGAGATATACGACTAGAGATTTCGCGTGTAAGACTTGTCATTGTACCGCGACTTCCTGTGAAAAATCACACTCATGCACGTAGAATGAAACCTCTGATCCCCCAAAAGGCCACAGCCAAGTGTCATCGATGTTCCGGATCTCTTCTTGGCACGTCTAGCTGTCACAACGCTGGAACCGAATACATATTCTGACGAGAGTAATATTGATTGCAACAAGAAGGAAGAGATCGCCGATTCCGTTGACCAGTTGTATCTGTCCTTTTGCGGGTTCAACGGCCGTCAGAGCTATGTCACCGGTATCCTGTGCGGCCTTCTCAAGTGCCTTGCCTGCATGTTTGCCACATGCATTATATAATATGTCGGAACTCAGAGTTGGCGATTGTGAGTCAATGACGGGGACTCCCTCTGGAGGGGTGTTATAAAATCTCGAGGAATTTGTAAAGTTTGGTGGGTTTAATTCAATATTATTCTCTTTTAAAACCTAACCTAACTTAATTATTTAATATTAATTAGTCTGAGGAATTAATTTAAATTAAAATGATCAAATTTGTACTACAAAAAGTTATGTTAAATTTAATTAGAACTCTAAAAAATTGATAACGTACATAGTGTTCTATTAAAGGAAAATCAAGTAAATGCTAAATAATGAAAATACTTTTCATTCACGAATCAACCTTCATCAACTACAGGAGAAACTATGTATATGAGATTCAACTCGATATATTACACAGAGAATAGAAAACTATAACTGTAGATTAACACTAATGAATATACATTTATCTGACATAATATTATTTCCTAAAACTGCTTCGGTAATATAATTAATTTATATTTTACAAAGCAGTTTTGTGGAGATTACAGTTTCTCGAACCAAAACTACGACATACGGTCAGTGAATGAAAAATACATTATTAGTTAATATTTATGGGATCATAAGAAATGTAATGAATTGGTATTCATCGCTTCAGTGGTATCGAGTCACGTCCTACATACAAATGCACAGGTATGGGAAAATTGGTTTCTTTTATGTTTTTAAAGAAAAAAAAGTTCACAATACGACCGAAGGAAAGAACTAAATTGGATGCATTTACAGTAATTTCTTGAAACCCTGGCGTGTCATTTTACAGTCAGTTTAAGAAATAACATAATGATAGTAATTATTTCCAACTTTTGTTGAGATGAAACTTAATTGAAGCATGAAAACTATGTCGTTACTTCCTCGTGTATGAAATTATACCAATGAGATTTATAAGGTAAATAGAACTTTTTTCCCCGCTTAATGATATGCGAGTTGCGAGGAGGCAATAAGGTTTACAATGCAGCAAAGGAAATCATTTGCAAGCACTTAGATAACTCGCCTTTCTATTTAATTTTATACAAATCAATGAAGACATCCTGTTCGTTCGCTCATTAAGTTTATGCGACCCGTTTAGAGTCTCTTCCGGTGAAAACGATTAGAATATTTACGTTATAATTCCACCTCTGTGCGAGGAGATAAATGAAGTCGTATACACAGTGGTCTGCGCCACTTTTCCTAAAGGAATCTGTCGGGTACATAATAAAACCGGTACGCCTATGACTCCGTTGAAAATGTATCCTGCAAATGGAATATCATCTTGAAACGAGAACGGATTGAGAGCGTTCAGTTTGAGTGTTGACAGTCACAGATCGTGACGTCGTTGGCCGTTATAGGTAGGTGATCAATCTCCACCTCTCCAACTTGCTCTACTCATTTATAAAACCCCAACTCGATGCGTTCTTGATATTTTTACCAATTCCTTTAAAGCAATAAATATCGATATATGTATGGTTATGCCTCAGAAGGAGCTCAGATCATTGAAAATAGTTTTCGGTGATGGTGTTGGTAAAATTACCACCATCATACTTCTCTGCAAAAGATTAAGACATTACAAATGAAAAGTAATAAGTACAATCTACCTCAAAAGATGGTTTTGGATAAAGTTAATGTGTGTGTACCACAAATAACTGCTGTCATTGTAGCTCTTCAGCATATATTCAGGTAGTTGAGACTTGGTTCCAGAATATGATGTCCATGAGCTTCCCAGCTGAAGATAAAGCCTGGTTTGTCTTGAGGAATCGTCAGGACGTTTGGTTCAGATATATTGAACACTTTAATGAAAGTGAAAACTTTCAAGAAACATTGTGTTCACTCTCTGGCAAACATCAAGATCTAAAGACCTTACACATCTTGGATCGTCTTCAAAGGATTCACGACCTCACTTGCTGCCTTGGTCTAGTTTAAAATATGCAATCATTCGTTCGAGAATATTTTTAAGGACTATTCTGGCTTCGTTCAAAATTTGATGATATTGTAATGTTCAATTTCACAAAACTCATTTTTTGTTGCAAATCATTTCAGAAAATTCAAAATAATGAACGAACTGAATTCAAATCACAGACACAGTCAGTTGATTCTGTCATAGCTAGAATAGATATATTTCTAATAGAAAAAAAGTCGTTCAAAATTCAAATTCAAATTCTCCTGTGTTTGGATTCATGCATGTCCCATTATTGTTGCATTTTTCGTCTAATATATTGATAACTACTCACCAGCTAACAAAGAGACCTTTGACTTGAAAAGGGCGCCATATAGATCTTTTAATATTTACAATTATAGTCTGGCTGCTACAGTAATTTAACTTTCATTTAATTATAACACTGTTTTGATTTACAGTAATTGTTCTAGCGCTTTTATCCACAATGGATGAACATTTAAGACATAGTGTTGCGTCGTTAAATTGCCCCAATATCTATTAATAGCATCTATAACAGCTTTGAAGATTTTATATATACTTATGTTTTATAGAATTAATCTCACAACTCGCTTAGTATTAAAGATAGATTCGTTATATCTTATATCAATAATATAAGTGTAACAGCATTGGATCTAAATCTTATGTATTACGATTCTCAATGTCCAATTGTTTCTGTCTACAGTCTAGGTATGAAAAATAGCAAAAACGATAGAGGTTATTATTTGGCCCAGAGTAAGTTTGAAGTCACACAAATCTGTTCAAGACTTAAAATAAGTGCTATGGAATCAGTGATGATTTTTCACTCAGAGTAAAATATTAGTCTTATTAAAGCAAAATCCCAGTGCAAATAGATTTGCAACAGCTTTCTAACAGAGGTATAATGTTTTTTGTAATCATAAGTACTTCTTCCTCGTTTAAAAAAAGAAGCGGAAATCACGTATTTATAAATTCTTGTTAAATTAGACGTTGCTAACAAGAACTGGAGGAAATAGTGGCGTCATAAGATATGCAGCTGGTTTAAAAATAATTCATTGGATTAAATCTTAGAGGTTGTTCTCATCTCGAACAAGAATTCTCTTATTATACGTATGAGTACCTACGCAATCCTAAATTATATGTATATCGGTCTCATAAGACAAGTTTTAAAGCAAGAAATCTATTAAATCATGTAATCGTATTGATAAAATTAAAACAGGAAATATACCAATTATCAGAAGTTTTATAAAGAATTAAGCAAAATAACCAAGTCCTTATTTCTAACAGGTTTATAGTACATAGGTACCTAGGGTGTTATATGGATAATAATAGCTATTATTATCCTATAACACCCGTTATGCTTTCAACTTTTAGTTCGAAACTTTCTGTTTAAACGCAATTTTCTATAAATTCGTTGCTTAATTATTCCATTTGCTGTTGCCGACGAGTAAAATAACCTGATTACGAATGCAAGCGATTCGAATACCTTCGCACGCCATCGCATTTTCTGCATTGCCAATCCAGCTTTATATCAAAATTATCTCCACGGTGATGTCATCCGGTCTCGGACGATGTCAGGGCTTAAGAACTAAATTTATGGCGTATGCTGTTAAGTTGTACCAGTTAACATCTGACCCGTTCTGAATGTCCACTAATCAGAGCAAATTAAATATTATGGCGGTCCATTGTCAAGCTATTGCGCCTATAAATTAATGTAAACAGATAAATTGGAGAGATTGTTATTTTAAGTTGTGCGGTATGTTATTCCAGTTCCAATTATTATTATTGCGGCATAAATATGTATGAAGGTATGTTGCGGATCAACATCACCAGAGCGTATACGCGATTAGAGCTATAAATTGTTTTGTGTGTAAACAATTATATACAAATAATTTGATGTGTGATACATTTTGGTCACACAGTTGGTGGAAATTGTGTAGAAGTTTGAGATTATTTCGGCATTACACTTATTTGGAAAAATACATCGTCGGAATTTAGTAAATACTCCAAGTGTAATTAAAGAGGAAAAGGGATTTATTAATATTTTTCGATAATAAAATTTTGTTTCCATACAATGTTATAAAAAGAGGAATATATTTTAATCCAGTTGTTTTTTTGTGAACTTCTTTTATATCCGTATGTAATTGAAATATAGCTGTCTGTTTTATTTCACAAATTTATGAGTGGTCATAAAAAATTTAATTACAACAAAAAATAAGCTAATTTAAAACACATGAAACTTTCTGATGACTTTATTGGGTCAATATTTTAAACCCTCTGCTCCAGGCATTTACTCTCACGCGAGATAAAAATTTAGAGTGTAAAATCTTCAGTTTAACAATAAAAACTACCTTCATCTAGTTACAAAAAGTTTTTCCTAAAATAGAGATAAAGTCAGTATATTCCCTTTGGTAGTAAGTTCAACGTCCCAAGTAAACGAATGAAGGAATCGCGGAAAGCCTTGTTAATTAGAAACTAACTGAATTCAAACGTTTGGGTTCTCTTAGGCACATCAAATAAAGTTGAACCCTCTCTCTTATATACGGGAATTTATTCGTATACAAAAAATCAGAGGGCATCTACCTATAACCCTTGAACCGCATGGAAACTAGTTAGTTTACACACCCTATGACTCGTATACGTAGCAAATCATCTACAGCAAATTTCCCAAAGGAAATATGTACAATTTTTCTAATCAATTGTCACAGTAAAAGTTTTTTTCAGTTTACTTTTCATTTAAGTGGAGATTTTTGTAGATCTCCTCGATTTTGTTGGCTCTATAAGAATTCCACCTTAATTTTTTGCTACACTCGCACCGTAATTCATTTTTGAAATTTATCGACGACTTCGTTCTAAAAGTGCGCTTCAAGGAGCGGTAAAAAATATATATAGCTGATGGTTGGGCCCGTTTACTTCATCTAACAAAGAACTTTTATCATTAATATAAATTATTGTACTGTCCCCAGAGTTTACCCAGCCAGTTTCTTTGCGGCATATTATATTACAGTTTACAAAAGAGCGAACAACTTTTCCAATTCAGCTTTATAATCCCGCTGTAACAGTTAACACGTGCTGGAATCAATGGGTTTGGATCACTAGCAGCGTTGTTCCAAGTTTTGCCTTGTTATTATTATTTTTAGATAAGTAGTACGAATTTATCAGAAGGAAAAAATCTTTGCCACGTTAGTCATTTATCTAAAATATGTGTGTATATATTTTTGACATTGAATAAGCCAGTTGTTTTATGAACGGAATGTTTATAACATGATAAATCTACTAATTTATCCAATTTATCCTTTTAGGAAACAAGGCTGCCGAAATCGCCAAGATTTACGGAGTTCCACAGGGTTCTGCCGTTGGACTTTTATTGTTTACCATGTTTATTAATGATACCGCTTCTGAGTTGAATGTACAGGGTTTACCAAAGTTCGCGTCTCGTGCCCATAACAGACATACGAAAAACGACAGTAAAAACATTTTTTCCAAAATTCGGAAAATAAAAAAAAATTACGTCATCAATTTGTTTTTTCCACGAACATACCCATTTTTTATGAACATTTTTTGTGCAGAAATTTTTATTAAACAATTTTAATTAATGTAACAATAACTAATAACAAAACACAGAAAACAATATAAAAATTATGATTATTACTTTAAAAAATTTTCGATATGCATGCCTCCTCCTTCTAAGTATTTATCCATTTATCCATTTTTATCATAACTTCCCTTGTAGCTTTAAACAATGTTTCTCTTGAAAGATTCTCACAAACATGTCGAATCTTTTGCTTTAAATGCTCCAAACTTCTCGTGGGTGTCTTATATACTTGATTTTTTAATGTCCCCCATAAGAAATAGTCTAGGGGCGTTAAGTCTAGAGATTTTGAAGCCCATTCTACAGGCCCATTAATTCCAATCCACTTAGTTCCGAAAGCATTTTTTTTAAATAGTCTAACTCTTTTAACTTTATGTGGAGGAGCTCTTGCAAAAACTGTAAATAGCTATTAGCGTTCAATACATTTTCATAAAATTATGGGCCAATTAAATGTCTATATTTAGCCTATAGTTATGGTAACCATTGGAGCTAAAAATTCTTTGCACTGAGCTTCTTTTTAAATTTAATGCAAAAGTGGCCTGTCGTATAGAATTTCTAGGATTTTCCTTAAAATATTGTAATATCCTAGCTACGGTAATATAGTTGCACTGGTTTTGAAATTCCTTTCCCTTTTCTTGATGAAAATGCATTTTCGTTAGCACGCAAAATTCGTTCGCCCGAAAAATTCATTCTAATGTGGCAAATATTTTTGAGTTAACAGCTCCTCTGGCATTTTCTTGACATTCACCATAAATTAAAATCATGTCAACTTTTTCATTGTTTATGAACTTTTTTTAATTTATAGCAACCACTTACTAGTTTGTTTATCATGCAAGAAATAGTGTTTGACAGAAACAAATATGTAAACAGACTTGTGACAGCAGTTTGTTTACATATTACAGTCGATTAAATCATGACTAATTCCAATACAATAGGATACATTTTTGTATATGTGTATGTTTGTTATTGCAAATATGTGTGTAAAAAAATGTTTTTCAAGTGCAAAAGGACCTTAGCGAGTCCCGATTCACGCCAACTAAACAGATTTTTACTGTCGTTTTTCGTGTTTTATGCTGATGACATAAAAATATCTTGTGATGATGATGATTAACTAGCCGCACATAATTTATAAATGAATTTAAATTTAGAGAACTTTTGGTGCAGTGATAAAATATCTTATCTCTGAACAACTTCGTGGAGTTAGGGTTTTCTTTGTTGATTTAAAAAGTATAACGCTTGCAAAATAATTATATTCTATGCTGATAGAAGTATTGAATATGTTTATTAATTATTTTTTTAAATTATAAAATGATCTGTCCATCTGTGCGCCCCCCAAATTGCGCCTGGCGAGATTACCATAAAAAATTACTTAATTAAAACGACTCCCCATCAGCGGCGAGAGATAATTGTGCGGCAATACGTTGTTTTTGCAGAATTAATACGGCTCTCGAAGAATACCCGGGCCGAAAAGGTAATGTTTGGACAGGTTCGTTATGAATAAATCTTATCAGTCCACAAACAAAACCCACCGCCACTGCATAAATTAATGCGCTGTCCTTTGTAAACAGACACAGTTCTGATTAATATGGATGGCCGGAACCACGTTATTAGTTTTAAGAATTATACACACAATTACTATACTCGTTTATTGCCAAAATGTTCCTGTGCGGGACATTAACGTGATAGATGTGGGTATGATGTCTATATATATTATTGTGCTTTTACGTCGCTTTTAATCTTTCTCATATGCTGAAGCTTATGTCATGAAATAGTAGAGCAAATTAGACGCTTAGAAGACAAGTATATTTTCCAAAAAACGATATAACCAAAAAGTTATAAAAAAATATTCACAAATGTCGAGGAAGAATGTTTGAATGCAGAAGAGTTCTGCGAGACATGCGAGTGGTGTTTAAAAACTGTATTTAATGTTTCTTAATCTACGGTGAATGTCAACAAAATGCTGCAGAGGTATCGCATCGCTAAGCACGACGGTTAAAATAACAATATTTACTTTTTGACCTACTATACAGGTCCTGGTCGTCTAACCAAACAATGTGTGTTAAAGTTTGGAGCAACTTTCTGCTCTCTGAGGGACAACTGAATATATTATACCTAAATTCACGTGTAAATTGTGCAAAATGCGTTCTCTACGGGGACCTTAATATGTAGCTTTGAAAAGATATCACAAAGGGTCCTCCTACCATTTCGTAAGTGACAAAAAGGGTTAGGTAACGCAATTGCCAGTCCGTTATTTACGGGACTTCAGAAAAATTTCGTGGAAGGATTGGTGAAATATAAATGGATTACCCCTTTTGTAGCGGAGTTTCCTTAAAGTGAAGATTTGCAGTAGACGTACATTTTTCTATCGATTTAAATAAACAGGATCCACAAGTCCAATCAAATTGTCGAAAATATCTCATTTTTTTGCCAAAAAATAGCTCAGACATTTAAAATATGTAAAAATTAGGAAAAATTCCGTAGGTTTTTGGAAAAAAAATTTTTTGGCCTCTGTTGGTCGTAGACTTTTTTAAATTCGTGAAAAATGTCAACTTTCGAATGGCAGTATCGACATTTTGATACGAATTGAAATCAGAAAGGTATTCAAAGTTTTATGGCCCCGAAAAAAAAAACGATTCTTCGATTGTTTTTTGCGATATTTGAAATCGATTTGAGGCTCGCGCAATATTTGCACATAATAGTATAATTATTAAAGAAAATTTTAAGCCCAACCCCATTCCTAAATATGTGAAGGCCTATTAACTATGGGGATTTTACAAAAACGATTTTTTTTCGAAAAACTCGATTTTTGCAAAAACTATAAAATATTTTTCAATTTTCAAAAAATCATTTTATTTTGCTCACCGAGAGTTATCCTTTCGCCATGTTTCATAAAAAAATATTTATTTTTGAAAGAGATACAGGTATTTAAAAAAATTGCGTATTTTAACGGTTTTTTTGCAATAACTAATTAATTTATTTAACGATCAAAACCAGGTTGGGCTTACTCGATCCGTATTAAAAACTCCTACATTTGTTTGAAACATTTTTTTCTCAAATGTTTAGTTTTTTTTATAAATGAAAATAACTGTTTTTTCGAACTTTGGACGCCATTTTGAGAATGAAGCCCAAAAATTCAGGTGGGATAAAGTAGTTCATTGAATTCTACAGAATTTCTCCTAATTTTTATATATTTTCAATTACTGTACTATTTTTACACCATAATAATAACACGTTTAAAGAAATTACCACCACAAGCCCCTACTGTAACATAAAGTAGAATTAGAACACTTTTTTTAATCTTCTTGTTCCATGGAATCATATATCTTTCGCGTTTAATTCTAATTCTATTCCATTAAGTTCCAGTTTCTCTTAATTAATCCGCTGTTTATTCAGTAACGATAACAGCGGATTTCGTTTCAGTTTCCAATCAAAACCAGCAAACATTCGTTTGTAATTTGCGACCATTACAGCCCGAGAAGGCGAAAACGAGCAAAAGTTAAAACGCAGGATATCGCTAGTTGGCCAGCGAAGCTCAAAACAACATAATTAATGCAGTCCAATGCACTTAACCGTCTTTAATTTGTGCAACTGGATGTCAATTATGGGGCTGTTTCATTTAAGCGATCATCCTACGTACTACACTGAGAGACGAGTTTCCTAAAAAATTGTGCTTGACTGGTGATATTTGCTCTAATAATCACAATAACATAACGATACTAGTTAAAACGATTACTAAAGCCTTCAGTCAAATGTAATTTTGATGCATTAAAAGTAACTGAAGTACCTAACTTGCAGAAAATTTGTAATTTAGACTCTCTGTTAATCCCAGTCCTACACCTTTGCTTGACGTAGAGGCAACTTAATTTGAATGCGTCGGGGGTTAAAAAGTGTACGACCGAAGGCATTAGTTATGTGTAGGATGAAATGAAGCGGAACATTGAAACTGTAACTCTTTGTCTTAAATTAATGGGTTCACTACTGCCTCCTCGATGAACACTATTGTGTTGCGAGGGCTCCGATTCAATTTTTATGTTGTTTTTTATGGGTTCGATTGGTGTTTAATGAAATGGGGGCTGTTAAGGAAGGCAATAAAGGACTTTGTTATCCTGATTGATGAGCGAGGCGGATGCAAGGTGTGATTTAATCCTGCAGGATTTGTTAATATGAGTGAAATTTCGAAATAAACCTCTACAAGAAGAAAAAACGGTCAGATACAAAAAGTATTTTCAAAATGTGCCACCCACCATGTCGCTTGATTGCTAATACATCAACTTCTGCATTAGCCGGTAACGTTGCCGATGTTCTTTGGAATGAAGGGGCTGTATATGTTTCAGGATGTTCTAGTTTCAAAAACTGTGCAATCTGATTAGGAATCATATAATGGGTATTCTTGCCGACTGGTTGGTTGTAACATATACCTGCTTGATAGCGCATAAAAAAGCGTTTTAATTTTCAATCTAATCTTGATATATTTCTTGAGAATTTCTAGATGAGAAACATAACCCGAACGAGAAATAATTCTAAACGTACGTGACATACCATTTTTAGAATCAGGAATTGTAACTACAATAATGTCATCGAAATTTTTGAAATTGACGTTGTCCAAAGTAAGTTTGCATAACTCATCAGAACGGCATGTATAATTTGCCAGTCTCGGACTCTATTGGTAAATAATACTTACCTACTTTATGGTGTAAATAACAAACTATTAATTCAACGAAAAATTGACGTCCGTTTTTTTTACCAAACAAAGATGGTTTTAATTAATGTTTATATTTTTACTGTCATATGTAATTTTATTCTTTATATACGTTTGCTAGATAATGTAAACATACAGTTACTTTTTTAAGTTAATTCCTGGTATTATTAATAATGTATCTGGTTATTAATTTAATATTGTGGTTCATTACTATATAGTGTTATTAAAGCAGTTATCAACGTCATTATATAACTTTATTATTATTATATACAAAATAACACACGATTTTCCTACATTGAACAATGGGCAAACAAGTTTAGAGTTCGTTTGTCAAAGGGAATAAAATCAAAACTGTTTTGGAGCGTAGGTTTTATTTATTTGTTCTTCTTCAACAGGTGTCGAGTAAATATATGGCGTACAACTTTTCCAGTGAAGTGTAAATGCGCAACAGTGAAAAACAAGTATTTTCTAGCAATAAATTACTGGTGTATATCCGACTTCTAAATTTGGAATTCTCCTGGGAATTTGTTTTAGTTTTTAATTTGACTCATTTGCATAATATTTGGTTATATAGCGGTAAAACATGTTCTTTCTGGAAGTTACAAAATACATTATATTTTAATGATAAAGATGCGTTCTTAATAGGGTTTTGTATTAATTAGAAAAATTAAAATCGGTATTGTCATTAATATTTTAACAGATTCGTGTATATTCGGTGTCTAAGTATAAAGAAATTTTTTAAAATTTTTACACTCAATATCTGGTGGTGAAAAAACAATTAAATAATAAAATTCTAGCACTGGAACAAAAAAGTTGCCTTAAAAAACACTGCTTCTCTTTTCTTTAAGATATAACATATTTTTTAAATTTATTGTGTGAGATGATGAAGGTTTAGATCCGACAGGTTAGCTTTTAATTTAGTGCATAAAAAAATTGTAATTTTCAATTATTACATTGCATCGTTAACATCGTCTATTAATTTGCAATATCACGAAGATTAATTGAAAATTATTGCCACAAAAAAAATTGCCCCCGCCATGACTTGACAAGTGCAAAACAAAACCTAATGTTATCCTTACGTGGCAAAAGGCCGCTTGTCAAAGCACTTACGGCTCACAACAAGGATATTGTTTTACATTAGTTATATTATAATACAATTTAGCTTATCTCGTGTCATAAAACAGGAAGCCCCACCTTGGTTATTATCAGAACTCAATCCCGCTGCGTGGCGTCTGGTGGTATTTATTTAAGTAAGCAGTAAAGGTTAATTGTACCTCAGACCGCATAAACTGATTACTTATGGGTTTTTAATGGACCTGGTACATTCTGATAACAGAAATAGCCCCGAATTTTACAGACCGGCTCGATTCAGGTTTCGCCAGTGCTTTTTTGCGAAAGAATGCATGTCAGCAATAATAATAAAAGACAAAAGAGTTTTTATATGCATTCTTGAAGATATATAAAAGAAAACGTTTTAATTTTAAACAGCACAGGTAATTTTAGGTTTTGGAGTCTTAATAACGTGTTTTTTACAAGAAATAGACCATCTAATCTTGTTTGATTTAAATTTTACAGCGTTACAGCTGCTGCATTTTGTCTACATTCGCCGTATACCAATAGCATAGCTACCAATCCTTACTGTAATTATGTGCAACTACGATAAAACACTAGCAGTAATTTTTCTAAATCGTAAAGTGATTTTTATAAGACAGAATACAATTTCTGGAAGTGAACTATTTAAAAGTCTATAAAAAAATGTATTTCCGCTAGGTTTCCACTGAAATTTTGACAGTGCGTTCTTTTAACATTGAATGTGTGTACGGAATCGGTAATATAACGCTAGATGTTTGGAAAATAGGGGATATAAACTGTCAAAGTGTAACAAATGTTTAGTTGCATCCTTCGGGCGCAAGGTCCGATCGGACTGATTTTGGTGTCGTTGTGTAGGTTGGTTCCACGATTACGGAGGTGGCAATGGAGAGGAAAATGCAAGTTGGCTATTTTTATAAGACATCGAGCGATGTTTTCTAAGGCACAAGTTTTCTAATAAAAAAACAAGACAAAATAGTAGAAAAATAATAATTTATTTACTGCAATTTGGATGTGGTTTTGTGCGATCTCGGGACTGGAATTATACCCCGCTAGAATTAAAAAACTGTCCGCATGCAAGACACAGATAATGGCCGGTTACATAACTGTTATAAAACGCACAAATCCCAAAATCCCATTACGGACTGCGTGCGGATCCGCTTGATTAGACCTGACGTATTCAGAAAGAACACACCGGTCGACGGTTGCGAGCAAATCCCTAAATTGTGGCCTTTCCTATCAATCAGTTTATGGCGCACGCGAATAATAAAAACGCGACGTCCGTCGTTGTTTTGAAATGGAAGCTCCATTTCGAAGTGCTGTCCACTTAACGCATACAAGATGAAAAAAGTTAGGTTTTAAGCGTTTGTAATTGTGTGGGGCATTACTTAAGCATGTACCTGTTAGTAGTGTATTATGTATTCTGTGTTGCATATACAGGGTGTCCGGGAAAATGTGGGAAATCTCTCGGGTGCAGATAGAACATGAATAAAAGACAACAAAACGAAACTAATTATGTACATTTGAAATATAGGAGGCATTAAAGGGAAATTCAGGAGAAAAATAAAATTCAGGAATTTTACAAATTTTGTTTGACAAGGACATGTAGCAACGGAAGCATTATTTGTTCCAAAACCAGGTAAAGCTGAGTTGTGTCCAGAAATTGATGTATTCAAATGATAATTGTATTTTCAATATATCTGAACCAACATTTCGGTCTCCGAGATGCTGACTCTAGGGCTTTTTTCTCGAAGGCTTGTGTGCAATGGTGAACTCATAGCTCTTTCTTCACATTATTCATAAAACTGATCTGTCCAAGAAGGTCCATTTGGTGTACCTTTGCCTCCATCCATGTCAAAGTTAGATAGAAAAGACTGGACTAGATTAGACTAAGCTTAACTGCTTCATAATTGAAAATAGAATATCAGGAAGTCATAGGATAGAATATGATGAAATGGGGTCGACGAGGAGTTAACTGTGGTGATGATTGAATGCGAAATTTTCGGAATTTGAAGGAAAATATAATAATCCATTAAGTTTCTCCCTTTTGTTCGCCGTCTGCATCTGGTTGGGGCCATTTAAAATATGGAGGACGTATAATCGGCCCTTTAAATAAGTCGAGATTAAGTAAACGAATCCCGGGAATTATTGTTATTGTGAGAGCAGCTCGTCGGCACGCAAATATATCGATTTCTAGGCCGGCACTCCGATATTCCATCATCTCCTGCATTATTAAAAGGAAACATCATGGAAAACTCGGTCCCGAAGTATGATTGAACAAGTTTCTAATAACAATGGCAGGTATAATGGCGTTACGCCCCGATATGGAATAATATATTCCACATTTCTCGGCTAATTTAATCAAAAATGGTGTGTTAGCGGGAGTGAAGGAAATTGGAAATGTTCTTGGATACCTACACGCGGATTTTTTCTTACGATAGAAATTTAAAATTTATTTGAATACGTCGCGACTGGTGTGCGAATAATTTCAATTTCAGATCAAAGTTAATCTGATTAGAAAAAAATACGTGTCAATAACTTGCAGGATATGATTCTCGTGTCTGTTCAAAAGGCGCCCGAGCTTTATGTTTAAAAATATCTCCATGTGTTTCTAAATATACTTAAAAGGATCCCTACTCGTGATAACACGGCGTGCCACTTAGGAAAGGATACAAAATAATTTTTTTTTAATAATAATAATATCTCTACTCCTCATTCTAACTACGAGAGTTAGCTCAGAAGTCGGAGAGTTGTGCTGGAGAGGGGGCGGCATGTTATTATTAAGCAGGCCGCATTTGCGCCCAGGAACGACTTATGTTGGTAGGCCCTAACCACCATTCAGTGCAGGAATGAGGGAAACCTGGAAAACCTCATTAATTAGGGGGGTGGTCAAATGCCAACCGGTGTCAATCTCTCACTTTGACCCAAGCCAACATTCTTCCACCATAGCTGCACAGAGGGTGTCAATCCTCCGTACAAGCATAGCTAATCTACGGTTTACCGGCCGCGGGATTCGAAACTCGGGCAGATCGACACATCGATTATCGATACTGACGCCTTAAACCGTGCGGCTATCGACCGATAATTTGCACGAATAGGATGCTTTAAAATACGTAATATTTTTTAAAGTCACGTGAGTGAAATATACTTGTTAAGATTTACCTACAACATTTCACCTTTGATCGTGCAAATTCTCGTGTGAATTTTTTTTTTAGTTGCTAAGGCGACATAAGCAATATGCCGTGGTTACAGTCGCTATATTGTTTATGCACAGGATGTTAATGATAAGTTTTGCCAAACTTTAATGGCGTATTCTACCGATGAAAATAATCAAGTTTTGCCTATAAAAATTTTTGACAGGACGCTTCCCTTACTCCAAACTACACTCCAGTGGCGTAGTTATTGGGGGAGTAGGGCACCTTTTTGAAAAAAAATCGTACGCGACTGGTTTTTTAAACAATTTCAAATGCACTATCAATTTGTGGCAATAAAGTATTCTTGTAAAGTATTCGTAAAATTTACTGGTCTTTATATAATTGGGAAATTAAATAAAAAATCTTGGTAGAGAAAAACATGCATTTTCACGAGCTCAACAGTGAAGGCCTGAAAAAGTATTCATTGTTGGACAACGTCGATTTGGAAAAGTATGTCTATAAAGTCGTTAGGCTTGTCTAGCATTGCCATTCGCTCTACCGTATGTAAAATGTATATCTCCTAATTCAATATTTGCATAATTGAATACCATTTTTTATTAAAATCTGTTTTTAGTTGTATGAAAAATAACAAACTTTTTGCAACACCCAAAGCAATGGCGTTGTATAGTGTTTTGAAATCTCTCAAAAATATTAGGTATTGAATTTATTGTTACATATTTAGCAATCAATAGAAAAAGGTTAATAGCAATGTAGGTACTTAAGTATCTTCTTATTTGATTTACCAATTATCTAAAGACCAGTAAATTTTACGAATACTTTACAAGAATACTTTATTGCCACAAATTGATTGTACATTTTAAAAACATTTGAAATGATTTAAAAAAAAAACTAGTAGCGTACGATTTTTTCTCAAAAAAGGTCCTCTACTCCCCCCAAAAACTACGTCACTGGATTGTATTTTGGAATAAGTTATCCATGAAAAAATAGTTCCTACTAAAAAATGTCGTCCCCTAAATTTAATCACTAAATATTTTTTGCCAGTTATAGGAAAAATATATATAAATATTTCAAACTTTTAACACCCTGTATCTCCGTAAGGAAGCGTCCTATCAAAAATTTTTGTGGGGCAAAGGTTGGTTATTTTCATCGGTAGAATACGCCATTAAAGTTTGGCAAAACTTATCAGTAACGCCCTGTATATTACTGTCTACAGTACAAAAAACTCCGTATTATCGAAATTGGTGCCGTGTTAAGATGTTTACGCCTAAAGAGTTTATATATTAGGTGGCGATATCCCTTTTAAATATTTCGGGGCACTCCAGATTAGCTACTAAAAATGATAATGAAATGGTAAACCGCTCTGATAAATACAGTCGTATCTACTTTGCGACGGCCAAACTTTCGGAGGGGAATCCGAAATGAGAACGAAAGTTAATATAAACTTCCTTGCGGAGATAAAACATTTTAAGTTAAATAATTCAAATCGCAGCCTTTGAACGCCCAACCGGCCATTCTATCGTTATTTGTCGACCGAAAGTGGGCCGATATTATTAAATACATTTATTCATAGCTGAACCCATAAACAAGTTTTTATTTTTTTTTATCCGAATTCATAATAACCGCATGTTTGGGATTATATATATGATGTTTATCCGTTCCTACGAATGAGAGTGAAATAAACAGTTTTCTTTAAGTAACCCAAAAATTGATACGCAAAACTTAGGCGGTCCCTGTATCGCCCTACTTAATCAACTGAGCAACTGTTTGCAATCCAATATACTATTTGCAATACCTGTGCTGCTGAGGCAACTAATGAAACTGCAGATAATTATCTCGAAAACTTGTTTTTAAATTGTACACAAAGACAAGTGCAAATTATGTAAGTACATGTGTTTGGAAACAAATTGAGATATATTTCGATATTTGCGGTTTTTCTACGTCTCAATTTCTATCTTGTATTTTTAATTAGTAAATGAAATAAAACTTAGGGTAAAACATATTTCTGCTCTCTAAGCAAATCAGTTATCATTAACCTTTTCTGAATACCTAGGAGAATGAACAATTTCTCTCCGATATAAACTGGTACGGTCACAAGCTTCATTATCCTACTTTGAGGTTCAATACAACGGAAACGATTTTTATTGCTCCCTTTTATAAGTGGACTACTCCATCATACACTTCCTATAAAATGAGAGTCAATACAAATTGCAGCATTATTCATTTCTGACACTAAAAAATGTGTACACATAGCATTTCCTAGTCTTTCTCCCTTTAAAGTGCAGTAAGGAAATGTTATTTGGACATCAATTTATATACCATTAAGGTAAGAAAATATTGATATTCTTACTTATAAATAGCAGGTTTATTAATCATTTGTTATACGTATAATGTGCAGTCGCGTTCACTAATTGCCGTAGATATATGAAAAGTAATGTTTGTGTTAGTTTCTGAAAAGGAAAGTAGCGCACAATTACGCAATAAATAATTTTAATTCATATAATGAAACTAGTAAACTAGATATTTTGTAAAAAAAAAATAATTAAAAACACTACGATATAATTTTGCTAGTAAAGCGTTAAGTGTTATTCCTTCGTATCGATTTTGATTCCTTTTAATTTTATTTTTGTAAGGACTAACCGGATTTATTCCCGTCTGATCCCTTTAAGCAAGTTAATAGTATATTATTAAGGCTTCGTCGGCTTTCATTTTTAAATGAATGGGCAAAGGAGGCCCTCCTTTGATGCTACACCTAAATGGAATTTTATTTATTTCTCTTTTTCAATTATTCAGAAAGAAATGAAAATGTTACGGTGTACTGGGTGTAAGAAGTTTGACTGCCATTACTTCAGCATGACATAGAGTATTATAAATGAACAGCAAAGTTGTATATTACAGGAGGGTAAGATTAATAGTTTTCAAAATACAGCGAGTAGTAATATTAGGGAGATTTATCACAACGTGAGAACAGCGCTTAACCTAATGTTACACAGCTGATGCACACACGCGACAGACTTGTCCTATGGAATAACAAAAATAGTTTTAAGTAAAACATACGATATTGTGTGAAACTTTTCATTCGTATTAAAAATATATGTCGGTTTCGGTCAGTGCGCGTACCTTATAGCAACGGAAGATTCCTGAGGTCCTATTTCTTTTGATAATGTTACTTTTGAAATGATTTTTATTAATATTTGAGAACCCACGTGCCTCAGCAAATAACCTGAATTGTTTACCGGCACGCTAGGCCGACAGGGCAGGCAGATGCGTATCGAATAAATTGATCGATGCGAAGCTTCGTATGAGAATCGGAGCTGTACATGTATATTGTACAAAGACGCGGATATTGGGATTACTAAAATGTGCTAGCTACAGACGAATCTATTCCACTGTACTGCGTCCTGTCAACATATAAATCAAACCGTGCTCTATTACACTGATTAATTTTTTACTACTTTTTAATAAGTTTAATTAACCATTGCCACCGGCTACAATCGGCTCCGACTTCTTCCAACTACCATTTTTTCCGCGCCACAGATCCTTGATCCGATACGAGATAATAATCACGACAATGACGACAACGGCAGCATTATTAATGGTTCACCTACCCGTAGAATCGCCCCACCTCTGCTGCGAAGTGATGGGTCTTGTTTTTAATTATTAAAGCGCAACCCAGACTCGTTTTCTACATCTAAACAAATTAAAAAGGCATCGCGGAACGGTTTACCGTGTCGGGACGTAAAAAATGACTGGCGGAAGCAATCTAGCGCTGAATAGTAAAGTGATAAACTTCCCATGCAGTCCTGCAGCTCCAGGCTATCAGATGAACTGCAGATTTCCGCGGGATAATCAGATGTGTGGGGTGAAAACGGCAGAGAGTTTATCCTGACAAAGAATGTTGGTATCATTGTGTGAGAGAACACGTTTTGGCTTTATAGGTCCGAGGCTGTAGTAAATACAATTTTTTGTAAAATCCTTCTAGTTTTCGAGAAAAAATAGTATCTTTAACTCTGACATCGCTAGTATCTAGTTGTCTCAAAAACTCTTCTTTTTTTATTTTTAAGCAAAACAGAAGAGTGTGCTATTTCTGTAAATATTGCATTATTTAAAAAAAGAAAAAACTGACTCAATTAATAAATAATTTACTTACTTACTACATATGTCAGTCAAATAACCTTCACAGTACTAAAGACAATAGTTCGACTTATCGTCAGTAAAAATTTGGAATTTTTTTTTCAATTAACAAAAAAATTACGACGAGTTAAATTGAGAGGTATAAATTTTGTAGGTGATTTTTTCATTTTCATTAATAACTAAAAAATGGGATAACAAAACTAACTGAAATTTTAGCACACAGTAGAGTAATAGTGAGGCTATGTATGGTCCAAATTTTTGCCTACGTTTTCTTAATATCGGTTTCCAAACTCAGAGGTCTATTTCATTTATTTCGATAGTAGTGTCAATTGAAAAAAGAAAAAAATTTGACGCCATTCCAGTTTTTGAGGCAAATCTATTTATTGTTTGTTACTTTCTACGATTATTCACCACCAGGATGAATACCGAGAACAACACTTAACACTTCTGCCTATGTCACAGAACAAAAGCTCATTAATATCAGTATAATAAAGACCTAAAAGCCAAATATAAGTATTTATTTTTTAATTTTTTTCTTATATAATCAAATAAAGAATCTAAACAAAACATGGTAGAAGCTTCGAAAATATACCCCTTACTCCTGTTAAAATAAGAATATTGCTTATCTATAACCACGTATGTTTGAAAAAATACATAAAATAAAAAAAAATAATAAAAAAAGCTGATCAGTAATGTAGTCATATTTTTAGTGGAAGTAACGAAATTGTTTGCTCTAAGTTATAAGAAGATATGGTTCGGCGTAACCATTTATTTTTTTTCCAATATGAGGCATACAAAGACCAAAGAAATATCTGATAAATATTCACCCCTCTGGTATTCCCTCGGCCTTCAGATTTACGATCGAAGCTGGTCTTATATCTTTATACGCATAACAAGCGTTTATTATCAAAGAAAATTGAAAATTCTAATCGGTTTATGTTTTGAATTGGGCTATATATTTTGTTTTATATTTACCGGCCGTAATCTTCTGTAACTATCTACTAAATTCCATCCCATTTAAAAAGTGTTTTTATAGCGAGATGGAGATACTTCACTTTCCAAAGTTTTTTGAATAAAATATTTTATTGATGCATTTATTTATGTACAATATGAGTGGGTCTCTGTAATTGTAAGCTGTACGATATGGCGACAGAGACGGTTACACCAATTTTCAGTTAAAGCTGTTATCGATGCAGTTCGATATTTTGTTGTCCTTTTCTCCTTTTGTTCAATTGTAGGTCATCGTAGCTGCAGGCCTTTTCTCAGAGACAGAATATATTCCATACAAGAGTTGACCGGTCCGATTATTAGTTTTAATGGTCATATCTGTTCGTGACACTCAAGTTACATAATGTGAATAACAACAACCCCTTGTCAAACTGGTACATGTTCATATCACGTAAATATTAATTACATACGTCGTCCTCTGAAGTATACGATCTGTTAATATTGAAAATTCTGAATAATTTACCATTTTAGTTGAATTTTAAAAATCTGCTCAGGTACCATTGGAGTACCATTTGTTATTTAGAAAATGTAATTTCTCATAAAAAATCTAGTCGCAACGATTTCATGCATATTTATTTTAAACAAAGGAAATTTCCCACTCTGTTATCTCCGAACACGAAACGACTGATCCTCTTTCAGATTTTTCCAAAGGCATCATTTTATGTAAATTAGCCAAGCCACTTAGGTCCAATTCCAAACAGGGGGTCATTTCAGTTTGTCTAAAAGCGAAGTGTGTAATTTCAACTTGTTTAATATTTACCATCGAGTAAAGTACTATCAGAATAGTCCACGAAAGCCTTAATTACAGAGTTTTGGGAAGTTGAGAGTCGAACCACAATGAAACACAGGAAGATAAATGAACAAGTGGATAAGCTTTATCCACTGTTTTGTAAAACAATGCCACTTTTTGCTTTGTAAAATTATATTTTATTCATTTTATAGGATGTAGCGGATATAAAGAATGTGGGGAATGCCTTAAGGAATAAAACTTATATAGTGCCGAAGTTTTGCCCTGGGGGTGGTTCCGACCCCTTCTTGGGGGTGGAAATTTTTAATCCCAAAATAACCACATGAATCGATAGAGGAGTCAATTTTAAGTAACAAATGTTATAAGTATAAAGTTTTTTGGATAATCCAATATTTCCGAGTAATTCGTCATTGAAAATGTTGATTTTTTACTGAAAAAATGCTTGTTTTCGGACAGTTTTTTTGCAAATAACTCTGAAACCTGAAATGGGATACATTAAATTTCATGTCAGATAGCACATGAAATTACTCATACTGCACAAATAAAAATGATTTGTTTACATAAAATGCTTAAATTTGTATTTTTTATTTTTTCCAATAAGGGGTAGTTTTCACCCCTTATAGAAAAAAAGCACACCTAGCGCATATATAAGTTTTAAAGTGGGGGGTAAGATGAGCCTAATTCTAAATTATTCGGAGGTATTACTATATTTTCAGCTATAGTAACTGGGCTAATAAGAATATATGAGCGCTTTCTTTTAAAGATATTTTAATTAAAAAACCCTCTTATGTTTTGCCTCAATAAATAAATGTATGAGGTACTATCGACGATATTACTCAGAAATAGGTGTTACGTTTGAATCGTACAAGAACTAACTGTAACAAAAAAAGAGAAAAAAAATAGTCAAATGTTATTACTTTTGTCTGGAGTTGCGTCTAAGCTAGTGATTTCTGTTTTTCAGCCTCATTTACACATAAATAGAGTCCTTTACAGACCTTCCGTAAGCAAAGTTTTCGAACAAAATTGCAATCTTTGACTGTGTTGACTCGACGAATTCAGCTTAACCAGCTTGATATGATTTTAAAGGTTCATCTGTTTGTTCTCCATTATTGAATAATTATCTGTTCATTTACTGTGACATAAGAGATTTCGTTGTGCTAAGAGTAACAGTCGCTGAGGCAAATTTGATGAGGATGCCGATGCACTGTTGATTAAGTCTAGACGATAATTAATAAGAAATAAAAAACGAAAAGGAGAAACTAAAATAAAACATCGCCAAGGCGTTATTTTAAAATTCCAGTTTTTACATTGTTATTTATTTTTTGCCAGGTAGGCCATCACGAAGGGTAAATTATATACTATCCCAAATAATAGCCCAGAGGCGATTGTGCTGCGCTATCTAACAAGATTTATCAAAATTTATGGATGTAGCGCGTGCTTTTTCTATATGAAACGTGAAAGGTACTTCGAAGAACAGGAATTAAATTGTTTTGCAATAGAAACTAATTGATTGATGTGTAGCACTGTCAGGGACATACTTTTTTACCCTATTCAACTGTTGAACGGTAGTCTCAACAAATTTATTCCAGTCTAGAGCACCAACAATATGCCAGTACTTGTCCCGCACAAAACACGATGTCTGAACCAATTTTTACAAATGTCTGGGGTGAAAATTGAACAGGGGATCATTTTTTTAGGGGTAGCAGTACGTGTTCTCTTGAATTATTTTTATGAAGTAAATAATCGTGCTATAATTACGTTATTAATTGCAAATATGTTTTATGTTTAAAAATAATTGTTTTTGACGTAATCACACACGTAAACAGCAACAATTATACCGTGAATAGTTTAAATTTAAGCAGAATCCGATCCTGTTCTGAAAGCTTATTTTTTTTAATGATTTTAGCTTTATGAAGATACAATGAGCGAATAATTTATATAACACCTTGTCATATCCGACAGTTACTATTCCTACGTTGCTCACACATTATATACAGACATTATACGTACCTAATTAAACTTTCGACATAACCCACGGGGCATAAAACCACATCATTTACACGTATAACTACAATTTCGTGCAATAATAACACCTGACCGTCATTACTGCTGAAAATCGTACATTGTTCAGCGCATTCTGCTCGAAATTGACATATTTGCTCGTCTATTATTAACAATTTACCAAAAATTGTTAATAACCAAGTGGATGTGCATAATAAGTAGTCATTCATATAGAAATAAATGGATATAGAACTGTTAATGCCTAGGACATTTCTATCTTATTTAGAATAAAAGAACTGTAACTAATTAAATTAAATTAAAACGTTTGTCATTTATCTTTCATCTCCCATTGTTCTATCTATTGTTTCTCTGAAGAATCAATCATGTTTTTGTTTGCTTAAAAAAAATAAATATTTTGCATACATATGCACGTTGTTTAAGATAATGTAAGCATACTCTTTGACATATGACGATAAAATAATAGATATGGATATCGTATATTCGATTAATAAATCATTATATTGTTTCTCTTAGCTTTTATATCCAATTGTCAACTGATTTTGATCTAGTTGTCAAGGCAATAATTATGAATACACATCACAGCGATCCAAATTCTTCTTCACAAATTTAGGTCCTTGCGAATGACAGTTTCTTATTTCCTTTAATCCTTTTAATATTGTCTTTTCCATGCCATATTCTGATCAGGTTCATGTATACTAGAAAGATCTCTTAAACTACGACCTGAATCTCACTAACTTCCATTTGTGTCATAAAAGTGCAAAGTCCTTTAATAACATCAAAGCTAGCCTCGGCAACAGCAGTTCCAGTATAATTTTCAGGCAGCCACAAAACAGCCATTTGAAGTGTCTAGGAGAACATTTCACGAGACGTAAGTTACAAATTATGCACTTGTTGGGAGCAATGTGGGCGTAAACAAATGATGTTTCAGAAAAATAACCTGTTCCAGTTCCGTAAATAATCTTTGTACGATGTGAAATTTGGTGCATTTTAAACTACAACCTTTGTTTTCTCAAATCCATAAACCTTCACCTTCTCGCAAACCAAACTGAAAAATAAAATAAAAATGCAACAAGATAAAGCGGCAGAGTAAAGAAGAATTAATATGCATTTTGAGAATCTAAATATAACTGTACTATTTATTTGATTTAAAAAAAAAAGAATATCATATCCATATTTAGGGGAAAAAAATCATATCGTGCATTTTTGCTGTTTAAAGGGGAGCCAAACCTTTCAGATTCAAAAATGGTATGTCACGTACGTTTGCAATTATTTCTCGTCTGGGTTCTGTTTCTCACCTAGAAATTATCAAGAAATATATCAAGATTATATTGGAAATTAACACTGAAATTTCACGCCTTTTTATGCGCTATCAAAGAGGAAGATGTTACAACCAAACAGTTGGCAAGAATACCCTTTCTATGATTCCTAATAAGATTGCACAGCTTTTGAAACTAGAACATCCTGAAACATATACAGGCTATTCATTCCGAAGAACATCGGCAACGTTACTGGCTAATACAGGAGTCCATGTATTAGCAATCACGTGACACGGTGGGTGGAAATCAGCCACAATTACAGAAGTTATGTTACTGACAGTTTAAGTAACAAAAATGAAATAGCCAACACGATTCTTTACAATGACACTTCAACTCCAGGTTCTAGTAGTACGTCGCATCATGCTGTTTTAATGGATAAGTCAGATGATATCGAACCGCAATTCCTCAATTCCAGAAGAGTATATTTTCAATTTGTTCTTTGATTTTGCAACATCTGCGTGTCACTGCAGACATTTCTTCTGAATTTTTGAGGGGTCTTAAGCAGGTGTTAACATATTTCTATACAATTACTTGAAGCAAACGCAAAGCACAGCAGCCAGGAAAAAAAATGAATTTAATGATTATAATACAGTCGAGCCACAAACTGTTATTTTCAAGTATAAACTTTCGCGGTGCCCATTCTCTGAGGCGTAACGAATTAACATAAGATTTTCCAATTAGATGAATTAGCCGCCCCCCCCCCCCCCCCCCCGTCTCCGGGGAAGCCATCGAATGGCATGATATCCGAGAGGTTGCGGTCAGAACTGGTCGAGAAACCAGATCGTACACCGGCGTAACCTGATCTTATTTACGAATATAGGATGCACTTGTCACTGGGCAGTGTACGAGGGGAACTGTATAATTATACACTATAATTAGGAGTGTAGTTAAGTACAGTATGCGCTCAACAAAAAGGACGAAGCGAAAGAATTCTTGGAATTACGGAGAATGATAGGTAACAAATATAGAGTCTGATGATTAGATTCCAGCAAACCAAACCGCGCCCTTCTAGGTCGAGAAATAAAAAAGTTACGGGCGCATCATCAATTTAAAAAGTCACGTGATCTGAAACTCGACCTATCAATTGTCAAATTAAATTATAATTTTCACAAATGTCAAAACTAAAGTTGGCTTTACAAGTACCTGGACATGACCTATAAAAAAAACATAAAATAAGGAATATTTTAATAATTAGTTATAGAACTGTATGTTAAAATAAAAGGACATTTGTAAAAAATTTATTAGTTATTAGGAGCGTAGTGAAAAAGTGTTGTAAAAAAGGACATCCAAGGATTGAAAATTCTGTGAAGGGACCTTAAGCAAAAATAGGACCAGAATAATCCAGACAGGGTGAAAAACAAAAGTTTATTGATCGGTTACGGCTTGGGTTTTTGGAGAATGCAGAGTAGAGAGGCAGCTCCAATAAATTCAAATTTGAACAAGAAAGAAATAGTCAAGTAAGAAAATTAAACTTACCAGAAAAGTTAAAAGTTTGTTTGTTCTCAAAACCACAAGAAAGAAATTCGCCATCAAAAAGAAAATTTCCGTTACCAGTTGTGAGCAGTCCATAGAGGTTTCCAGTGGCCCCAAAAATGGTATGCAGGACATCTACGTACTTTCCAACAAGGAAAAATTCAAGTTAGCAAATACCAGGTACCTAAAATAAAAATAAAGTGCACTATAAACAAAAAAGATAGCTATAACCTATAAATAATACTTTTCTATCGCATCAAACCTAAAAAAATGATGCAGAGTAAACTATAGAACTTGAATAAAAATAAATACAAGCCAAACAGTCATATTTCTAAAAACTTCACAAAGTCCACGAGCTCGAACCAACTTATAAATAGGGACAGCCATGTTTAATTAGAGTTGAATTTTCTGTCAGTAAATAGGAAATTATGCCCCTGTAAGATAGGCAAAATGCAATACAAAGAGATGTATTCAAAATTGAATAGATTAAATTAATTGCTAATAAAGTAAAATTTTTCTTGAATTATAAAAACAATCCTTGTATTGTATTTAATTGTATTAGATTAGAAAAGATAACAAAATTCATAAAATATTCTTTGTTATTGTTAAGGACAATTTGAGTTACAAGTTGCATGTTTTAAGTCAACCCACAAAATTTTTGGAATAAATGTATTAAAGTTTAATTTTTTTTTGGTGTGTTGCATTGTACTTGTTTGTGTATTAAAATAAATAGAACCGACTCCTGAGATCACTAATAATAAAACAAGCATCTAACATCAGCTGGCAAGGGAAAAGGTAAAGTACATGGTGAGCCAAAGAAAGGTTTGTATTTAACAATCATCAGTTAACCAACATAACAAAAAAATAATATTTACACAAACAAAACAAATCACACAACACCCACACAAACACACAACTTTGGCAAAATATTATTTCACAACAATATATTGATGCTACTTCGCATTATATTTGCAGGTATAACAGTTTTGTCGGGTTGAGTGAAATACAAAAGATACTCTCGGTTAAATCGCTTCATTCGGTTTTAACAGAATTCTCTTTATGTGATTACACAGCGGTAAAGCTCCACCCCGTCTCATTAAAGCAGTAATTTTTCAAAAAGTATGCGTAAACCCAAATAGGCAAACAAAACGAGAATTATATGTTTGCCAAGTACATTCGAAAATTTGTACAGACGGAAAAGCTTAAAAGTCATATGTAGAACGTTTATTTTCGGTACAGTGAAGGGTCCCGCAAACAACTTAATTTGGGAGATCACGAGTATTTATTTTGCAACAAACGGAACCCAACCGAAAGAAAACAAAAGTCGCTACCCATTTACAAAGTGTATAATTTACCATGCAAATATCTGTGCGAGTATCGGGTGTCCAGTTAAATATTTTGGTCATAACATCTCTTTAATAAAAAATCTTTATTAAAAGTTGTTAGCCTGTTCAGTTATTCGCCTCTGTCTCTGAAAAGCCGCTACTGCCAGTTGACTTCACACCTGGTATGATATGACGGGAATTACTTGACAATGTAAAACTATGTGTTAAAATGCTGAGAAGCCTTCAATGCTAGAAGATCACCAAACAGGTAAATCTCCTTTCGTCATTGACATTCCAAGAAATTGTGGGGAAGCTACAAGCTGCTACTTGCAAAACTAAAAATAAATAAACAGCTCACGACCTGATTCACTTCATTAGCCAATTTGTTGCGGGATAACAACAGTGTTCTGAATTGATTGGTCATTATACATGCATAACTTATAATGATCCGTCTTCTAGGAACCGACTACCTGCACTAAGTGGTGGTGGCAGTGCTTTTAATTGCCAAAGAAAAAGTCCCAATGGCGTTGGCTTCCACGAAAATAATCGTAATGTCTTCATTAATTATAAGCCTTCAAATAACTGTAACCGTTTGGCTTTTATAGATATGGACACATATTTAAAGTCAATAGCAATACGAGATGGAAAATAACTGCAAACCAGTAGCATTAAGATAACACACGCCTCGTATTGGCAGAAGGTACTAAATAATGAATACCAGTTTAATACCAAGATGGTATCTTTAACTCGTATCGGAATAATGAATTGTTACCGTATGATTCAACCTAAATCGACATTCTATCCAAGAATTTTATCTAAACAGCTATCATATGAACAAATACTTGAGTTGCTTTAACGTATTGAGGCATTAAAAATTATAGTTTGAACACTTGGCAAATATTTTGGACTTTCTTGGATTACCTCTTCCAGATTTCCCTCAGATGAACATAGAAATCATATATTAACTTATTAGTCACTACTTTTTTTTTTAAATGTAGGTATTACCAGAGAAGCAGTCGTATCTAACAGATACGTATTCTTAGAACAGTAAATGCCAATGCTTAACATTATCGCAATACGTCTCCACCTTACAATTCCACATGCATCATAAATAATCATCTCCCAAAGCTAATTACTTTGTCGTGTGCATTCCCATCAAAGTGGATGATTTCTGCCACTCCTTGCGAATGCAAGGTGAAGTAATCTATTAAGTGGCAGCCGACCGAGAAACAAATTCAATGACACTCGAGCTACCAACAAAACTGGACGGGAGATCCGTTAAGAAACTCTGTTTACTCGACCTCTCGCTCTTGCAGTATCACGGTGCATAGCCTGATCCCTGTCAGGCATCGTGCGACGTTTACATGCGACATATTTGGTGTCAACCGTGCAATCCTGCCATGTCGAGAATTACGAGGATGGATGATACGTTGGAGGACATTCTTCGAATGAAAGGAATCTTGCTTGGGCGATGCTTTTCAGTAGAGAATTATTTCAGCCAATACATTGTGAAAAAAATCTAATGACGATAATATGTCGACAATTATTTTAAAAAAGGTTCATTTATATACTTCAGTTAGGGTTTTCCAATGATAAAAGTTGTACAATTCATTCAGTTCTCATGGATAAATTGTTTTATTGTAGTTCCACAGTCCACAGTGTGGTCTTAACGTTATAAATCCATAAAAACGTTATGAAAACGGTTTTTTTTTATAAGAAGTACCGCAAGGATCAGTTCTTTGCCCTGTTCTCTTCTTAATGTATGTTAACGATTTACTTTTTTGTGAGAATGACTCAGTTGTAATCTCACTAAATGCAGTCCGTAAAAATTGACCAGAAAATGGAGACCAAGCCTATAATTCTGCGCATTTTTAATTATCCCCCAAAAGTAAATCTATAAATCAAATAACGGTCTAGTAGTTCATATGTAGGAGGGACAGAGCCGGGGGCAGCGAAAATAACAGACAACACAGCCCAATAAGTCGCAATTAAGTCGTTTCTGTTCCTGAAATTTTAATACGAACACGCAGTGTTCTACCAGAAATAACGACGGAAGAACCCGTCCCAGCCTTTACAAGGTCCAATCAACTTGGGAGTTAATCAATTATTTAAATGCCATAATCGATACGTTAGCATTTACATTTCAAGTAGAATTTTCGGGGTATTTAATGAAATAACTTTTAGCCTTACTCCGGGAGGACGTGGTTAATATAATAACTGTATTCGGGCAATGGGAATGTATATTCGAGGCCGTAATTATTGTCACGAACACGAAAATTTCAATACTGGATTTTTGACGTAATGGTATGAGAGGTTTTCGTGGATTCTCTTCACAAAGAGGTGAGGCGAGAGCGAAATTTGTTTAGTTCTCATTGGGACCTTCGTGCGAGAGAAAAATGGAATCTGAGTCAATCGCGTCATCATGTGTTCCCAATAAAAGTATCATCGTGTCGGTTATTTTGAATGACAATTCGTATATTCTATCTGTCTTCAAAAATTGTGTTGTATTACTGTACTGTATTGAATTTAAGTGATTGTTTATAATTTCCCTTGTTACAGCTAAATTTACTGTATTCGTAAAACAATTATTACAATTTTGGCGTCATTTATATACATATTTTATTCAACAACTTGACATGTCAATGTATATATGATATATATTGCTTTAATTACTTTATTATATTTTAAAAAATGCTACCGGCTTTCACATCAAACGCTGTTACGAAACATTTTAATATCACGGATCCGTTATCACACATATTACCTGCATTATCATAATTACAGTTTCGTAGAACTCATATTAATACAGTTTTAATTACAAATAATTATCTAGCTGTGTATTTATTCATGCATTAGTATCGAATAACTTCTTTTTAATAAACCAAACAAACACAGTCCATATAACGGTGATCTAAACTGCATTGATAAGTAATAATTAATACTGTTTCACACATTAATGGACGTTGCTTTGCACTAACAGCTATTGCTGTTGGAAATTTCAATTTTGTTTTTCAGACTTGTTTATATGAGATGTAGTATTTAGCAAACTAATTATTCTAACATAGGTTTTAAAATTGTTTTCCTGGGACATTTTAGTCTCTAACCTTAAACAATTGCAGTTTTGTGATTGAAAATTGACTGAAAAAAAAGTGTTTGGACCAAATGAGCAGATAGTTTTAATATCTATATATTTTTTTAGAATTTATATTATATAGTTTTGAAATTTATTATCTCGGACTTTAGCTACAATATCTCTTAGAGTTCGTCATAAACTACAAACAAATTTGTTTAAAAACTACCAGTTCCAGTGTATATGTATATTTAAAATTTAGTAATAATGTAGGAATTATTCAAGACAAATATAGCATATTATAATCAAACTTATGTTTCCTTGAAAGAAAATTGTAGGTCACAGAATGGCGTAGGCGGGAAGTAGCACGATAGATGGAGCCAGCACTTGCGCTCTGTGTATACACATCTCCCTGTGAGTAACGACACTAGAGCAGCTGGATCGTTCTAACGACATAATGATGAGAACCATCAATAAGTCCCAAACCGACCTGTCTGGTGCCTGGTTGGTTAAATTTACGAACGATCCTAGCGGTACTAGGTGTTGTGAGTTTGAAGAGAAATATTTATATCCAAATATATTCATAAAATAAGTATATACAATCATTTGACCAAAACTATTCAATTTTGTATTAAACAAACGATACATTAGTATATAATACAAGACATGTTTCTATAAAATCTATGTAGATCATAGAATTAAGAATATAATTCGTTTAACTGTAAGTATCAAATATTTGTTTTAAATGCTGGTTATTTTTAAAGTAAGAAATTATATTTCTGGGTAGAAATTTAAAATATTTAAATAAATAAATAATTTTCTTGAAAGAATATATTTAAAAAAATTTATATATAAACGTGGGACACCTTAAAATCAAATGTTGTACATTTGAAGCAAGAATTTTTTTGCGTGAGTCTTACATCAAAATCTTCAAGCTCATGTTTGTTTTTAAGATCTAACACGATAAACTTCTTGGAATGGATCACCTTGTATATTTTTAGATGCTTGCATAGAGCGCTTTTTTGCAAATTCTGTGATATAAAGTATAATAGCCGTATCTCAAATAGTAAGAGAGATATTGATACAACTATAAGTTAAGCTATAAGTTAAGCTTGCTCAAATAGCAAATGTAGCATGGTGGTACTGAATGATACAAAATGCGAATGAGCTGATGTTCCCATATTTACCACAAGTACAGCATCGTGTGGATGATGCATATCGATACATTAGGAAGCATGCCTTCAGTTGCTAAATATTCCCAAAGGAATGTTCAACAAGTGAATGTGATTCGGTATATGATGGAAATATTCCTGTTGATATATCCATTTCATAACTGAAACACTTTCTGGACTTTCTTCTCGAATATTACTATGCAGATATCTGAGGAAAGGCATGATTCCGTAGCTACACCTTCAGTACACAATTCTCGTCTTTATTTACTGCGATGAATCTTAGATGAAGTTCCTCCAAAGCGTTTTTAAGTGACACCTTCGTGACGTCACTTCAAAACTACTGGAATATTATTTGGATATAGTTGAATTAGTGGGAATAGTACGTTTGATTTGTGGACTTTTGGAAGACAATAAAATTGAGGTGTACGCGAGTCCTTGCAAATGGCACAAACCATAATATGACAATTTTTTTATTAAGTGATGATCGTAGACAAAAACTGATCGGTGACAAAGATTTCTAGACAAAGCATTCCTGAATACGTAATACGTTTGAGCAAATAACATCTGCCTTACGTCCAACAGCCCTTTTGCTCCCGCTCTACGTGCAGTATTTAAACGTATCTATATCGTATCAATTTCTCACTTAGATATATCTGCATTCATTAACATTTCAGATGCATAAATTGCTGGAAACTCAATTTACCGTAAAATAAAAATGAGTAACTGCAATCTGTTATGCCCCAGCTGCCAATTACTTCACCTGCTTCGCCGATCCCAAGGTTGAGACAAATCGATAAATCATATTAATTGCAGGCGATGGAAGGGCTAATTTTTCGGAAAAATCCATCACTACTTAACAGAACACGACTATCTAAAGCGACAATTAACGAAACAATTATCATTGTTAGAGCAATCGCGAAATTCACGAGTGTACACTCCGTAATTAAATTTATTTGAAGTAAGAAGATAATTAATTTCCTTACAACTTCTTTGCGAGGCGATTATAAATGGCATTTCCGTCATTAATCATCTTATACTTCCTAATTACTAATTGCCTTTGTCACCTTTGTTATTAAGTAGATTTAAATATCACCTGGGTCGCTCCCAGTCGCCTCCTGAAATTGCAGACGTGTGGGTTCTCAGTTCATGCGTTACATCTAGACTTTCCATGTAATTATTATCCAAGTATTATTTTAATACTTGTGGCCTTTAAAATCTGTGACGAATTTGCTTTGATGTAATCAATAGTCTGAAAACGGCGTCTTTTCAGCACAGCAATAAGAAAAAATCGCAAGGAGCCAGGTCTGGCGAGTATGGAGGGCGAGGGAGGACAGTAACCTGATTTTTGGCACAAAACTTTCGGTATTACACACGGTTCACTATTTGATGACCTTGAGGCAAGAATTTAGAATGTACAATTCCACTAAAGTCGTGTTTTCTTGGGTCTTGGAGACCATTTATCAGTTTATTGTGATGAATGGATGTTTCGTCGTCATTGTTCGAGGAGTTGCCTTCAAACGTCCATACGATTTGACAATTTAATTACACCTCTATAGATTGTTAAAATGATAACGAATAGTGTATTCCAAGTTTCGTGTATTAATTAATAATACACATTTGGTGTTTGCGACGGATAAGTATTATAAATATGTTTCTGGTTTGTGGAAGATGTTGGGGGAGATTGCCAGCGCGGGATATTTTCGACATGAGTTTCATGTCAGGAACAGATGCAGCATATACCGTATTATCGAATTTACGTTGAGTTGGGTAACCATTTTGAAAAACGTCGATAATCAAGAAAAACTCGTTTGTGTTACTATCAGGAATTATTTCATTATTAAAAACGAATGATATTTTTATATATTTTTCGCGTTTTCTTTCTAGTGACATTTTTCTCGTACATTTTACTTTACTGTAATATTAAGCTAATTCAAATATACAGGCAGTCTACTATAAGAAGGCCACTCCTATGTATCTCGCTTATTGAGGCCTTAATGCTTGTAAAAACAAATTTGAGATCCATGGCCAATTTTATGAGTAATCATAAAAAAACCTGAAATGTACCGAAAGTTTAGAGACGTCTAACTTTTTTATTTTAGAAGATAGAGAAAACTTATTTTAACAAAGATTTAATGGAAAATTGATATCTTTCACCTGGTGTAAACAAATTTTTGAAATATCGTATGTAATTTGCTGCGCCCTGTTGGCTATTTCATTTTTGTTACTTAAACTGTCAGCAACATAACTTTCTGCAGTTGTGGCGGATTTTCACCCACCATGTCTATTGATTGCTAATACATCAACTCCTGTATTAGCCAGTAACTTTGCCTATGTTCTTAGGAATGAATGGCCTGTATATGTTTCAGGATGTTCTAGTTTCAAAAACTGTTCAATCTTATTAGGAATCATAGAAAGGATATTCTTGCCGACTGGTTGGTTGTAACATCTACCTGTTTGATAACACGTAAAAAAGCGTGAAATTTCAGTTTTAATTTCCAATCTAATCTTGATATATTTCTTGAGAATTTTATACACCACGCAGCAGTTAAGTATCATCAGACTCTATTGCTCGACTGGTAAATAATACTTACCTTCTCTATGGTGTAAATAACTATTTCGTCAGGGTCTAAACAAAATAGAGATGGAGGAAAATTTGTCGTATTTCCTTCCTCAAATAAGCATAACAGGATCTTGCATAGTAAAAATGCGAAAATCACTGCGAAATACCTACAGTTGAATGCGTTGTTGACTGCGAACCGTAAATTTCCAATTCCTTGACGGCTCCTCGACGAAGGGAAATAAATTTTCCTCAAATTAAGCGAAACGAAAAGAAAAAGTGATTCCCTTTAAGGTCGTCGGGGGAACTCGTAATCAAATAAATTGTAAACAGTGTCGACTTCCAATTAATTTATGATTAAGCCTACGATGATCAATTTTCATTCAATGATAAAGTGTAAAGCGGCTTAAAAGTAAATTACTTCCTTGGAAAGCCTAAAATCCAATACGGGGGGCAGTCAATCTTAATTATCGTCCATTTCCATTCCCAGCATCCATAAACTACAGAAAGGTGATAAACCGCGGCATATATTGTTAACTTGGCAAATTCTTGATAAGACGACATACATTGAAGCTGCATAGATGCAGCAGCTGCGGTTATAAAGCGGAATTAACTGCCCAGATTTTATGATGTCTGCGATATTATGAATATTCACCAGTGACAATCCTTATTTACCAACTAGTTTTGTAATTTCCATAAATTTGGTGAAAATAATGATCCCTTTTTTTCATTCTCCAAAAACACCACTTAAAGATACTAAGAACACACCGTCCGCGAAAGTAACAATTCTGTTGTATTTTACAAAATATTCCATCGTACACTATGAATGCATGTATGTACCATCATTAAAACCGCTTTTAGTAAATCAGAATTGTTAAATACTTCCTTAGCGCGACAAAGAAATTGCAGTTTTATTCATCTGACAAATTAATTAGTGTTGCAAGATCATTTGGCGGATTCGCAATGCGGTCTATTTTACTATACAAGCTTGTCTCGCTATGTAATTAGAGATAAGAACAATGAGAAATTACTTCTGTTTCCGTTTCCTTTTTAATGGATTCCTTGGAGTGGAGTGTGACAAATCCGTAAAGTTTTATGCAGATGTATAAAAGGTAATGTAATAACTTCGGTATTAGACTACGGCGTGATTTTGCTACAAATTATTTTTGTAATTCGAAGTGTTCGCGAAGGAGATTTGTTTAGCGTCGAAGTTGTCATACAAGGACTTTTCTGAAGCGGGATTTCCTTTTGGATCTATGTTTACAATAAAGAATGCATTTACCTCTAACTACAATACTTTCTGCGATGAAAGCATTCCTTGTGGTATAAAAGGTGCAGAATTTAATAAGAAGTCGCCTCCAAGAAAATTTACAAAAGACATCAAAATTGAAAAGTCTCATTGATTCAGTCTAACCAAAGATTGTCACAGTTTTAGTTCAATTTGAGTCTCTTAGCACAAATATGCGCTTTTGCATTTCGTGATGGACAGTTTATAATAAATTCGATGGTGGATAGTAGACCAAACAAAATTGTTACCTTTTCTTTTATTCTAAGAATTTTTAACTGGAAATATCATTAGACGATTTTTA
Organism: Anoplophora glabripennis; assembly: GCF_000390285.2. Classification (NCBI taxonomy): domain Eukaryota; kingdom Metazoa; phylum Arthropoda; class Insecta; order Coleoptera; family Cerambycidae; genus Anoplophora; species Anoplophora glabripennis. Next base: position 835,549 of record NW_019416324.1, on the reverse strand, counting down.
TATGCTTTGTTGTCGATAACAATAATTATATTTCGTTTATCACGTTTTCTGTTCGAATGTAACAGTCTATGTTGTGAAAAATCCATAGTACCGAAACATTACAAGCTTTTATATGTATGTACCTACACAATGTTCAAGAGGCACAACATGTCACTTAAATGAAACTCTTTGGGAAATACTTGATTGATTTGATGCCTGAGTAACTTTTTAGCTACTTTTTCAGTCTTGACTGACTTTATTGTCGCGGAAGCGTGTTTTCAACTGTAAAAAAGCTAAATGCTATTGGTAATGTCATTTAAAAGTTTCCTGTTGCATTCTCCCATTATCGCACATGTGTTACACTTGCTATTTCTATTGTTGAACTCTTTTTTAAGGTCTATTATAAAAATCCAACGCGCTACACTTATCACGACCTAGATAGTAAAACTTATCAGACAAATTCAAGTTAATATTCATGGTCCTGACAAAGGCGTTTCACCTCACATATTTTTTCTGGACCATGAAGGCCGCTAATTTGAATAACATACAGACCCACCCCCATTAACAATGTAAAACACAAGCGATATGTATACGTTCCTTTCTCTGAACACGCTTATCGTTTCTTATTATGTAATTTATTTTATTTCACTGATTCCTCTCTACAAGAAAAGTAAATTCCTGCTGATTTTAATCGTCCTAGATAAACGACGTTTCATCTTACGCTTCAACAAACTTGAATAGTTTGGCATTAGAAATGTTTAAAGAATGAATAATGCAACGATAGATGTTAAAATATAACAAATTTTCGGTCGCTTGCGCTGCGCGCAGGAGCGGTCCGATCGGAGTGATTTTGTTGTCGTTGTGTACGTTGGCCTTTCTGCATCCAATAGAAGTGAATTCCGGACATTCCACGATTTTGAGTGTCAACAAGGCGGTTTTCAGAGTTGTTTTGCGATTCTGTAAATGGCGGAAATATATACTTCACTATACTGTACACTTCATATACCTCTCGCATAGCATAAAATCATTCTTGATTGGTCCTTAGAATAATAATATAATATTTTCCCTGTCTTTCGCAAAAGTCTCAAAGCTTTTAAGAAATCTCGGCGTATTCAGCATATACAAATACCTTTGTGTGAAATAAATTCATAGTAATTAAAGTATCAATGGTTTATTACCCTTTAACACCCGTGATGCCTTACTTACTTACAATGTCCTACCAGTATGTCATTTAATTGTATTTTTTACATATAACTAGTATGACAATTTTGTGGTATTTAATCAATATTGACGTTAATAAATATTACTTTTAATTTATATTATTAAATTGATTTATTTCCATTTTTGAATTTGCGAATAGGCTGCTATAGATATTAACTAAGTCTGGAGGGCATTATTTTTCAATTAATGTATCTCAAAATAGCATGATTGTTGAAAAATAACACTATTAAGACATTGAATTATTAAGGCAAAACTCAAATTGTTCATTTAGTATTTTTGTTGTGGTTATCAAAAATGAAAATTGTATTAATTCAGTGCAAAAATGACCTGTTTTTGTGTAAAACAGGCAGTTTCTATGGAGATATGCAAGCTACTTTATTTTCTTTTGTCCATCCTGTTTACACAAGCGCTTTTTTATGTACATTATGAATATTCCAGTTTGAAATTGCATTTTTTCGTATTGCTTTTAAAATTAAATTAAAATGTAATCAAGAGAAACTAATGAATTTAAATTAGAATTTATTTAAAATACGGGATTCTATATACAAAAAACTGTAACACCTTGAAATGCAAATTTTTGTGCGACGTAATTTTTTTATGTTGCACTTTTTCAGTTAGATATATTTTTTTCAAATCCAAAGTTTAAAAAACTTTATTTTTTAATAATATTATATTATTATATTCATATTGGCAATATAACTATGGCTTTGCAGGGAATGTCACGAACTGCACATTTTTTATAGTGAGCCAATAAATAATTCTCATTATAATTAATTTCATGCGCAATTAGATACGAAACATTATTGAAAATAATGGCGGTATAATGTATTCGTATTTGCACTGCCACATATCATTTGCCAGTCGGCATAATTTCTGATGGATTATTTGCATTATGAAATCAATCTACTTGTGTGATAGATCGTAAAAAAACAAAACGGTTCCATTGATTGCGGTACACTTGCGAATCGAACAAAACATATTTATAAAAAAAAAAAACTTAGCCTTCAATTTAATTTAAAATGTGCATACTATTGTTTTTTGTTACACACTGTTTAAAAAATTCAGTTTTTCATTAGATTAGATTGTTGGTATACATATTTATACGTCAGTACTACAGAACAAATTATGGGAAACTGTCACATATTTGTTTAATATCTGTTTTTTGCCATAATCCTGTTTTGATCAGTCAAATAACGGACGATGTCTAGAGCAGACTGTAGTAATTATTAAGGTTTCTATTGCATTATTATCCTATAACACCCGTGATGCTTTCAATGTTTAACGTTCTAAACATTGATAGCATTACGGGTGTTATAGGATAATAATACCCTAGAAACCTTAATTAGTACAAGACATTGTAGACAATTATTTGAAATCTAATAAAGTCTACGCGTATTTTACATGTTGGGTGTGTTAGAAATAAAGTAGACGCTTATTTGTTTGTGATTTTGTTTGTCAAGAATTACTATGGATAAGTATCTTCCCTCTATACTGAATATTTGCATTCGAATTCATCAAATTAGTGAGCTGCACTTTTTACATTACCGTAATTAAATTGCGAGTGAACGGAATGTAATTGATATTTAATATAGCCATTATGAAAGATTGCAATGGCGAGTAATTGTTACATAAATTTTGTCGTGTTGTGACTATCGCAGTTTAATTCAATTATCGTAAAAGCTAACATAAAGTGAATCATATTTTTGTAGAATAGATAATGTCAGGGATTAAAATGAGAACGAAGTTTTTTTTAATTCAGCTAAATGAAGTTTAATTTAAATATATACTCAACATATAATAATTTGAAAATATAACATTAGTTTTCAAATGAAAAATCTTTTTTATTAAGCATGTTTGTTAAATTTTTGGCATGTTTCTTCTTCGAATTGTCTATAGTTCATTTTAGCTGAATAGAACGAGAACATCCTGTATAATAATGATGTTAAAGTTAAATGGATCCTTATGATTTTTACTTTTAAATTGAAAAATTGTTTATTGTAATCTATCAATTCGTTTACATATGACGTTAATAAGCTGAAATGCAACCCATTAGGTAAATATGTCTAAAATGGACAACATCACAAAACAAAACATGTAATTAAACCTGAGAACATAATTGCTACCTCGTACCACCGCATATAAAATACCCAGCAATAATAATAATTACTTTCGCTCTTAATGAAACATACGCGTAAAAAAAATCCGTCACAATAGACAGGGCTAGAACGACATTTTCCACGATGTGCTGTTCCCATAGTCATTACAGTATAAAAAATACCCTGCCATGTTCGTATAATAGCGCATAATTAGTCGATACATTTAATTTCATAGCGTCTTCCTGTTTCAACAATTTCTCATAACTGTCATTCTACTAAAAATAATCCCAGGCGACTGCGGCTTTAGCTTTAAATAAAATTTCGATGCATAAGGAATAAGGCAACGTGACACGAGCATTTTTTTATGTATGGGCTTATAAGAACCAATTTCTAACATCTGTCTAAAATATTCATCAACTGGTGCTTACTGTTTTCAATTACATATGAAAAAAAAGTAATTTATTTACGCCCTGTATATTAAAATTAAATAATATCAATATCTTCTTTGACATACAGTTCTTCAATCTTTTAAACATCGTTCGAGTAATTATATTAGACCGTTTCCCCCAGCATTTGTGTAAATGTCAGGAACCTATGAAGTTATTTTTACTACAGACACCTTTTTATGTCTAGAAGGGTAATCCTCGTTTCGGGTTACATTCCCATTTTAGTTTCTGCCTCTACGAAGGTTTGTAAGCAGTCTTAAATATCGTCTGATGAATGCCTCCGGCACCGCAAACAGATTGTGATGAATAACTCGAGGCATCATTACTTTTTTTTCAGGATTCAATAAAAGTTTTCGAAATAATCTTAAAGCGAAAAATTTATGTGGTCACAACCTAACAAGCGTCTCTGTCTTGCAGTGGCAGGATATGTGCATACTATAATGCGACGTAGCCAGTTGTGTCCATTATCCAAGTTTTTCTTTTTAATTTAAATGATAATATTTAGGTAGTGACAGTAAATAACCCTTACAAATGACAGCGCAATTTTTAAAATAAAACTGTAATGTTCTCTGCTTAGCGTGGATATTTATGGAGATAACTATCTGGACATGTATAATATTATATCTCCACCTTCGAAGTGACACACTTACAACGTACAATACCAATCGGGAATGCTAAAAATCGCCTACAAAGGACGTTATTTGCATAAAACGTACACCATATACGTACACCACAATTTGCTTTCGAACCGCCTCACATTCAATTAATGTCTTTGTCCTACCAATGGCCAGAGGGAGATTATTTGCATTACATTAACTTTTTCAAAGCTGAATAAACACTTCACCTGCGTATACGTTCTTGCTATTAATAATATTTCCCCGCTTGGCATTTATCACTGTCGACCATTTGTTATTTTAAAATGTCACTTGATTTGATAGCTCATGGCGATAAATTCAATATAACTAGATCAGTGTTTCTGCAAAGATATGATATATACGACAGTCTCACGTCGAGGTAAAACGAGATGATTAATATAATAATACAATACTATTTGACACTTAATAAATATCATGTAAAAGTCAACTTTTAATGACGGTTTTCGAAAAATGTAATTTGTATAGTTGAACGATGTGTAACAATTAAACTGTAATAGAGAACACAGAGCAATATTTCGGAAGGTATGAATTCGACAAGTAACGTTTACACATAGGCAAAAATAAAATATCACATCATCCATTCGCTAGCCGACAGCTATTCCACTTAAGAAATATGTACTCTACTTATACGATACATGTAATACAAGAATAATGAAATAATAAAGCAAACATAACTGTACATTTATTATCCTGCGATTGCCACTTAAAAATCATTTACTTTAACGAGCCACATATATTGTTTATACAATCTAATACACCTTCCGGGCAAGGCAATAATTTTTGTAATACCGCAATTAGTTCTAGAAATAAATCAATGTGGAAAGTAATATTATTTAATTTTTCGACATTGAGCGGGCATTATAACCGTTATAGTAAATATTTATTGCTCGTTTCATATTTTTATTGCTCTTTTCCCTCGTATACAAGTTTGATATAATTTAGTTTCAAAGTTAAATAATCAAATTGCAGGTATTCGATTAACGGAGACCTGGTATTAATTACTGCGATCCCAAATCATTAATCCCATGTAAATGTATTGCAATACGTGCGGTTTGGCATTCCATACATAAAAAAATTAAACGGGTTCTACGGGTCTGAATAGGTTAGCAACAGCGTCAGCATCGAAATTATTTATAAATAAATAATAAACAAGAAGGCCGATCTCCAAACGGGTCTGGGAGATATTGTTATAGCGGAGAAAAACATACAGTGCGTTCCTAAAATAATTTATATTCTAATTTTAAAGAATCAAATTTTTTATTTATATAATAAAAGATATTTATCCACAATCACCTTATAATCGGACTTTTATCCACTAGTGGAATAAAGTAACTTTATTTCACTAGTAGAATAATGGAAAAATAATAAATCAAATTAATTGTTTTTACTTATTAACATTTAATAATTTTAATTTAATTTTAATAATTCAAAGTTAACCACATGTAAAAGGAAAAGAGATATTACCATAATCATTATATATTTTTTAAATGCTAGTTAAAAACACTTATACAATAAATAGCTATTATTTAAAATATATCGGATCATGATGGACTTTTAATGACAATACAGTACATGTAAAAAAACTTGTGAACGAAATCATTCTCAAACAAAACAATACATTTGCTGAATCGTACAACAATAACCATTGTTTTCGTTTTGAGAGGAAGAGAGGTACTGCTTCTGCTATAGCGGGCAGCAACTCATGACACACTGAGCTGTTGCATATTGGAATATTGCGTAAAAGAGGTCACATTCCTCCGAAGCACGTCGCTGCCTCTTAAAATTTCGAACGAATGGGTTTGGTTTTGCTTATTTTATTTAGTCTCTTGGAAAAGATGTAACAGAAATACCGATACCTACTGTGAGCGTTGTCGACTTCAAAGAATTTTATATTCGTTGTAACTGTTTCTGTGAGCAATTACATTTTACACGCCTTTTTCCAGTACGCCATATTTTATTAAGTGGACGAGTGCCAGGACAGTTAGCGACAAACGATGTAAATGTTTTTTGTTGCAATCTCACAAAATATTCCTATTCTATGCATTTATCAGTCTGGTAATTGCTAGATAGTCCAGGAAATATAGAGTTGGACGCGATTTTTTGTTTCGGCAAGCTGAATTTATCACTATAGATGCTGAATATTATGTACAATAACATATTAGTTTCCACAGTCATAAAAATGGGTTAATTGTATAATTTTTATAACTTTTTTCCATTCATTTCCACGAGAAAACAGTAAAGTACTTTTTTTTCGTCTTCAAAAGACCTACAAAACTAGCCCTAGAGCGTCAAAAAATGTTGATAAGATCAAGTTAAGAAACTTATTTATGACTTTTGAATTAAACATACTGCGTTATACACCAGGAAAATTAGCGAAAATAAAAAAAATCCTATCCGCGATATTATTGTAAAATTATCTAAAGGAACAATATACAAGACATATTTCATCTCGTGAGTCAAAATTAGCTAACTTTTCTATTTAAACAAATAAGTGAGGAAAACAGTTTTTTCACTTTGCAGGGAAAACCATCAATTTTAGCGAAAAGTGACTGAGACAGCTTGTAGGGAATAAAATTATCTACAAAATGAGATTTGTTAAAATAAAATCGGTTAATAAACAAAAAAGTAATTGCAAAAAAACATTTTTAATTTGTTTATAACTATCGCATTTATTGTTAAAATTTTATAAAACCTATGACAACTTGAGGATTTTGTCATACTTTAAAAGTGTGCCAAAAGTGGGCGCTGTAGGTGCAATAGTTTTCGCACGATTCAATTTGTTTATAACGGAGGCTCCAAAAGTTATGGACTTTAAGCCTCTGTACAGGCGTTAATTTTCAGCCAAACGTGATTCTGAAAACGTCGTTGTAATCTTAAAGACGTAATTAAGCGACCTATTAAAAAATATCACCGGTTTTTTGACATTTTCAAATTGTGCATCGCTTATAAACAATTTGAATAAAATTGTTGCTATTTATGCTACCTCACCGAAAATAGATTCAATGGACAGCTGGCAAAAAAAATTCATTAAAAAAAAAACACCCTCTACGACCAACAGAAGCCAAGATAAGATGTTTTTTTAAATCGTAGTGCAATTGTTTATAAACATTAATTTTTCGCAAAATAAATTTTACGACTTTAAAATTTAAAATTTTTTCTATTTTTATGAAAAATAACTTTTTAAATTAACGATAGCTTCATTTACTTATTTAATAATAGTAAAATAATTCCGAAATTGAAATTTTAATTAATATTTCTTTTAACAATAATTTTTGTAACATTTTTGTAAATTAAAAAAAATTCAGTATAAAAGATGCATTTTTTCTGGGATTCAGGGCTATTCTATGAATTCGTAAATATGTCCGTTGTTATTTTTTCGTCGAGCTACCCCAGTCTAAAAAAAAAGAAGTCTCTACGATCAATAGCAGCCGAGATATTGCAAAATTTTACAGCGCGCATCAATTTGTACTTTTCTCGCGCGCGCGAATCGCTTGGACGAGCTTCCCCCACCACCACGCCGGACATTTTACTTCTCTTTAAAGGGCTCGTGAGTCGTTAATTTTCCACATTTTTAAATGCACTTCACGGGAAATCGTAGTTTACGTCGTAAACTTTATTTTGCGAAAAAATCAATTCATAATGTTTATAAACAATGGCACTACGATTTTTTTTCTAAATTCTTATCTTGGGTGCTTTTTAAAAAAAAATTGTATTTTTTTGCCAGCTGTCCATTGAATCTATTTTCGGTGAAGTAGCATAAAAAGCAACAATTTTATTCAATTCAATTATTGTTTATAAGCGAAAAACGCACGTTTTTTTAATGCACAAATTTGAGAATGTTAATGTCAAAAAAACGGTGATATTTTTTAATAGGTCGCTTAATTACGTCTTTAAGAATAAAATGACGCTTTCAGAATCATGTTTGGTTGAAAATTAACGCCTGTACAGAGGCTTAAAGTTCATAATTTTTGGAGCCCCCGTTTTAAACAAATTGAATTGAGCGAAAACTATTGCACTACAGCGCCCACTTTTGGCACACTTTTAAAGTATGATAAAAGCCTCAACTTGTCATAGGTTTTATAAAATTTTAACAATAAATGCGATAGTTATAAACAAATTAAGAAATGGGCACTTTTCTTGGTTTTTTTGCAATAACTCTTTTGTTTATTAACCGATTTTAATATAACAAGTCTCATTTTGTAGATAATTTTATTCCCTAGAAGCTGTCTCAGAGTCACTTTTCGCTAAAATTGATGGTTTTCCTTGCAAAGTGAAAAAACTATTTTCCTCACTTATTTGTTGAAATACAAAAGTTAGCTAATAAAATTTTTTGATTCACGAGATGAAATATCGCGGATAGGAATTTTTTCGAGTTTCTCTTTTATTTTCACTAATTTTCCTGGTGTATAACGCATTATATTATGAATGATTAATTCAAAACTAACATCTATAGTGATAAATTCAGCTTGCCGAAACAAAAAGTCGCGAAATGGTAATTTCCCAGCTTATTTTCCTGGCCTAAGAGTTCCGCGTTCCGAGTCCTAGATATAGGAATCGCCTTGCGTATAACGTATACATTTCTGTTCATAATTGTCTCCATTTACATCTTGAATTAATTTATGCAGCGACAAGAGACCGGATTTATCCTGATACGAGAAAACGAAATAAACCCCCCGGCGGTAATTTCAGTAAGTAATGGAATATATTTGTAGGACATAAAATTTCGAAATTTATGGTAATGGATGCACGGAATAATTCTCTGCAAGTTATTCATTCTAATGGCTCGAAAATTATATCTACTTCAATTAATAATTCAACGTTTACTATTTATTTTATGTAACCATGGCGCGGCAATTAAAAGAGAATCGATTGCGGAGCTACCCAGCAGCGTTTCCTACGAGGTACATTTACGCGAAGGTTTTATTTGGACACCACTAGTGCCGCACTGCAATAAACTCGGTTAATTAATTCTTAAACTGGAATATAATGATGAGCAGAGTTGTAAATTAACGTCTAGATACAAACGAAATTAATGCGGGTACATACAATTTCGCACTAAAACAACCGTGTAATATAGGCTATTGAATATATCCAAAAAAAAAAAAACTGTTAAACAGGGTTAAAAAGGAACTAAATAAAACGTTCAAGGACTCATCACGTGACGTGTTCGAAGGGTAATTAAAAATGAAAAAACCGCTTGGTGCTATTAAATTAGAGGGTTGAAATTGAAGATAGGGGTGAAAATGCTCTTTTGCAGTTTTTTAAATATAGCACGAAAACGAAGCAAAATTTCGGTATAGTTCATAGGAAAAACTTTGTAGAGAATTGAAATTTCCATCGAAATGGCTTATTTAAAAAATGTAAAAGGAAAATTTTATGCAAAAAATCGTTAATAAACAATTTTAAAGAAAGCAAAAAATAAGATTTTTTTATTTTTTTTACTTTTCTAATAAAATAATTTAGTAAAAACTTGAGAATTTAAGTACAGTAAAGTACAGTTACAGTATATACAGTGGGGTGGCCCAAAAAAGAAAACGATTTTTTTTTCGTATCTCTTGTGGAAATATGTTAGTTTATCATGTTTTAAGAGCCTTCTCAAAAAATCAGCTCAAAAAAAATTTTTTTAGAGCGCTCAAGATTTTAAAAAATTTCCAAAATCGTCAAAACTTGATTTTTTTTTTAATTTCTTTTCTCGTTATTTTATCATTTTCTAGGTTGAAAAAAATCTCGATTCTGAAAATTTCAAATCGATATTTTAATTTCTAAAGGTCACTCATAATTATTTTAATTTCAAAGAAGTGTACCTTTGTTTTCGAGCGACCTCTAAAAAATACATATCAACGAACTGATAATTTTTTTTTTATTGAATTTGATGAACAAAAGAATAGAAATAAATCACGAGACACTTAATTTTAAAAAATTTAAAAATTATAAATATTTGATACCCACAGTGCGGTAGTAAATTTTGCCTCGAGAAATTCTTTAAGTGTCTCGTAATTTATTTCCATTTTTTTGTTCATCAAATTCAATAAAAAAAATTATTAGTTCGTTGATATTTATTTTTAGAGAACGCTTGAAAATATTTTAGGCACGCTACTTTTAAAGTTAAAATAATTATGAGTGACGTTTAGAAATTAAAATATCGAATTGAAATTTTCAGAATTGAGATTTTTTTCAACCTAGAAAATGATAAAATAACTAGAAAAAAAATTTAAAAAAATTCAATTTTTGACGATTTTGGAAATTTTTAAAAATCTTGAGTGACCTATAAAAATTTTTTTGAGCTGATTTTTTGAGGGGGCTCTTAAAACATGATAAAAAAATTAAAAATATTTTTTGAAGTTTAATAAACATTGTATCTTTTTAACTAAATCTTAGATAAAAACTTTATAGGGAAGACTCCTTAAAATTCACCAAAGAATACGAGGTTTCATTTTTGGCCACCAGTTGTGAATCGCCCTCTATAAATATTATATCATAAAATTCCTCGGGGGTAGAAGTTGCCATTGTTACACTTTTGCATCACAAAGTCGTCTGACACAAATACGAGTCTTAAAGACACACATTTGACGACCACAAGGTCCTAAGAGGATATAAAGGTGTCCCAAAAGTAATGCAGGCTTTGAATTGTGTTTCATTCAAATCCTGCGGTACTTTTGGGAACAGGGTGTTCCAATTATTAAAAATTGGGTAAAAATGAAAAAAAAAATGGTAAAGTAAAATATAAGAACATTTAGTCAATTTGTCATTTAATGCTAGTTGGACTATATACTCCACAAACTGATTGTTTCCAACGATATTAGCTGCTGGGAGTCGAAGAACATTGACTTCGTTTGGCAATTTTTTTTAGAAAAAAACTTTTGAATTTGTTTGAATTATCTTTAAGAAAAAAATTGATAATATTTGGTACCACTTCTTTCAAGTATGTGTATATGCAGTTTTCTCGTTTTTATTTGTATCCAAATATTGCTTCTGGTTTAATTCTGTTTATAAAACTTGTTGGACGTACACTCCTTGGCTTCTCCTTTATTGATTTTGACTTCCAAACATTATAAGAGTGTGCAAATAAGCCTGTTGCTGAACACCTTAATAATAGAAATCTTTTACCCAACCTCGTTGACGTTTTTTTTTAAGCGTTCCGAATACTGACAACATTTTACATCAACATTAATTCTTGTCATTTTTTGCATGGAAGAAATGAAAATATTTGTGGTACGCCTCACCTGCCTCTACCCACACGTCATTACTCTTGATTTTATTGGTTAAAGTATTGCAGTTAATGGTGCCGGTAAATCAAATATTCGCCTGCGTTTGTTTTGTCACATCATCATTATGGCATAAATAAACCCGGGAACATTTGCTGCACATTTATCATTTCTTGTGCTCATTGTCTCACAATGCGCAAAGTGCAAGTTAAGAGATGTCTTATCGTGGCACAGTTGTATGGTTAAGGACAGAAAAGTTTCTTAGAAAATAAAAGAAATTTGTGACATCGTGAAGTTTCTGATGCAAGAATCGTGTGGTTCCTTGAATTTATTGAAAAAAATACTGCTTTTGAACAAGCTGTAACCTAAATTACAAATTTCTTTACATCAAAAAGTATTTTGAGTTTCAAACCAAGTCCATTTTATAGAAAATCTGCGTTAGAATGGGGTAAAGTCTGTTATTAATTCATATTTAGACAAACTGTGTAATAAAACCTATAAAAATGTATTACTGGTTGCCTGTTTGCTATAGAGCGCTCCTCTTAATACTGGATTGTAGAACTTTTCCGGAATTACTTTTTTCGTATACTTAATAAGTAAATTAATTGCTTTCAAATATTAATTAGATGCTAATTAGTAATTACTAAATAAAGCTTCTGTACTATACATTTTACACATAAATTAACATTATTAGATGTTATTGCTCTCCAATATTTAATATAGGTGTAATAAAAATCGTAATATAAATTGGTAATAAAAGGTTCATAAATTAACTGCACTGTTCAGTACTGTATATCACTTTTTCATTAAATCTAGACGGTCTTATTTTCCAGTTTCTTTTCTTATTTTCTTTTTCTCCTTTATTTAAATAATAATTGTTATGCAGGGTGTCCGAAAGCTGGGAGAAAATGCTGTTTGATTTTTTGAAAACGGCAAGTAAGTTATGAACAATTCTCTAGTTAATTATAACACACTCTATGCACGAAAATGGCAAATAGTTTAAAGGATAATGACGATAACAAAAAATTGGGCATCTCCCAACCATACCAACAAAAAAAATGCAAAAATAAAGTCAGAATTGTTTAAAAAAACAATTCAAAGGAATATCCTGTATTCTTGCTGTCCTATTTGCACCCTTGACAAATATTAATCATGTAAAAAAACAGCTACTGCAAATCCACAACTTATGTGTCAATATATTGTAACTATGGTATTCTTCTCGTCGAGCAGGTGCTGTCTTCAAATATTCTCATATCTACAAGGACGGCAACAAATTAGTTGTAGTTAAGTCGGTCACTTACCTTCATTTGCTCCATTCAAGTTTGTTAATCTCACGTATAATAAATAGTTTGGTTGAAAACGGGTTCTGCAGTAGAACTTGTTGCTGATATGGCGATAAATTTATATAGAAAGAAACGCAAAAATCTGGATAGTTAATGCATAGCTTGCAATTTAAATGGATGTAGGTATTAAATTGTTATTTACAACGCACGCAACCCACTGTTCAGGAAGGATGTCCTGTAATAGTTAATAATTTAATTTCGTATCGTTTTTTCAAGTACCTGGTCTGTAATTTTATTAGAAATATTATATCTGATTTGATCAAGTGCTACCGATTCCAGATACCTCAGTGGCGGCTCAAAGCTGCTTATAGTTTCAGTCCTTCAGTTCGCGGTTAATGTACGCATCGCATAGTACGCGGGTAATGCAAGGGATTGTTCACAAGATAAGGACAAGGCAGATATTAATTTAAAGTAAATAAAAAACAACTTCCTTACAACATAACAAATTCATACTAAATTTAACGTACTGGAATGCAAAAGTAGCATTTCGCAATCTAGCACCACAAATAACTATTTTAAATATTCAATTTTTATTAGGTACCTACATTAGCACGAAATATTTACAAATATAGTCATAAACTTTATTTGCTTTTGCAGCTTCTCCGCACATTCGCAATTAAAAACTACGGTTTCCCATTATTCGACTTTAATAATACAGTCGTATATATTAACTACTGTTATTACGGCAACCGACTGTTTTACATGCAGTAAACATTGCTCAGTTGCAAGAGAGAGTTGTTAAAAATCCTTTATGAACTGAAAACTTAATCTTAACCTAAAAATATTTGCTTTTTATTACCCATCATTCATAACTCCTTTGTGTGTGTCGTCCATAAAACGTTTATTGTCTGACATTAAAGTGCATTTGAAATACTCAAGGTGAAATTATGTGTTATTGTATGTCAGCATTATCTTTCGCTACGAACGAAACAATGTTAATGCATACAACCATTTGTCTTTGAATTTTTAGGTATTAGATTTCTCAACAGTTGACTCATAAATAGCTTGCATTCCTTGGGCATATTTGGGTTGCTTCCATAAACGTATGTAACAATTTTTCATATTTTGTCATAGCAGTTACCTTAGTAAAGTACACCCATAGATTTAAGAGAATTACTGTCTGGTTTCTGCATGTTTAGTGACTGCCAGTCGTCCTAAATCTATTAATGTACTTTAACTATAATGTTGCATATCATAGTAGGTACAGTGAATGATTTTTCAACACTAGATCTTTACTCAGTTTTAATAACGAACAAAACTTACTTCGCTCTTGTATAATGTTGAAGATAACAAAAATAATAGATTAAATACAAAGTGATGTTTTGCCAGATATCAAATATCACCCCTGAAAAAAATTGTAATTACTAAGATGGTAAAAAAGATATGCTTTCATTCCAGTCATGTTGAATTGTCGGAAACATGTTTTTACCGGTTTATTTCCGTAATTAGTATGAAGGAAAATATCGATCGGGGGAATTATTAAACCAAAGTTAATTAAGGAATAAAAAATCCTTTATTGTGGATTTTATACGTTTTGTTTAATTACGCTTTGGACTTGGAAACTTGAAGCTTCAGCTACTCAGTTTAATCTCTAATCCTGCCTTCTTAGAACTTTTACGCCCTTTCGAATATTTTCCAGATGTTTTTTGGAATGAGGCAGAGTTTACGTCGTATCCAATTACAAACCAGAGACTGAAGAAATAATAATTAAGTATTATTTAATTCTAACAAAATGACGTTGTGGCTATCGGTCCCGGTACAACCTAGTCGCCGCGAGCGCATTGTCCCCGGCTGCACCATACACTAACACCATATCGATACTTTAACTAACTTTAATTTACAAAAAAAAAACGCGAAGATAGAACTTTTTCATATAAGACTTTTCTATTACAAATATCATCAGGAAGCTGTAGTTTAATTTTTATAGATTATACACGCAACACCCTGTGTACTTCTCTTCTTAGCTAAAACCAAACGGGACTTCGCGCTGACCCGTAACATCAACAAACTGGTTTGTCGTCTCGTAAATGTTGTCATTAAAATAATATGCGACTTCCCTGATACCCGAAACAATTATTGCGGCTCAACGCACATTTCGAATGACAGCAAATACAGCTGAAGGATGGGTAATGGCGTTATAACAAAGTCTAAAAAAAGCACAGTCGGCTATTCCACACGTACATGCGTGACTGAAGATATTTAGACTTTTTTATTCAGATAAATGAGTTGAGGAAAATCTTGATGTAGGTAAATGACGATGCTATTCAAATTCGTATACGATTCGTGGGGTCGCAACCGAAGTAAATATTTGGTGATCGGCAATTTATAAGCGGAACTGGAGACTGTCACCAGAAAATCTAATTTTCAATTAAAATAATTGACAGCGACAAACAAATCTGAATTCAGTTACTGCTGATGTTTTATGTGAACAAGCGTTACCGTTTCGTTCATTCAACAATGTCCTCAAAGTAACAAAAAAACCACTAAAAATAAGACAATACTGACGCAAACACGCCAAGTTATATTTCAACTGTTTATGTTTTTACTGAAAACCCTTTAAAGTCTGAGAAGATTGTAAATGTTGACAAATGTTGTAAGAAACTAATGCCCTACGGACTAATGTCCCGACCAGCATTGAATTACATCAACTGCTAGCTACTAGCAGCTAAGATTATTTGTCAGTGGAACCACCAGGCATATACGGGTTTAAAACTTATTAAAAGTATAGTGATTTGGTCTATAGGAGAAAAACTCCATAGTAGCATGGAAAACTTTATTCTACTAATTTCTACTGGTAACACGAGACACAACTGAGCAGGAACTAGGCTTCAAGACTTCTAGTCCTTGCCTCGAAATGTTTTTCGGTTTTTATCCTTATCCCCAGGTACCTACTTTTATTACCCTATCCTAATTAACACTTATCCGGGTCATTAACTACTCGGTTTGTGCTTATGTACCCTAATAAACAACAACTAATTTATGTTTACAGCCTACTTATTCTAATCTCATTTGCTAAATACATTTATTTGGGATAATCTCGGATAATTCAAAGTATAATTTATATGGCTCGTAAATTCCCAGAAAGCGAAATATATTTATTGGGGCAGGTACTAAATGTAATTGTAGCGTACCGCTACAAAAGTTATACTGAAAAGATCCTAACTTTTTGTTTTATTTGAATTAAAAGTTTTAGTTAAATTTTACACCCAATGGTCTCACGATATATAAATAGTAAGGTAATGTGGATCTTTATGGGAAAAATACTGAATACACAACAATATAGCCAAGTTAAACGAACAAATTGTTTCCTTTCTGTACCATTTTATTTCTTGTTCGTGTAACGTTTCATTTTGTTAGTACGACTGACATTAAAATTCTCATTAAAACAAATGCAGCTTTGAAGCAGTGTTTCATTATGCCCGTACATAAAACGGGTATTTTATTTATAATTTCGCCTATGCTACAGTGCCTTGTTTTACAGCTACTGGATATAAGGCACTCGAAGTCTATGCTTTAAACGTTGCAAATAAAATACTAAAAGCATCATCACGTATATTTAAATTAATCTACGACGACGAAATTGAAAATCAATATAAGAAATAGAAGAGTAGAAGCTCATAGTAAATTTCCATCTTGGCTTTTATGAGTCTGCAGTGACAAGACCCAACTTGTCGGCGTCTAGATTTACAAATTCCTTAGCGTCAATATCATATCCTCAAAAAATGAGGCACTAAACTTTATACTTGCTACTAAAAAGCATTAGTAAAACACAATACATGCCGTAAATCACATACTTTGCAAACTACTTTGTCAGTAAGTGCAGCGGTAATTGGTCATAAAATACACCACGGTGGTACTCATATTTATCGCCTTATGAACTCTGCGCTCTTATGGTGAAGACGTGGAGGAAACAAATTGAGAGGACTATAGAAATTGACCTGTCATATACAATGTAGCTTCACGACAATATATCTTTCAGCGCACACTTGACTGAGTGTGTTATACATACAGAACGTTGATACAGAGTGATTTATTTGGATGCGACGAAAAGAAAACGAGAGTTGGGATTTCGCAAAATGAAAACTTCTCGGAAATCGCAATACAAAATTCATCAATCCAAAGATGGCCAATTGTCCACACCTAAGACGGACTTTCCTACAAGACTTATGCGGATCCATGAAGGAAGGTGAATGAACGTCTACCCAGGTGCTTTGCAGTTCACTAACCAGGACCGGAATCTATCCAGCTTTATACAATCAAATGACGTACAAAAAGTCCTTTATTATAATTAACAGAATTTCATTACATTCATTGATGAAAAATTTAAAAAAAAACTGAACAGTAGCTTCACGGATATGTTAAAACTTTAAAATCGACTTCTCTATTATTATTCTGGTAGTATCCATATATTGTTCGATTCTCTTTGTTCAGCTTTTACTAGTTCATGCATTTTTAATTCTGTTGTTAGCAAATATATACAGAATATTATTTGTATAGCAGTTGCTGTTTGTTTCAGTTGAATAATTTTAAATTCCACGATAATTTGTTTTGATTTATGCATAATTAATGTTTTTGTTACAATTTAAATAATTTCTGATATACAAATAATTACGATCACATATTATTCATTCAAATTATATGTAAAATAATGAATTACCCTGTTTTCCATTAATATTTTTTAAAATATAATGCCAACTGGATTTATTTGCTTTGGTTGTGGTGGGTTCTTTGTTTAAATGTTTGCTTTTAGGAAAAATATTTGTTCTCATTATTTTCACTCGATCAATTTTCAAAAGTTGACGGCTCACAATCTGGCACGATAAATACCTGAAGAATTATTTATCGCAACAAATATTGTGTGACAATATTGCTCAATCGAGATTTCTTAAATGTAAAAAGACGCCCACTATTAATAATCTTCGTCGCCTAGCGAACTTACTATTTTTAAAAGTAACCTTGCACTGTGCAGGTCCTTGTTATCAATTCATTATGGACTTTTTTATTGCGTCTCCAGACGAAGCAGTATTTTTAGTAAAGTTTGCTCGTAAAACGTATCTAATTAAGTTTATTTCTGGAATACGTAAAAGCAGCGTATGTTAAAAGTTTTTATTTGGCAATTCATTTACGTCCTGGGATACCTAAAACTTTTAATTATTATTTATTGCTGGTTTTAATTAATTAAGATAAACGTAAAAGGTGGATTTTATGCTCAAGTTGTCTACTACGAATGTACACATTTATGGAAGAGACCAGTACCAGTTACAAACTAGAATGTATAGTGTCTTGTAAACATTGTTGTAACTCCCCATATTCCGTTTCCCAGCGGATTTCAAATTTTTGCTCACGTTTCCAATCGAAACCACGAAGCTGTCTTCAATCTACGCAGGACCAAGCGGACTTCGCTAGAGAATCTCTGCGGACCCATCAAGGAATGGGATCGAATGTCTACCCTGATACCATGCAGTTCAGTAACCCTGAAACATTATTGTATATAATCAAATATTTTAATAAATCAATTTTTAATTCAGAACATTGTTCAGAACAGAATAGAAATTTATCTGTATACGTATTGTTGGTATTCTGGATCAAAAATGTATTAACTGTTGTATATTTGTCAACGTATCGACTGTTTTTTATGCTCCTCGTATGATTTGCATCTAAATTAAAGTCTACAGTACCTTCTACAAGAACTATAAGATAATTTACATGCAAATCAGATTTTAAGTAGTCGCTAAAAAAATTAAGTGGGGTTTTAGTGGGAAATAAATGCGGTTTTAACTGCGGGTATAAGCTTTTGGTGAAGTGTAACGGTCAGATAAATTCATTTGTTTTTTTTTTTGTTGAATAATTTTCAGCGTTTTTCAGAGCACTTTAATTAGTGCTAAATTGTATGATAAAAAATTGCTCATAACTACCACAATATCGTTTTCCAATTAAAAATGTTGATGCATGGAATAAATTGGATTGAAAGCATGCGTTGATCAATATGTATGACATTTTATTTTTAGAACTAAATGTAGAATGTTACATTAATTTGTTTATAAAATGTATACTTCCTTGAGTTCCTCATTAAGCACATAATTAAAATTTTACCAGTTTTAAACATGTTTATATATTTGATAAATAGCAATATAGCATTATGCAACTTATGGCAGTTATGTTACATTTATTTCTATTTTAATATAAAAAATAAAAGACTAAGACTAAAAAAAGTAGGAATTAAATTTTACATCAAAATATCCCTTATCCAATAAAACATTGACTTGTTGGGAGGAATATCACGTATCATTGACCCGCATGAACAAATTGATATTTGTCATAGTTTTATCTTACTGTAAGCAATAAATTATTGGCTTTCCCTCGTATCAAGCTCTCGTCTAGGTCTATTCTTTCAAAGTTGGTCCTTATAATAACAGATAAATCCTTATTGCTTAAATTTCCCGTATATTTTGTACAAACAGTAGTTTCCAGGGGTCATAAAAATTCCTGCTCGGCAATCCTTGACTAACATCCTTTTATAAGATAAGCGTCGTCGGCAAAGTCGAAAGTAAACCTAAAGGAATGTAATAATCCCCGACAGGGATTCACTACGGCGTATATCAGTGGCGGCGTCGACCTTTTCCTTACCGTTATTAATATTCTTTTCACGGTTTTTGTGAGACATAGTACATGCCTTAAATTTTGTATTTTAGTCGATCAGCATTACTTTTTATGATTTTTTTTGTGTTGTTTTGCACATTAAAACGACTTGTAGCAATAAAATCAAATACAATCGGTTATAGTCTAATATTATTAATTGTTAATATGGCTTAAAATATAGCTCTTTCATCTTTTTCTAATAGAATAGAGAAACCAATCGGAAAATTGCCACTCTTCATGTTCCAACCGTTTTAGCTGAATATAACAAGCTTTGTCAAACATTTCTGATATAGTTCCTAAAAAATGTTTTATGGTCGAGATATGTTTTTGCTAAAATCCATCACGCTGTTGAACCTTTTTGCACGCCTATATTTTGAGGATCCGAAATGTGAAACCAGTGTCTATCACCAGACTAACACGTGTAGACTGATTGAACAGTAATTGGGTCGAAAATATGGCTGAATCCAGTTATACATCTCGAATCAAAAGCACCGCCAACCCAATCAATACCGGTTATTACGAAATAATAAATTTAATACTCATTCTCCGAACTAGAAGTCTTAATTAGTCCTAGTAATGTTGGGACTAAAACTCAGTTTCAGATAGCAGTGTCGATTAATACAATTCAGGTACACTGTTGAGATGATTGGAAGCAAATGTAAGGAATTATGGTTTTACTAAGAATTAATTTATTTTCTGTAATGATCCTCTTTGAATTTAAATATCCGAGGACTAAGCTAATGTAATTAAAACATACTATTAAATCTATCTAAGTTTCTAATTAAGGTAGCAGTAAGAGATTCGTATATCATATTTCGAGTTTAATAAGTGGTATGTCGAATATGTTGCTTATAATGATTATAGAAGCGAAAATTACGTTCATTACGTCGCCAGTAGCGTACTATCTATTTAAAACAATGCACGAAAAATTAATTAAATAATTTAATACATGCGCATTATTAAATGGATGCACAGTAATGGACGATGCTGTTTTACTGTACGTGTTCCGTTGACTGTTCGCGATTGCATTAAATAATGCAAATTTCATATTGAATATTTAGTTTCTTCCTATAAATATGTTTGTACAACCCTTGGACTGGCCTTAACACAATATTTTCCGATAAAATGTTTAGTGTATTTAATTTTGGAAAACATATGCTTTGAATGGATTTTTAGAAATAGTTAACACAAAATAATACCTAAGATATATCAAGGACAACTATTTGCTTTTGCAAATTTCCTTAGAAATAACACTAAACGTTTTAAATTTAAATTCGGTGCGTGCTTTATAACGTTCTGTCTTTGCAGATAACCCGCTAATGTATTCTTGATGCATATTGAAAAATCAAAATTTATTTACGTGAAAAGGGGTTAGTTTCAAGGCTTAATGGTGCCATAAAAATCCCCTAATAAATTATTTTATGGATTTTCTATTTCGATGACAGCCTTTCTGCATTTGTATGCATTACGGACGTTCCCTGGAAAAACGGTGAATAATAGTCCCCGATTATTTACTTAAAAATCGAGCTCTCCCGAACGGAATTGTCACGCCATAGGGCAATCACTGTCGTACATTCTTTTACAGTTTGACGGGCTATGATTCTGCACTCCCATTTTAGTAATATACATACATTTATTCTCTGAGGAAAAGTATATTACTGTTCCTTTGTAAATCATTATTCATCAAATTTCAATAGAAGAGATTGGGTGAAATAAATGGTATAAAGAAGTTAGTTCATTGTTACATCTCTAATACAGAAACAAAAGTCCCATAGTAATAAAATTGCATTTAACTGAAAGCAACTGTAGACTTGAGAACGCCTTTATGCCAAAAAAGCATCTTACAAAGACTGTATTTCATAATTCAGTAATTTTTCTGCGGCACCAAAAGTGACACAAACAAACGGTACGTTATTGTCTTCCTAGCAGTCTCTTGCAAATTTCCAGAGCGATTATTCCAGCAACTTCGAAAGACAGCTAACTTTTATGTAGATTACCTCTTAGGTATATATGTAATATCGAAACTCGAAGTATTATTCCGTCTAAGTTAGATATTGTGTTAGTAATGTTACCTAGGACTTGTTCAAAGTTACTAGAGTGCTTATCTAGTGTAAGGAAGCCACTTTAGTACGAAACATACAACTAATGGTGAAGTTTATGGAAAGTTGTAACCAGCATTGTTAACATTTCATATTTAAATTTGTCTATTAAAGCAATTAGATGCAGATGAAATAATAAGCGCTTTGTGGGTGTGGATCGCTCTAGTTCCATTTCTAAAATTAAACTACAGCTTCCTAACGATATTTGTAATAGAAAAGTCTTATATGAAAAAGTTCTATCTTCGCGTTTTTTTTTGTAAATTAAAGTTCATTTATTCAACGAAAATGAAGTCCGGCCTGACGAAGACCCCACAATTAGTACTCGATGACTCGCACAGCAAGTAGGAACGTTATCTCGTACCGTACAGCGCATCTTAAGGCGCCAGCTGTTGCACCGTTGTCATCTGCAACCAATTCAACTGATTTTACCCCCGGATTGTGATCAACGAATGCGTTTTTGCAGATGGCTTTTACGGCAATGTGCGAATAAAGTAGACTTGAAGTCATTGGTTTACAATATTCCAATTGCGACGGTGGAAGAATTGCGAAACGTTGAAGCTGCTGACACAATCAGGGGAATACCTGGAATTTGGGAAAATATTCGCGAAAATTGGGTGCGTGGGTGCCATGCCTGTGTCCGCGCTAATGGGGATCAATTTCAACATTTTCTCTAGAAATAGTAAGTTTTATTTCATTTTGTTCCATATTTTAATGGAGACAAAATATTTTGATCGATAATTGAGCTTTAATTTACGAAAAATCTAATAGAATACATGTTTTTTAAATTGAAACAAGTCATATAAACAGTAAGTTTAAGTACGTGTATCGTGTGCATCTGCATAAAAAACCTAATTTTAAAGATATTTCTACCTAGACAAGGGTTCCACACATTTACATTTGAAGTAGAGGCAAACCACTTTCCTGTGTCATTAACTCATATATTCTTTCAGTGACTGCGACATGAAATCCAGGCTCTATAATATCCGTCGTACTCAGCTAATACGCCATGTCTTTGTTTGTTTGCATAAATTTTAAATGGAATGTGAGCTATAAAGAAGGTGCAGCTCTGTTGAACAGATGACATAACGGTTTCTTAAATGTTTGATATTTTATACTGTACAACAAGTTCTTTATAGCTTCTTTGCTGATACACCCACTTGTCCAGGAAAGATGTAGCCTTCGCAATGTGGTATCAGTTTTTTTCTTGTTGTGTAACGTTCTTGCGGGTAATAAAATCAAATATCTCGGATACGAGGCATTAAATCTTACCCAACGTGATATAATAACGTTTTCGAAATTTACGATGCAGCTATAATATCATCGAATGCCAAGACTATACAAAAAGGTATCAGGAAGGCCAGTGCAGAGTTTTAATTGAAATTTTAATTACTGAGCTCGATGTTAGAAGACAAAAAAAATAGAACAATTATCTAAAATATTTAGTATTAATTAAAATAAAATAAAATCCAGCTCATCAAATATTTTTAATTTTGCTGTAAAGCGTTGCCAACGAATAAAAAAGACAGCGTGACATTTAATAGTTCAGGGTTATTAAAAGAACAACGCTTTTTCATTGAACACAATCATGTATCTTCCATGAAACACTTTTGTCGCTAAAGAATGTATTCCTGGTAGCTATACCTTCGAAACCCCATACAGGAATAATAATTTAATTTTAAATGGACTTTTAAAAATGCTAATATGTTTGGCCATAATACATGAGGTATGTAAAGTTGATTGAAAATGCAAATTTTCATTTATATTCATTGTGTTGCTAACAACTACAATGCTTTTGAAATTAAGCAGTTCCAAATTTGGGTAAGTCCATATAGCTGTTCTCTATTCGGTGTTGAATAAGTTATAATCCAAACTGTTAGTCGTATGGAATTACCAATCAATCAGTTGTTAATAGAGCCGGTATTCCTTTTAGCAGATTTAAATAACAACAATAAAAGCAAGAAGAAAACCTGAATATTCTTTCAAAATGCACTTATTTAACTTCACATCATATTTTTTCTTCTCTTTTTAATTACTCCTAAAATCTAGTGAAATATTTGATATAAATGGTTCTAAAAATTAATTATGCCTGCACTTTTTATACCTTCGAAGATATATCAGACACTTTTCTGGTTTCCTGTAGCCGTTGGTGGTAATCCAAAGCACACACTGATGATTTAATTGATGATCCTGTTTAGTTAGTAGAATACCATGCTGGGATCCTTAGTAATCTCAGCATGGACATAGTTGGCGGTGACCGAGGTAATTCATTATAAAATTAAGGAAATTATTGATTCGGATATTTTAAAAGCTCTGGGGTGCCTGTTTGGTTGGGAAACTTGACCTAGACAAATGGAAAACAAGTTTTCTGTTATTGTCACATCTCCAGTATCTCGTATCGATGATAATATTGATTATATTTTGGAATCATACCAGTGACAAATTTTTGCGATAAAATTTGCATCGACAGATATTTATTTTTTTCGGGGGACAAACGCATATTATTTCAACTATAATCAAATCCAATGTTCGCTGCATAAATTTGAATCCGATACGCTATATTTTTAATAAAATAATATAATACCAGCCAGTGTGAATAATTGAAAACAGATAAACCGCACATAGATTGCGGGGTAGGACGCGATATTTTTTTATGAATTCAATATTGCATTTATTGTCGGTTTGGAACCAACTGTAATTGCTAGATTTATTGGAGGTTGTATCGGTCACCGATATATGTATTTTTAAATTCTCCTGCACATCGCTTTGACACATGTTTTATGGCCAACTTGCCCGGGTTATCCATTTTAAAAATGCCTGCATCAATATTCGCCCGGTTCATTAACTCGAGGACAGGTAGAATGCGTTAGTTATGAAATTTTTACGTTTTTTTTTTTTTGGTTTCGGTAACTGTCGATGTGAGAGAATAACGCCGGTTATGAATCTGACTGTCCATTTCTCAATTAATGAACCGATTTTAATGCATCATTACAGTCTTTCATTGGAGTTTGTAGAGGTGTCAAAATAGGAGACATGTACAGAGTGACCAAATTCAAGAAGACAAAATAAATTTTAATGGTTAATTGAATATATTGTGTTTTATTGACAAATTCCGGGTACTTTTTTGACTTAATGTATTCTAGACAAAACAATCTACAATAAGAAAACAATTTATTTCAATAATGAAGGAAATTCTGCAAAAACAAATAAACCAACTAAATAGATAGTAAAATACTTATTATTGAAATACAACAAAAAATCAGATAATCAGGGAAAAGTTTTAAATCCGCATCATAGAAACACCCCATTTTTATGGTTTCCCAAAAATTCATGAACATGACGTCCTCACAAGGCCAATAGTTACTTTCAGTAATTATTCTCTTTGGGAAAATATGTATTGAAAATTATCAAACTTTTATTTAGGCACTGATTACACATTAGAGATGGTAAACTTCTGTTGGAAAAAATTTCTTTAAGTAGTTTAAGTTATTAGTCTATTCACTACTGTATTTTCTTATTTTCTGGATATTTCAATTAAAAGAAATGACAATTCTTTAGAGATAAGTGTTTATATGAACAACAAATACAAGTTTATTCTACAATGAAAACACATTTTGGAAAAATTATGGAGAATTCGACTCTAGTAACACAATGCACTATTAATAGTCCGGTTAAATTAGTCATAAAAATAGTTTTAGAATCGCGATATCTCAGGAATCATGGTTCTTAGAAAAAAAAGTATAAGGACCATTTTTTTAGATAATTTTCATCTCTATAATTTTTGTCAGGGCTACTTTTTTGATAAAACTTACCGTTTTCGAAAAAAATCCAAAAAACCTCAAATTTTGACATTTGACCCCGAATAACATTTTTAGCACACATGGGATCGGTGGCAACTTTTTACACTTTATTTCTAATGGTGTACCCATGGTCTCCACCAAAATTTAGCTCTATCGGAATTTTCGTTATTTGAAACATCTATTTTGACCGGGCTATAAAATTCGTAATTTATTTATAGACTAGGTAATCGAAAACAAATACAAGGCCAGGTGAAATGTGAACAAGCTCATACGAATAAGTGACAGCTATGCACAAAACCTTAATAAACGTCTTACAAAAATATTTTTAAACGACGTTCTGCAAGTGTACGCCACTTCGAAGGTCACGCCACAGGTCCCACTGTGATTAATTATACATTTATTCCTGGAATATTTTTTTTGGACCGGATGCTGTGAATAAAAATCTCGAAGTCTGCTACGGAGGAGAAACAGTCATATGCTTTAAATTCTTAGACGGCAGGTGCGTCCCATTTTGTTCTTAATATCCGAACTGGTTTCCAACTAAAAGATTTCTCTTGCAATACTTACTTGTTTACTGTGGTAATAATTGTTAACGCGCGTAATTAACGTTACATAATATCTGTGAATATGTTTTTAATTGAAAACTGCATTGAAACGCAAGTGGCTCAAACTTTCCACTATGTAGGGTGTCTCAAACTCGATAGTATGGGCATACCGTCAGGATAAAAAAAATTTAAATAAAATTTGGGACACGTGTTAATAAATGGGATGAAGTAAGCTCCATTTTCAGTCGAAAGTATTTGGGATTTGACAGAAACGACTAATGACGTCATCAATTATATTTTTCCCAGAAACATACCCCATTTTTTTTCCTATTAAAAAGCTCCATTTTCTTAATAAACTTTTAATAGAGATTTTTGTGTATTACTTTCCGTTTAAAAGTTATAAGCAATATTACACCAGGAAAATTAGCGAAAATAAAAGAGAAACTCGAAAAAGTCGTATCCGCGAAATTATTGTACAATTGTCTAAAGGAACATAATACAAGACATCTCTCATCTCGTGAGTCAAAAACTTTTATTAGCCAACTTTTCTATTTCAAATAAGTGAGGAAAACAGTTTTTTCACTTTGCAGGCAAAACCATCAATTTTAGCTAGAATTTGGAAATAATTTGTGAATTTTTACTTTACCTAATTTTACATTTAAATCGTAATTAAATAGCTAACAAAATATTTAAAAAACAAGTTTACTTTGCCTTAATATGTAAAAAAAAATAATTTTTTAAATGAACGATAGCTTCATTTATTTATTTAATAATAGTAAAATAATTCCGAAATTGAAATTTTAATTAATATTTCGTTTAATAATAATTTTTATGACATTTATGTAAATTCAAAAAAAAATTAAGTATAAAAGATTTTTTCTGGGGTTCAGGGCTATTCTACGAATTCGTAAATATGCCCATTGTTATATTTTCGTCGAGCTACCCAGTTTAAAAAATAATAAGTTTCTGCGATGAATAGAAGCCGAGATATTGCAAAATTTACAGCGCGCATCAATTTGAAATATAGCAACAATGTTATTCAAATTGTTTATAAGCGAAAAACGCACGGTTTTTTAATGCACAATTTGAGAATGTTAATGTCAAAAAAACGGTGATATTTTTTAATAGGTCGCTTAATTACGTCTTTAAGATTACAATGACGCTTTCAGAATCATGTTTGGTTGAAAATTAACGCCTGTACAGAGGCATAAAGTTCATAACTTTTGGAGCCTCCGTTATAAACAAATTGAATTGTGCGAAAACTATTGCACCTACAGCGCCCACTTTTGGCACACTTTTGAAGTATGACAAAACCCTTAACTTGTCATAGGTTTTATAAAATTTTAACAATAAATGCGATAGTCATAAACAAATTAAGAAACTTTTCTTGTTTTTTTTTGCAATAACTTTTTTGTTTATTAACCGATTTTAATTTAACAAGTCTCATTTTGTAGATAATTTTACTCCCTACAAGCTGTCTGAGATTCACTTTTCGCTAAAATTGATGGTTTTCCCTGCAAAGTGAAAAAACTGTTTTCCTCACTTATTTGTTTAAATAGAAAAGTTAGCTAATAACAGTTTTTGACTCATGAGAGATGTCTTGTATTATGTTCCTTTAGGCAATTTTACAATAATCTCCCGGATAGGACTTTTTTCGAGTAAAAATTTAATTCGCTTGGTCTATGTCATCCTAAAAAGTGTATGCCACCACCGCATGTGACTTATTGAGTTGTTGAACATAAAACAACTTGTTAAAAACTACAACGAAATAGTATCATATGATGGAGCTACAACGCACATTTTCCAAAAATAAGTATTATTAATGAAACGTGATGGGAGTTCCGTCAACATCTTACGACTTTTAACTTTTTATTAAACGAAAATATTGCCGTGCTGATACTGCAGCTAATAACATTATTGTATGCCCACGTGGCAGTAATATTAATAGTGGGTGTAATTTTCGTTCCCGATAACATTCCGTAATGCATAAATCATGCCGTTGAATTTCCCACCCACATTAATAATTATGTAACGGACGATGAACTAATTGCATTATAAATCCTACTGTAATTAAAAAATGTATGAAACCTTTCGTGTCCGCGAGAAAATGGCTCTCGCGTGCTCTTTTTTTTTAAAGGTGATTTTCCCGCTAAGGCTGGAGGCGTCCGCTTGGAACACGTTGCGGCATTTGATGAATAGAAAAAAATAGTGGATAGACCCATAAGCATTGCAAATTACGCAGGCACTCATATTGACATTTAATTACCCCTATGTAACGTCGAATGAAAGTGTCTACGCTGGTGGTTATACTTTGCGGCAGCATTTATACAAGAACTAATGAGGAAAAACTTTGTATCTAGTGGCAATTGAGTCTTCGAAGTTTACTTTTAATTACTTCATAATAGAACCAGGTGGGTAATAAAAACTGAATACATTGGGATGGGTGGAATAACGAGTTTTACTGACATTTTGAATTTTTTTTAACTAGAAATAATCGCTCCTAACATTATCCTGACAATGAAACCTGACATTTTGAAGTCGATCCAATGAAATCAAAATGTAAATAAAGTAATGCCAGACGTTGAACTTTTGTCGAAATAGTTGTGCAGTGTTTCAAAATGTCGCTTTTCGGAAAAGATCAATCAGTAATTCAAAAATAAGTTAAAAATTTTATACCTAAAAGGACTAAAGTGTCCAAATATGCGTATAGAAACAGATTATCGACTATTACAGTGAAAAAACATACACAATAGACGAGTCATTGACTGTCGGACAATTAACGGATATTTTGGATGACTGTTTTCAATATGTAGAGGAAAAATTGCCAAAATTATAGAAAAAGTTTAATTAAAACAATGTGGAACTCCACAACAAAACAGTTTTATTTTATATATTTTAGAAATGAATGTAAATGTATCAGTATTTTTGCAGTTAACAAAAGAAAAAGAAAAGAAAATACACTCCATTTTTATAAAACAATAAAACGTTGGTATTTTCCTAAACTCAAATAAAATTGGAATATTAGCGTTTAGGGAAATTATTATTTAGTATAAATTGTATTATAAAATTACGAGAAGGAGCCACATTATTTTATATTGTTCTACATAGAATTATGAAAAAAGAAAATAAATGAATTAGGTACCTGTACAATCTTAGTATATCACAAGTGTAAAAAATAAATGAACAATTTTCAGTGTAATTTCTTCTAAGTACGTTTTAAAATAACAGAAGTATTTTAATTGTTGCAAAATATAGGTGTGAAATTTTCAAAACCTAAAAGGTTCCAACGATCTTACACTGTCGAACTTGTATAACAAAAAGCCATTTTATTCCTTCATATTTCATATTTAATTTGACACCCATTTCAAGTGACTCTAATTTCACTTAGAAGAAAGAATAATTCACGGTACAATGAGCTGAAATAAATACATAATAAACCCAACTATCGCAGTTAGATGTGTGTTTAAAGAATGAAACTGGGAATAAAACAATAATTTTAAATATAGTGAGTCGCCTTTTATATGAATGTACATAATTAAATGAGTATATTTTGCTTATGTCCGATGTTTGAAAAGATTAACAATAATGATTAAAAATTTTTTGATGCATTCTTCTTGGTAATAACTATTAGATACATAAATCATAGATATATTTGGTAATAATGTAAGTACCTAATTTAACAATAAGTAAGCAACTAATCGCACATGTAAGCACAAATGAAATTTTGATAGTACAATTGGCCAGGCATTGACACTGGTTGCACAATCTCAGAGTTCCTGGGCTGACGATCGTACACAAGTGATGTTGGCTCTGTCGGGCTTGTGTCTGCTACAACAGGGAACTTTTTTTCATGTTATTTAGACTCGACATGCCCGTGACAGTCATAAAACAAAAATAAAAGGAGTGACACAAAAAATAGGTAAAGGAGTCTTACGCAGAACAAAAAACAATTCAATTTCACAGCCGCCAAATGACCTTTCAATAATTGGCCGAATTGGTACTTAGAGGTGTTTTTGGCAGCACGAGAACTTACTTTTGTTTTTATTACTGTAAATTATATTATAAATCTTTCAGCCGTGAAATAAACGTACATCTCTAGGTTTATTACGGCAGTGCATACCACGACCATCTGTCTATAAATGAAAGAGGAAGTGATTAACTAAATATAACTTGTTGTCAACGGTCCCGGCAAGAGGAATGTTTACTGTTTAAACAATGCGTTTTTTCCGTTGCGAGCTTTGCATAATGCCGAAAAATAACGTGTTTGTAATTAAATTCGATGCTGCGGATGGCATTTTGAAAAGGGTTCGTACAGGTTTTTGAACGAGGAATTACGATGTACCATTATTCGCTAGAGATAAATACAATCGCTTTCCAGATGCTTAGAGTATATTACACCATCGTAAGGACGGTTGTAAAGATAGTAATAGTAAATTTATCCATAAAATCCATGATAAAACATACGTTTATTAACATTAAATAAGATTTTATCTATACTGAAAAAGGGTTATTAACGCTAATAAAGTTTAATGGCAGCATTACTGAAATAAAGAAATTACATTAAAATTTTTCTTAAAAAAAATAACTAACAAAAGGAGTGTGTGAACTTTTTAAAATTACTAAAGAACTACTAGAATTCTTAGAATTCATTTAAATGATTTAAATAATTCTCTGTAAACTAAGAAATAGCTATTATAGACAGCACAAAATAGTAAGGATATAAACTACTAGGTAACAAATATATAATATACTTAGATACAAATCCTCAGTAATCATTTTCAAAAAAATAAACTTAAATACCATAATTTTGACACTAACAGCTGAAACTTTTATAGTTTGTTAAAACGAATTAAAACCTTGTGTTAAAAGCCATTATTAATCAAATTTTCGGTGACAACATCGGGTGCTAAAATAAGGATTAGGCATCGTAAAAATTTTAGAGCTAGTTAATTTAAAAGTTCTTGTCTATGATTTTATATTGTCTTCCAAACATGACGGACATGGATTTTGAAACGTTTATTGCTCCTGTGTGGGTTGGGTGGTTTTTGTTAAGTGGCAGTGGTAAGTGGGTGTTCAAGATTTATGATACGGTTGTTTCCTGATTTTATAGGATTCTTCTTAATGATGGGATAACAGTTTTTTTAGGTTNCAGTACCTAAAACCTTGATGGTTTGATCGATTTTTGCACCTGTTTATTCGTTTTACTGCGGCGTCTTTGAAAATACCCAGATGGCATGACATAACATTCCTATTATTTGATAAGCTTGATATTATTCAGTTATTAAATGTTTGAAATTATTTGTCTTTGTGGAAAACACTATTTAAAGAATATGGGGCCCTTAAGTGGCAGTGGTAAGTGGGTGTTCAAGATTTATGATACGGTTGTTTCCTGATTTTATAGGATTCTTCTTAATGATGGGATAACAGTTTTTTTTAGGTTATCTCAGTTAATGATGATCTATTTCTAATAAAAAAGGTGATTTGAATAATATAAACTTACGTTTTCCTGACGTTTATATATAAGAATCATTTTTCTTCTTGTCTTTCGTTAAGCATAACGACCAGGAGGATTTATCTCTTCTATTATCTTTTTTATTATTACGACGGACAGAATTCTGAGAGGAATTTAAAAATACTAAAAAAAATCGTAGTTGGAGGTGCATATCAAAATTTCTGAACAAGCGAATGCAAATTAGAAATAGAAAAATACATTATGACCGAATATTTTCATTAAAAAAAAATGTTAATTGCATTTGTTATTACTATTTCTAGACCAGGCGGATCTGTCGAAATATCCCACTTCTTGGATGTAAGAGGGGGCAAGCTAATTTTTCCTGGAAATTTTGAAAACTCCAAAATCTTTTTCAAAAAATTATTTTGCGAAAACTATAGAACCGATTTTAATGAAATTTGGTGTGTTGTTTTATTATAGTCAAAAGTTTTTTTTACCAAAATTAGAATGCTCTCGGTGCAATCAAAATATTTTAAAAAAATTGTCAAAAAAAAAGATTATTTTGCTTTTCTTCATCAATTATTGCTGTTTTGCAACATCGGTTAAATTTAAACAATTTTAACTTACAGTAAGTATATTGTGCAAAATTCAATTCTAAAACCTTTTTTCCTCCTCAATATTCTTCCAAAATGCATAGGTTCCAAGATACAAATAAAAAACTCAGATAAAATATGTATTTTCGCAATTTTGAACATGTTCCGGACCTCGCCCAGATCTAGGGACCTACACTTTTATTATGTGAGTTATACTGAAGGTAATCCAGGAAAAATTTGCTTGCCCACTCTCACATCCACCTCAAAACAGATCCGTCCTGGTCTATTCAGCAATTACAGTAATTCAAACGATGCAATTCCTCAGAGCCTTAAGGAAGTAATAACGCTGAAATAGCAGCTTAGTCCGTACTGTTGGAAACCCCCTGCAAGGATTCTAAATATAGAGCGTAATCTGTAAACAATGCCTTGACCTTTGAGGAAATGACAAATTTATGTGTTTATAGAATGAGCCCTGAAGTTTGTTTGATAGTTTGTTCGATGCGATGGTTCAATCGATGATTTTCCTATTTTCACTTAAAATATTGGCAACCGAAAGTTACGCAAAATTTGTGTTTAATACTTAAAAGAATAGCATCATTAAAATGTTCGATTAAAATCACATGAAAAAGTTTTTCCAGTTAGAGAAAAATCGACTGGATGTTACATTTTGTGGCAAAGCCACGACAGCATTATCACGATATTTACAGAATAATACGGAGTGTCCCATTTATACTTAAAAAAAGGGTTCTTCTTGGAAAAATAATGAAGGTACTTCATGTAACGTGTTTCTCACTAACGTTACCTTTGTTTTTCTCAAAAAATCTACGTCCCATCGATTTTCAACTAGTATAAGTACCTTTTTTGTATTATGTTATGGGGTTTGTAAAGTCCTTAGGATGTTTGAGAAATGTTGACTTTTAACATAATTTTTCTTCAAGTATATCCTTCAAACTACCGATATCCACGCCACTGTTGGTGCGATAAAAAAATAATATGCATGTTTTTCTTAAAACAGTTGATATTTATTGCGTTATAAGGATCTGCCAAGGGATTGTTTATGGGTATCTCTATTAAGGGTCTGTACAACTCCACTGATAAACAAAATTAGAAACAATCGCTTATTAGCAAGAAATACGCCTTTAAAGGAAACAGTGCATTTAAACAATTTTAAATTTCATTTATTTAACAATTTCACTGCAAACAGAATTGACAGAGAAAAAACATAGTGTCTAAAAACAATCTAATTAATCTAACACAATCTCAACAATGTAACCAATCTAAACGATCTAAAAATCTAAAAAATAACTAACTATTATTGACCTGTCTTAAAAGAGGTTCAAAATGTGGAGTTGAAAATAACTTTTAAACAATTTTTTTAATGCATTAAAAATGTTTTTTGTTGAAAACGGTTGGCTTTAAAGATATTAGCAAAGCAAACCTACCTTTTTCAAGCAGATAACTTTTTTTATTATTTAATCGCTGTGGCGTAAATTATTAATATTAAGAACCGAAATTTGGAGAGAGTATACATTAAGAGCTATATTTTCATGTCCTACACGAGTGGGGAGAGCGGGGCGGCGCATGCGCGCTGCGCGCCTCTCGAAAATAAGTCTTAACTGACGGCATATTCAAATTACCATTACGCACAATAAAACCAACCCCCGGGCGACGAGGCCATCAAGGATTACACTTATTTCGTGAGACTGGAACTGAAATACTGCACGCCGTTTGTGCCACGTACCGACAATTCGCCTGATAGCATCGAACTCGCTCGAGAAGTTCTCAATTTGTAGGCCCTTTATTGCATCTGAAAGGGGAAATTGTAGGAATTGAGTGCCGCACGTCTCGGTAACTGAAAAAATATATTTCAAAACCGACGTGATATGCCCAGACGCGAA
Organism: Anoplophora glabripennis; assembly: GCF_000390285.2. Lineage (NCBI taxonomy): Eukaryota > Metazoa > Arthropoda > Insecta > Coleoptera > Cerambycidae > Anoplophora > Anoplophora glabripennis. The sequence continues at coordinate 801,580 of NW_019416324.1, read as the reverse complement.
CATTAGGCTTAAGGAATTCTTTGATAAATACCTAAATGCTTTTAATTTCTTGCAGATATAAGGACGGCACAGTGAAGCAGTCCTGTCAGTTCAAACCGCAGTAATTTCTTCGTTGATACATCGCCATCTATTAATTAGTAGTAGAACTATTTATAGGTGCCTGCTTTCCCTACCAATACAATTCTGCACTCTTCTACTATATTAGCATACCTTCTATTTTTAAAATTAAACGATAAGGAGCGTCATTCTACTACGTGCAAATGACAGTGTCTCATCACTTTCCTGAATGGCACTTTATTCCAGCTCAGCATAAGTTCCTTCGAATGGCTTTGCCCTGGTCTGGTAGCCCAATATTTCTTATGTTCTAACTCAGTCCATTTGCCCAGAGCCTGACCACACTGGTAGATGTGCCACAGAAGGGCTCCTGACCAATGAAATCTGTTTCGGATCCCTTTCTAGTAAGTATTCTCAATTCAGTCAATATATTTGTGTTCTGGCGCCCAACACAGTCTAACTCTATTATTCGTAGACAGATCAGGCGGCATTTGTAAACATGCCCATGTAAGTTTTGAACTTGAAGCCATAATGGGGTCATTCAATAAATTTTCAAAAACGTTTATACTTTGTACACGAAGTATTGCTCATGATTAGGCGATCCTGAGAATTTCAACTCAATCCGTTGAGCCGTTTTCAAGCTATAGGATTTTTTAAATGCGAATATTTGTCCCAGCTGTGGAAATGCAGTGACGTCATCGCATGGGACAGTCAGCCGGCTTGGCGCTACTTCCAGATGAGTTTCTGCATCTACAGCTTATTTTAACGTAGATGTTGGTAATAGAGATTTGAGATATCTTCGTTTATTCTAAACAATTTTTCATGGAACTGCGGGTCTTTGGGTTCTAAATAGGGCCTAAATGGTAAATACAAACGAGAAAAAATTTCTAACTGGTAGGATTATCTATCAGGGTATTTGCTACCTTGAAAAAAAATTCATGAACTTGCAAAAAATTATGTATTAAGCAACTTGCAATTAATAATTTAATAGTTCTATTTTTTTCGAAACGGGTTGATTTTGTGTCGTTATTTGCAAATTATGGTCACTGCAGATTCATCCTTTCAAATTTTAAAATGGCTCTAACTTTGAGACAAAAGGAAATCGGCCCTATGTCTATATAAGGCAAGGCCAGCGAGTCATATCCATATGAATTATTTGCCGGCCAAGGAATAGATATTAATTTTAATTAATAATACATGGTTAAATTTCTGAAATTAATAGTGTGAGTGTGGGTTTAGCTTTGCGCCTGCCTCGGTATATATCACTACGACACCATCTGGACCAAATAAATTAAAGACACGGTCCACTGGTCGAGTATTAAACAATTTGTTTTATTAAATACGTTAGCGTGAAGGAATTACTACGTGCCTTTGACGTCCTTTAGAGTTTAGGCTGAAACGTATAGAAACGCGGAGGCAAAAACTGCAGTTAACATTTCTGCCTAATAAATTTTGTAATGGATGCTGGCTGCTTTGTACCAGCGTCGCAGCTTATGCAGATGACACGCAATTGTTTCTGTGTTCGAGTAAAAACATTTTACAAAGGCGAATTATACTTTGTGATACTCGAGACGCAATATCATGACTCTTTGCACCCAAAAATACTCGCTTTTCGTTTAAAAATTGAGAGAATCCTTTATTAGCTTAGCAAAATACAACTGATATTAAATTACATCCGCAATATCTAGTAAAAAGCTAAGAAAACAAATATTGACTGGTTTCGAGCTTATTAATCATCATCAATATGGCATAGGTGAGCGCGCGCCAATATCCTTGGCAGGAAAAATGACCTCGGATGGAGCGGGATTATCGCTCTTTACCCACTTCATCGCTGTAAGCCCGGACCGCCAACGTGGCAGCATTGGATCGGTTCGCGGGGCCTCCTGTCCTGGCTGGGCCCCGCCGGCTAGGGCCCTTTCTTCTGGCATAGGTGAGAAAACCGTCGAATGATCCTACTCCAGACATGGTGGTATGTATAAACAAGTCGCAGATGGTGGCTCCATCTGCGCATCAGTTACTGTTACTCCACGCATAAGCCATTCATATAGTCATGTCTTCGGAAAGAAATGTTGATCTATATGAAGCATTGATGAGATTATTATGACATTTCACCAATGGTGTCACAAAAATTTTAACTTAAAATACTAAATTAATGAGAAATGTAAATTGAAAGAGAGAACAAATAATTAAAATTGGAACTTGACAAAAGTTATAACTAATCACATTTTTTGTTTCAGATAGTCATCATCCCATCAAACAGTTCATCCTTCAAAATGGTAAGTTTTTAATAGGATTGCAAAATGTCCAATGATTTAGTAGTAGTAGTAACTTTGATGTAACTGTAAGTGTTAAATATTTAGTATTACAGCGACTGATTAGATACATTTATTTTAATTGCTAAGTATATAAATAATAGATGCCAAGTATAATAAAATTAACACAAATATAAACCTATGAAATCTGCAGGAATTCTCCCGAACATCTTTTAAATGTAAAAGTTTTCAAACCTGTTTCCGTTGATTTTGATTACGATTTCAAACAACCTCTCGAAGTTAGCTTAGTTTAAAAGTATGGATGCCATAAGTTACAGCGATGCTAAGTGTAAACTTCGTTTACTAGGCAATGATACCAGTCTCTCCCTTCCGTTATAAATATAACACCGCCAAAGTATTCCTCTCATTGAACGCGACTAGGGTAGATAAGTCACTAAGGGTAGCCAAGCAAAAACAGAAAGATTTATAACACGGCTTCATATGGTTACAGCTGCTTCAATTCGAGATGCATGTAGCCATAAAATAGAAACCGGTGGGATTTTATGTTTGTAGGGCATTATCTTTGCGTTGGTATGAAGCATTTGATGCAGTTAACTTGTGACTTAATTACAGTTATGTTATTACCATCCTGGATTATAATGGTTTGCTATAAATTTCTTGCTCATATTTGTACAGAACACTAGTTTGTCGGCTTCATTTTATTACTATTGCCCAAATAAAACTTTAATTGCGCCGCATTCGGTTGGCGGAGCAAACGGTGATTGCTCGTTGGCATATATTTTTGTTATTTCAATTAATATCACCGCAATTACAAATAAAAAATATGCGCTCTTATATCCGACATAAGAAATTACTGATTCGATTGGTAAAATAATGTACAATTGTATTATAATTTCTGTAAACGTATTGTTGTTGAGTTAGAGGGGAAGGCAACCCACAACACTCAAATTGTATCAATCAATGTGCATGCTGCTAGTAAAAGATTGAAATAGATTGCATGCACAAAACCTTGAATCTATTTTTAAGCTGGTATATTTCTGAAGCACAGCTTCAAAGGTGAAATAAACGATTTTTTAGATTTATGTATGAAGAAAACACACATGAAATGACCTCGACGATCTCTTAAAGTATTTATTCCGGAGGGTGGAGGAGTTATCAAATCATCCGGCTCAATAAGGCAACTTATCAAACCGTGCTTTCGATAAGGGAGGTATAATACCGGCCGTAACAATGTGGAAACCCCCTACAGTGGACTCATAAATTCTTTTCCACTGGCGATACATTTTAATTAAATGAAACGGTCGGCAAAGGAAGGGAAATACCTTCCCTTAGATTTATTGCTCATTTTAATTTTCCTTCGGGTAGGAAAAAATTAAACGTTGGGAGACGGAATCGAAATTTTATCCCTTGGTCGTCGACCCTGAATGGTTAGGACAGTGAAGTTTATGTATTAATGTTTATGTATTCGTAAAAGTCGTTTTAATTATACTAAATTGGTTTGTTTAATTTATAACGTATTTAAATAGAAAATTATAAGAAAATGTTTTTTGGTCAATTCATACTACTGTAAGTACAATTTCTCTAATAAAAGTTCATTAGAAAAAAAGAGCTTCTTAACAGGAAAAAAATTTGGGTATGTTTCTGAAAAAAATATAATTGATCATTAGTCGTCCCACATTAGTAGTACCACATTGTAGCCGCCCTAAAATTTCCGATCTCTGACCATCAATAACCTGTCATGATGAAATAAAGCAAAGGACCCCGCACAAATCTTATACAAACCTTATGGAAATGGATCCCCGGTGGATCTCTTTCAAATTTTGGGAATGAACTCTTCAGAGCATCCTGATCAAAAGTTCTCTTGGGCACAAAACCCGGTAACCGCTCCCAACCCCCCAAAATCACCCCCAAAAGTTCAAAGGTCAGGGGCTTATTATAACTATACCACCAAAAAAAGTATGAGACCCACACATGCAGTGTATGGTTTCCGGTGTATTTTTGAGCGCTGGATACGAATACGTCATCATTTTTGCTCTAGCAGGTATCAGTGTTCAGCAAATCACTGAAGAAGCTTCAGAAAACTGAAGATAGAACATTGTGGCCTGTGATTCACATGCGATATGTGGTTTCCGGTGTATTTTTGCACGCTGAGCACGATTCTGATGATACTTTTTTTGGTGGTGTGGTATAATGAGCCCCTAAGCTTTGGGGGTGATTTTGGGGGGTTGGGAGCGGTTTCCGGGTTTTGTGCCAAAGAGAACTTTTGATCAGGATGCTCCGAAGAGTTCATTCCCAAAATTTGAGAGAGATCTACCGTGGATCCATTTTCATAAGGTTTGTGCGGGGTCCTTTACTTCTATTTAAGGCGATTGATTCATACATTCTTACAAATAAATTGATACAATTATGTCACAGAATATATGCACTCTTGAAATTATTTACCACTTCGTTCCAATTGATATCAATCAACATAGATTTATTGTTAAAAAGATTAACGCCAGGAGATATTGATATTTTAACTCATTAACCGTTTAAACTTTAAAATAAAACGTGAATCAGTCTGCTATTCTACAACTTATAAGTGAGATATTTTTTGAATACGCGCAACAAAAAGGGAGCTTTCAAAAGTAATAATATCTACGTTAAAACAAAGTTAAAACTTTTCAAATTGCCAAAGGAAACGAAACTTCTGCAATTAATTACTGTAATGAAAAAATTGGTTTTCAAACAAAAAAATACCTAGACTGGAGTTGCGTAAATGGACGTCACACAAATAAATAATAAAGGCGGCCTTACACCTTAAAGCTAAATATGCTGTTTTTTGCTATGTTTTAAAAAATTGACTTCCGTATTACGTTTTTATTTGTTTTGAGGTTTTGATTTTTATTCTTTTTAAATCCAGATATCCAGCCCAAATGTTTAAGAAGAATCCAATAACATAAATCTAACATGTCGATACAAGTCACGGTTTAATGAAAACAACACAGCTCTGATAATAATTATTACAAAATATCTCGCTTATCTTAATTTTAAATCATACTGACCCAACGCGAGCGGCATAAAAGTGTTATAAATTTTATATGTACTGAGGTGGCTTTCCCAAATAGATCTATAAATATTGTGGCTCCTCTAGCTTTGGCCTGATCCTATCTGCATGTTCCTTGAATGTTAACTTCCTGTCTTGGGCTACTGACAGGTATTTTATTGCCACTTCTTGATTTATCGGGCTGTTGGAAGTTGCAATAGGGCTGGAGTTTTCAGTTTCAATTTCGAGGCGATTTATCGCCTCCAACGGCTTTTATTTGATTATAGTTCGCGAAATTTTGGCCTCATGAAGATGATTAATAATGTTTTTTGGTTAATTTCATATCAATATAAGAAGACAATACAACTGATAGCAGTATATTCTGTTTGTTTGTATAAGTATGTAAATCTTCTATACCTGCTAGTTTGAGAGGTGGGCAATAATTCTCTACAGGAAATCATTTTAGTTTTATACGAATATCTGAGATATATTTCCCTAGTTTTCCTATTTGCGTATAAAATGGTTTTTATTATTCCAATTTCTATTGGAAAAACGATAATATTTATTGACAGAGCTCCATCGTAAAAGCGTATTTTATATTCCAGGATATAATGTCTTTCTGGGAGATATTTCTTTGCTGTAAAAGTATTATTTTAAAGAACTCGTAAATTACTTTATACAGTTTGGAAGTGCATTATATCGAATATCAATAGAATACTTCTTTAGATAAGCATAACTCAAAAGTGGGAGGAATATTCAGTTTTATTACACTCAGCTTCTTAATAAAATATGTATGTTTCTTCTAGAAACCGTATTAAATTATTTCTTTTGTAGTCACTACAAATTATATCTAGTTCATTCCTCATTGTGACCTTTTTTCAAATTAATTATGTGCTTTTAAACACTTTTTTGTGTCAATAATATTGTTTGTTGTATCAAAGATATTGAAGGTAAATATATTTTGTAGAAATTTTTGTTTTCATCTACCATCCACAATAAAACAAACAGAACATATACCTCTGACCCCATATCAAGTTTTATTTACACACATTTTAATTATAATACAACGCGAAAACAAATATTATGAAAGCACTTCACCGTGTTTGATATTGGGCTTTATAAACACGTCGGGACTGACATATTTATAGTTTCTTATAGTTGCATCAATACGGTTTCTGTGTACTTTCGATTAACGTTGAATAAGGATACCGAAGCCTTGGAGATGATTGATTTGAATAAGATTTTATTTCCTCAAATTCGTGCCTATAAATATATTTCCACGCACAAAGTTGGTACGGGTTTATATGCTTTTATAGAATGGCATTGGAAGAATTTATTTCCTATGATTCTATAAATACTAAAACTACTGTAGGTACACTTTTCCATGTAAAAAAAAATACATTAAAGTATTTTAAACATTTTGTAATCGATGTTATATCATCACGTTCAGCAGAGCAGTGTCTTTATAAGAACTTTGAAGTATATAAAACGAACTCTAATTATTGATATACCCATAACATGCAAAAATACCATAACCAAATCCTTAAAACAAAATTAGTCTGTACATGAGCAGGATGGGGAAGCTATTATTTTCGATTGAGTCGAAGTCGCTTCATCGGGTACCTACAATTACAAATCGACTCCGTGACTTTGCAATTATAATGGCCTGAAGAGCACCCTCATGAACCGTATGAGTACTAGAGCACGTTGGGTGCCTTAATTGACGCGGCAAAGTAGACATACGTCCAAGTAAGAAGCACCACTTGTGTGCGAGCGACATGGGGAGGGGGATTTTTCAATAACCGGCTCCTTTTATCGCCCGCTCGTTTTTAGTTATTTATTTTTTTTTCTAACGAGTTGTTGATTATAGTGGAGGATCTGTTTAATCGCAAAAAATAATGAAGGGGGTTGAGGGATATGGCCAGGCAGTGGGGTGGTTCTGATAATTGACTTGTACAGAGAAGACTGAAGTGGTATATAAATAAGGGTGCCAGAATCAATTCAGGATTATAGCTGTAACACAGAGGGACAAGTAATTCTCTTTTTATTATGATTTACTTCTTATAGTGATTATTATGATTTACATCTTCTAGTGGTACAATATTTATATTGTAACTAGTGGCGTTCCGCAAGGATCCAATTTGGGCCTTTTACTGTTTTCGATCTTCGTCAATGATTTATGTGATGCAATAGATAGTGATAGATTGACGTTTACTGATTATCTATGTACTTATTTTTGTAAATCTAGAATATTCTCAAGAGCTCAAGCAAATTTACTGTTAAAGCCACTACTATACATATCTCATAATTCTAATATTTTATTTTTTTAAGTTTTACTCGAAAACGTACTATTAACGTAAAACGTACTAAACTAACTATGGCGTACTATTTTATTTAGAAAAATATGCCACCGATTCCCTGTATCTCCACCACTGGACCATGTTTTAGGAAAAGCCCTCGGATTTTGGACAATGTTTACATAAATACATGTGCCCAATTTCAAATTATTTCACCTACCAGTTCTTAAATTATTTAAAAAAATTTAAAATATTTTTTCAAGATTCCCCTTGAAATTCACGAAAGAATACGAGGTTTCATTTTTGGTCAGCATTTGTGAATCACCCTGTACATTAATTACATGGAATATAGCCTGAAAATGTTGTTTGTTTTTGCGTGTTCAGCTTTATTGATAAAATACTGAAATAACTACAGCACCCACTGAAGCTGACAGCGAATCACCGGATATTTAATACTGAAATAAAAATAGCGCACTGTTCGTTCTGCATCATTATTTCAACAATTATTTCACATAGCAATTTAAATCTGAGTAATTTATATCATTAAAACCCATTTCGTTTTCCATTTTCGTTATTTGTTATTATTAACAGGGGGACTATCGGGATTTATGGTTAACGCTGATATATTGCAAAAATATAAATTCAATTTATAGACGTGGATATCAGATTATTTTGGAAGATTGACATTGCGCGTGGACTTGTCCAAAATCTGATTATATTTTATATTTCTGTTATAAAAAATTGCTCTTTTTAAACCTGGAATTAATTAGAGCTATCTGTGATTGTCTGTCAGAAATTATAGTTGTTTACATCGTTTCTAGAGTAAAACATTGGCTCTCGTAATTGCCCCCTCCCCCATGTGACGTTGTGGCCATCGTTTCCGGTGGTACAACCTACTCGCCGCGAGCGCATTTTCTCCGGCTGAACCATACACTAACACCACATCGACATGTTCGGAAATAGTAAATGCATTGTTTTCTCGGTTCATTGTAAAACTAATTTGTGCACAAACTAAGAAATTAAGCAAAGTATGAAATAAGAATCTCGTTTTTAGTGTAATCGGCACGCTATTCTTATTTTTTACTTCTTTATAAAAATTACACTGTCACTATCTTGGAATTACAAATTAAAAACTTTTGTCTGGAATCTTTCACTTTTTAACACTGATGGGTCGATGGACGATGCTTAATATTTAATAATTAAGTGTAATGAATTTAATATAAATACAAAATCAGTTGACTGCACAAATTTTTTGACAATGTAACATAACTTTCTTTTAGTATTACCTGTATTAGATTATACCGACCTAAATTATAAGGTTGCATCTCGGGTCGTATAAAAACATTTCCAAAGTTTTTAATAAATAACACAGGGTCGGTCATTTCATTTTCGTTGAATAAAGAACTTTAATTTACAAAAAAAAAACGCGAAGATAGAACTTTTCTATTACAAATATCATCAGGAAGCTGTAGTTTAATTTTTATAGATTATAGACGCCACACCCTGTATAAACTATATGAGAATCTTATGTGAATATTCCCGTACACATCTGAGGTATTCCGATCATAAATAAATGCCTCATTTTCCTTTCCGAAATATAGAATGCAAGTGTCAATACCTTTCGGATTTTCAGGTAGGTACTTGCTCAAAATCGGCTCACCGGCATCTCGTTCTGACAAGGCGACGTCGACGTAAATTGTCACCGTACTCGCAGCCGGTCTAAGCCCGTCATCTTAACCGGAACGCTATTCTTAAACCGAATAGTGTTCGGGGATGTGCGCGTCAGCAGCTAAACAATTTTAAAAGAAATACAATAATTCAAGTTCGAGAGGGAATAAATTTGACTGCAACAGCGGTTTAGCGAGTCGGTGCAATAAGTTTAAACGCTTTTAAATTTCGTCCCAAATGCGCGCCGCTCCCGCACACCAGAATTGGAAATTATTGTTAGCTGCCAAAGGAACAGCTATAAATTCCTGTGATGGAATTGAATTTCGTCTTTAATCACTGCACCGAGGTACGAGAATTAATTTAAGGGAGTTGGAGAAGTGAACTACTTGGAGGTGCAATTATAATTTGTTTTCTTTCTCTCAAATAGTAGCATCCAAGCGGGTATGAACTACCATTAAGGGTAGGTACAAATAAAAAAACATATAAGCGACTTACTACTAGAACCTGGTTGAGGTGTCATTGTAAAGAATCCTGTTGGCTATACATATTTCATTTTTGTTACTTAAACTGTCAGCAACATAACTTTCTGCAATTGTGACTGATTTCCACCAACCATGTCTCTTAATTGCTAGTACATCAACTCCTGTGTCAGCTAGTAACGTTGCCGATGTTCTTTGGAATGAATGACCTGTATATGTTTCAGGATGTTCTTATTTCAAAAACTGTGTAATCTTATTAGGAATCATACACAGGGTATTCTTGCCGACTGGTTGGTTGTAACATCTACCTGCTTGATAGCGCATAAAGAAGCGTAAGAATTAATTGTAAACGTACGTGACCTTCCATTCTAAGAATCTGGAATTGTAACTACAATAATGTCATCGAAATTTTTGAAAATACGAGAAAATCGTTGACTTGTTCTCTTGTAAAAACGTTTGGCTTCTTAGGTGTATAATCGTCATTCTTACTTTTCAGAAATGCTCTCAGCTTAGGGTATTTTGATATATCCACATTATCAAAATTGCAACTTTCATGTAGCTTTGTTTATAAACATCTTAGAAACGACAAAATCCAAACAACTAAAGCGACTTTGCAAGATTTCGAATAATGTCAAAATGAATCGATTAAGAAATGTCAAAAACTAAAACCTAATCTTTATTTCATGAACCATACAGAACTGTGGGAGCAGATAAAATATTATACACCACGCAGCAGTAAGTATAATTTACCTCCTTTATGGTGTAAATAACTATTTTACACAATTTTTCTGTCGTTGAATATTCCTATACAGGTATTGTAATCAATGTAAATCAACGTTTCGGACAATCAGACCCCACGTTGGGCGCCATGCCGTATTTCGCCACACATTCACTTTACACTTTGGGGATTACTTCTAATATGGGCAAAACCGAAATTTTTACAAGCTCGTGTATTGCCAGTTTTAAATTTTCAGTAATTCTGCACGCAGTGGATAGGTTCCGATCTCGGTTACTGAACTGGAAGGTACCAAAGTTAACGTTTAATCACATTCCTTGATGGGTCCGCAGAGGTCCTATAGTGAAGTCCGCCCCAGGTCTAGACTGTTGACATTTCTCGGACTTTTTTCATTTTTTGAAATCCAAAACTGTAGTGATTTTTTTCAACTTTGCAGATAACCGTTGGGTCCTTTTGATTTGTCAGTTGTTTTCGACAAGGCATTCCGTCTTTGCTAGTAGATCTTTAATTTGATCTTTGTCACCTAAATTTGTTATAATTTTGACAAGATTGACCTGTGAAGTAGAACATCTTACACAGCGCTGCTTATAAATATTTCTGTAACACTGTGGTAGATTGTACTCACAAAATGCACACACTGTCACACGTTTATGCGTGAACTATAACAAAAGTGACGAAAGCTTTACTCTTTTCTCCATTCAATTGTTTATTATTACGCGGTGAACTAGATATCCTCCTTTATAGCTTACAGACAATACTCCACGGTACACTTACGGCGTATAAAAATAGTATCGGCTAAAAGATTTAAAGTGTACGTCTCAGGCTACCGCTCCTCGTAGCTTATTTAAATGAGTCTGTGTGTATTTTTAGCCGGGACATTTTAGGCTCGCAGTCGTTCACCCGTTGTCTCTTGATACTGGCTAATACCGAAAAGTTCTTAGACGCATTACGTTTTCTCTTTTACATTCCGATCCGAGGTATTTTATGCCGTGCATTTTTGAACAGGTGTGCGTAAGTTATAATTTTAAGCGACGTCGGTGAAAGGAAAGTGAACGGATTCGTTATTTGAAAGCGACTATTGAAACGTTAGCCTCGATCTTTCAATCCGACCAGTGGAATTACTACAGTTATTCATAAACTTTTTTTTCGTAAATTAAATGGAAAACTCGAAGAGTTATAAATAAATAGTATCATAGTTTCAATACCTATGTTTGTACAATAATGGCTAAGGCTGTTATACTCTACATGTTCCGTTGATTGTTCCGTAGTTTAGGCAATTGGAAGTAAGTGTTTGTGTTCGGAATTGTGAGATTCATTGCAATCATTTATATTACACAATTAATATTAAATATTTTATTTAATAGATGTACAACACTTGAATAGATGCTAAAATTATATTCTCCAAAGAATATTTTGTATAATTATTAAATTAATATAGAAATATTTCGAAAATGATAATTTAGCACATAAAATATGAATAGAGCTTTTCTTTTCTCACAACATAGTAATTAATAATTAAATTATTACGTGATTGCTATACACCAAGTTGAGTTTGCTCTCGCGATGCTTTTCCGATGACCTGAGCACACAAACGAACTCCGTTCATTTATTCCAGAAGTTCCTTGGGTCGAGGCAGAGCCACTTTGTGTGTGTATATTAAATAAAACAAACCACCGACGTGCAGTGAATAACTAATTAATCAATTTGCGAAAGCCAGCTGAATAACCCCTCCAGTTTTCGCAAAAAGTTAGCAGAACTGCAACGCGGAGCTCCTGTGTCTGATATTTTAAGTGAAAAACTTTTCGGTCCCTCCAAAAGTGTTACACTAACGAAATATTTACGGTATCACGTATTAGTGGTTTTGTGAAGTTTTAATTAATATTAATAATGAAGCTAACCTCCGCCAGAACTAGGAGAAACTTTCGGCTTTTAATAATTTATTACGGTTGCGAAATTTAAATGTGAAAAGTTACTGAAATTTTAATTCAAAACTGAATGTTTAAAACTAGTTCCTTAAAAACAGTAAAATAAATAACTGTTTATTAATTTAGAGAGTGTAACTTTGAAAGGAGGGCTCATATACAGAGTGATTCCCAGCTTATCCCTATTTTGGGAAGGAAAAACAAAACGACCGTTTGCCAAATCCCCCAGAATTATTACTTCAGCAAAATAGCCGAGTCACAGTTTCGTTCTGGTTAACACAAGCTTATTGCCACCCCCGATACTTCAATTTAATTGACGCTAATGCTATCCATGACATTTTCATTAAAATTTGGCAGGTAAGGCGTCTTTTCTCCGCCGAAAGCCCTTTCGATTTCACGGCACCACCTTCAGTATTATCACTTACTTGGTTTCCGAACGAGTTCACAAAAAAAAACGGACTCGATTAAAACCTGACTTCGAACTACCTGTTGTATTACTCCACAAAAAAGTGGTATATTAAATTAAACGAAACGAATTGAAACCTACATAATCATTAACCCTTTCCTTCCAATCCCAAATAACAGATGAACCGCCCTTTGTTTTTTTTTCTATACATCCGAGAGAACAAATGATCTCCACGCGGTTGCATTTTGAATTCCACTGTTCAAAAGGTTGGATTTATTTATGAGGGGAGCACTTGTGTGAGTGGGGTTCGTAAGCAGTTGTTGCAGGTAGCAGAGTGGTCCTTCTTCAATAAAGTCCATGTTAAATGATGAAAATGAGGTTTAAAGCTCTGTTCATTACCTATAAAAGGCTATTGTCTGGTTGACCTTATCTGTACAAATGTATTTAGTTGATTGATATTCTTAAGCGGTCCATACACTATACGATTTTGAAGAAACTTCCAAATATTTCGAATTTTCACCACCAAGAACGGCGATTACAACATTTTTAAAAATATGACGATGTTTCGCATGGTACTAGCTATGTCCTGTACACATTTAGTTTCGCACAACTCTCTCGGTTTCGAGAATTCAATACCTATGTATGTTTTCAGCCACGAAATTTGAATAATTCCAAATATTTCGAATTTTCACAACCAAGAACGGCGGTGACAACATTTTTAAAATTAAGGCGATGTTTCGCATCGTATTAGCTACTATGTCCTATACAAATTTAGTATCGTACAACTCTCTCGGTTTCGAGAATTCAATACCTATGTATGTTTTCAGCCACGAAATTTGAATAATTCCAAATATTTCGAATTTTCACAACCAAGAACGGCGGTGACAACATTTTTAAAATTAAGGCGATGTTTCGCATCGTATTAGCTACTATGTCCTATACAAATTTAGTATCGTACAACTCTCTCGGTTTCGAGAATTCAATACCTATGTATGTTTTCAGCCACGAAATTTGAATAATTCCAAATATTTCGAATTTTCACAACCAAGAACGGCGGTGACAACATTTTTAAAATTAAGGCGATGTTTCGCATCGTATTAGCTACTATGTCCTATACAAATTTAGTATCGTACAACTCTCTCGGTTTCGAGAATTCAATACCTATGTATGTTTTCAGCCACGAAATTTGAATAATTCCAAATATTTCGAATTTTCACAACCAAGAACGGTGGTGACAACATTTTTAAAATTAAGGCGATGTTTCGCATCGTATTAGCTACTATGTCCTATACAAATTTAGTTTCGTACAACTCTCTCGGTTTCGAGAATTCAATACCTATGTATGTTTTCAGCCACGAAATTTGAATAATTCCAAATATTTCGAATTTTCACAACCAAGAACGGTGGTGACAACATTTTTAAAATTAAGGCGATGTTTCGCATCGTATTAGCTACTATGTCCTATACAAATTTAGTTTCGTACAACTCTCTCGGTTTCGAGAATTCAATACCTATGTATGTTTTCAGCCACGAAATTTGAATAATTCCAAATATTTCGAATTTTCACCACCAAGAACGGCGATGACAACATTTTTAAAAATATGGCTATGTTCCGCATGGTACTAGCTATGTCCTGTACAAATTTAGTTGCGCACAACTCTCTCGGTTTCGAGAATTCAATACCTATGTATGTTTTCAGCCACGAAATGAAAATGTTGAGGAATAGCCAGTTAGGTTTGTATTTTGAATCGCAGTTACAAGTAAAAAAAATTATCTTTCGCAGGAACACGAAATCAAAACAATTTGAATAATCTAACAAAACACCAAAGCAAATCTGTTACGAAGTATGCAAAATCACATATTTTATTTTTCTTTCTTCTTCCATTTCCGACGAAGTGAAAGTGTCCTTAGAAATCCACATTTTTTTATGTATAAAACTGAAATGGATTTTTGTCGCGATATTTTAGAAGAGTAACACTCCGCTGCTTTTTGTATTATGTTTATCAGCAAATTGAATTCACATGCACGCCATGAACCATAAGGCCTGTTGTCAGTCAACCTTGTAAGGTATTCGAATTTAAAACCAAACGAAAATTCCTTAAGACTTTTTGCGGTATGTGGGTAATATAAAAATTCAATTTCACCTGACAAATATTGGATAGGGACGTATTTCTTTCCCAGTATCAATATTTAAATTTTCCATTTTTTTTATTGTGCATTATTTATGTAATACCTTACTGTTCCATTGCGTTACATATACAGGGTGTTAGAAATTTGACTGCCTTAATTTTAACAGACGATAGAATACATTAAAATAAACAAAAAAAAACCTTATATGACACGGGCCCTAAACTCAACCATTTTGCTTTTTGGTAAGTACCTAAATTATTTTTAATACGTATTGTAGCGGTCCACTACAATTACATTTAGAGTACCTGCCCCAATAAATATATTTCGCTTTCTGGGAATTTACGAGCCATATAAATTATACTTTGAATTATCCGAGATTATCCCAAATAAATGTATTTAGCAAATGAGATTAGAATAAGTAGGCTGTAAACATAACTTAGTTGTTGTTTATTAGGGTACATAAGCACAAACTGAGTAGGTAATGACCCGGATAAGTGTTAATTAGGATAGGGTTAGGGTAATAAAAGTAGGTACCTGGGGACAAGGATAAAACCGAAAACATTTCGAGGCACGAACCAGAAGTCTTGAAGCCTAGTTCCTGCTCGGTTGTGTCTCGTGTTACCAGCGAAATTAGTAGAATAAAGTTTTCCATGCTACTTTTTTTCTCCTCACTTGAAGACCAAACCACTATAGACATACAGAGTGAAACTAAAATCATGGTTAATCTTTAATGTCGGATCTACTTCACAAGCTAACAAAACTATAGACCAGTAATGCTTTATTTTCGTTCTACGGGGTGTTCAAAATTTTATGATTTAGTCGTTTATTTTAAGTTGCAAAAACAAATCAAGAAATCACATAAACAATACTTACTACGACGTATAAACAACAAATGACAGTGAAAATGAAACAATTTTGTAAAAATTTCAGTGAGAAATTCCTGAAGGAATCGTCGGCAAAATATCAGGCCTTTGATTAGTATGCACCAGACGCCGCGCCGCATCAAATCGCACTTTTAAAGTAATTAAAAAAAAATTGGACGCGCATTTATATCACGTGCACTCGGTTTGCGGGGACGTATGCACCTCGCCCGGCGGATGTTTCCGTAAATAAAAATAAAAAGTTAATCTAGCCGCGGCACCGAGATGGTTTTAAGTTACGCGAACCCGTTCCGTGGAACGGAAATCTGTTTTAGGCATGCCAGGGCCGTAAATCTAGTTTTTCCCCGTGAATGTGAGCGGTTTTTAAAATATATGAATGGCCGTACTGAAAGGCCGTAGAGCCGGCGCTAATAAAAATGAATAAAACAACTAGGGAACGCTACTCATCTCCCGCCCGTATAAATATCCCGGTGCCTATTGTTGGGAATAGACAGGGATCAAAGGGAATGTCTTTTATTTGCCACGGCGTCACGGTGGAACAAAGAATGTTCTATTAGTTCTTTTGAATTCAGTTAAATTGGTGGGACAATACACCGCAGTAATTTACTTTAGAGAACTTCCTCTTCTGTAAAAAATACCGTGCATGTATTTTTCCAGCTACTATCAAAAAGTATACAGCGAAACATTTTACCGAGTACCCAGGATGACAATGTTTCTGTTATACCAGGTGTAAACAAATAAATGCGCAAAATGAAAGTGATTTTTTTTCTTTAAAATATTCTTTCCCTGCCGATTCAATACCTTTCACGCAAAAAAAATAACTTGCTACAATGTACATCATTTGATTTTAAGGTATCGCACGTTTATACATATAAAAATTACAAAAAAGTCAGTGGCGTACATTTTTTTTGTCGAAAATATTCGTTAAGGTACCGCTCAGGGCGCCACTGGACTTAATAAATCTAATCAAGTTAGGGTTAAATTAGCCCCTTAACACTACAAATAACACGGCAAAATTACAACAAAATTGGGTAGAGTATTTAAGACATTTACGAAACAGCAATTTTTTTATAAAAGTTTAACACCCTGTATCATGAGAACGAAGCACCTGCTGTTTATATGAACTCTTTGTCTTAAAACCACTCAAATAATCGTCTGTTGGATTTATTGTATATACTTAATTAACACCCTGTATATACGCAAGAAAATATTTTCTTCTTTCAGGAAAATTATTTATTTATTTAAATACTTTAAATTTCTACCCAGAAATTTAATTTTTTACTTTAAACATAGACAGCATTTAAAATAAATATTTGATATTTACGGTTAAACGAATTATATTCTTAATTTTCTGATCTACATAGATTTTATAGAAACATGTTTTGTATTGTATATTAATGTATCGTTTGTTTAATACAAAATTGAATAGTTTTGGTCAAATGATTGACCTACGCCATTCTGTGACCTGCTACAATTTTCTTTCAAGAAAACATAGGTTTCTCTTGAATCATTCCTACATTAATACTAAATTTTAAATATACACATATATTTTAAGGAACTGGTAGTTTTGAAACAAATATGTACGCAGTGTATGATGAACTGTAAGAGATATTGTAGCTAAAGTCCGAGATAATAAATTTCAAAACTATAAAAGATTTGAATTAAATATATATTTACAAATTATAGGCGTTCAAAGAACATGACGTAACTTTAAACATATTTTGCTAGGCTTTAAAGTGTCAGATTTTTACTCTGTCAAAAAATGTTTCTATAAAAGTGTCATTAAATGGAGTCACACAATGTTCTTCGATACCATAAATCTGGGTATGCATAGCTGACCCTACAGACATACTAGATTTCTAGTATCGAAGAAACTGATAAGATTAAAAAAATTCAAAAATTTAGATTAATACCTTCATAATAGAGTAAAAATAGTATGTTTCTTAAATAGCGTGACATATATTGGAGGAAAGTCCAATTACTAAATTTTTTAATAGACACATTCAAATATCAACAACATGCATTATAAAATTGTTGTAACGTACTGTGCAATATTTCATTGAATACAATCGTCTCTGATATTGTCCCGTTTCGAGAAAATTACACCTCATTCGAAGGAATTGTAATAGGAGGAGCCCGCAGCTTCCTATAATGAAGCTTGTTATTTTGAACAACTTGTTTAATATTTATCGGTATACCGCATAAAACTTTGACACTAATGTTACCGGTAGAGCTCCTGGGTTTACATTTTTTTTTTTACGCGGTTCATCTTCTATTCAAAAATTGTATAGAAACTGTACTATTTTCTCTGCTAATTGCTAACCGTATTCGTTATAATGCGGATACAAGCCTTGATCCACGCTCTATACTCCTGTAATATATTCAAGTAAATAGTCCTTTTTTTGCTATTTCCAGGACCCGGATTATATCATAAATAAAACAGCGGCACTTAGAATTCATTACCCTGATTCCGCGGAAAGCACTGTGTAGCTCCTTATACTTGAACCATTAGTTGTTCCCAGGTTTAATTGAAGTTGCTTTACAAAATTGCGCCGAGAAAGCTGCGCTACCTATATTTAAATAAGCTTCCTTGAATAACCAATTACCTCCTTCTAAATCAAACTCCGAAATAGAACCGGGGGCTTATTTACATACTGTATCAAATAAATACAGATTTATAAAGTCTAAAGATAAATTAACTACCTCATCCTTGCAGGACACAAGAAGTGTATGGGTATTCAGTCGCTTGAAGTAGCGCCAGTTCCCAAAATTTATTCCACTTTCGAACTGAATAGTGTCTAGCTAGTGAAGAATGGGACTGAATAAAGTATCGACTCAAACTCCTCAGGAAAACGTATTGACGTACGTGAAATTGTTATTTATGAAAGGAATAATTAAGTTCTCAATAAAACGTGCTTTTACGGTAGAATTAGGTTTTATATTTAGATACGTTATAATGTTTCTCTGTATGCCATGGCATTTGAAATTTTCAGTGGGTAGGTCTTAATCCAAGTCAAATATATAGCGTTTGCCCGTGTACTCTTTTCAATATCGTTATGTTTGTATGTTCCACGTAAATACCTTAAAGCCAGGCCATTAGCTGAGAGACAAAAGATACGGAGCGTATTAAAATATAATGGAGAGCATCTGGCAGTTTTGCCTCGTCGATTACATTGATTTCGAGATTTTCATATTTCGTAATATAGCATATATGTATAGCACTTTTGCTTAAACAAGCGCTTAGTGTAATTTTATTTCATATTTATAATTGCAATTTTTAAAACTAGAACATCCTGAAACATATACAGGCCATTCATTCCGAAGAACATCGGCAACGTTGCTGGCAAATGCCACAATTATAGAAAGTTATGTTGCTGACAGGATTCTTTAGAATGACACTTCAACTCCAGATTCTAGAAGTACGTCGCATCATGCTATTTTAATGGATCAGTAAGATAAAATTGAGCCTGCGGTGACCGAAATGGAGCGGTCAATCATTTTGTGAAAAATGTTACAATTAGTAAACGCGAGGGTAATAATTAACCAGATATTAAAAATGTTATTAAATGTAATAACTGTACAATTACTATAAATATTCATTCATAATTATTAATAAAATGTAATGTTCATCAAATATTTCTATTTATTTGTTCATAAAATATGCATTTATAACTCGAAATCGCTTTTTTCCCTAGGAATCCATTCATATCCTTGAAAACAATGTATTTGATAGTCTATTTACTATAGTGGAAGCAGATAAAGAAAATTATCTTATAGATGTACACCTTTTCCGATCTCTAATATATGTAGACAGCAAAATCAGGTATTATAGACTTCTGGGTAGTGGATAGTACTTTTACCGATGTTTTGAATTCTTTAGAATGCTTTAATGATATTTATTCCTTACGTTATACGGTAATATACAAGCATAATCATATTTTATAGATGTTTCTGTATAATTTCTCTGGTGGTTCGAGTTTCTAAAAAGTTATTAAGTTAATTAACTTCTGATAAACAATTAATGGAGTGAAAGCAACAGGACTGGTCATTTAAAGTTCTGGGTCGATGACCACTCTATCAACCTGTAAGATATGTTCATTATTTAGCGAAGCTCATTAAAAATGCTTTTAAATCTGTAAATTGCTTTTGGAGAATGCCTAACTCCGAATAGTCCTCGTTATTATAGACGATAATTGTAGGATACTTCGAAGCATTTCTGTGAAACATTTTGGCATTTTGGTCTACTTTAATGGGCAAATTAAATCTAATAGCAGTAGATTCCACAGTAGTGGTTATTAACATTATATCTATCAGCTCGTTATCTAAAATGGGGACAATAAATATTTCTTGTTTTTACATAAAACATGTTTTAAAATATTATGACTTATGATTCGTTTTTAATAATTACTGGTTTATTTTTTCAGATCGCAAGAATGATTTTTTGCTTTAATCAAGGCTTGATGTACATTTAATAGCAAGTTCTGCAACCCAATTTGATTTGAATTAAATTTTAGGCCCGACATTTAATGATGTAAACTTTTTCAGTTTATATAACTGGCAAAACTCTACAAGAAAAATAACACTTTTTATAAGAGTGTATTAAATAAATTATACGAATGCAGAATAAAGCTCGCTTTGAATCTTGCTTCTTTCAAAAACTGCTGAACGTAATTATCTGTGGAGAGTACAAAATAAACACATTTGCAACATTTTTCAGAACTTTTCTAACTACTTTATTATACTACTAGGAGAAAATTTTATAATTTCTTCTCTCTTTATTGTGTAAAGAAAAATAGTGCCTAATAAAAGATTCTGCTACCTGGGCTATAAAATTATTCAGCAAACAGTGCTGAAGCGTTTTATTCACACGTGATTTATCTTGACGGGGCAACCGTTTTTTCGTTTCAACTTCGGCAGCTGATAATTGGTAATATAATTAAGGGGAGTATATTTTAATTAATCTAATTAACGATGTTATAAACAATGTCGCTGTAAAAGCAATACCGTGTAATAGCCTGTTATAAACTACTTTTCTGACGGATCGTGATGCATAAAATTTCATGCCTAATAAATTTTTACATTAAGCTGTTTGTGTGAGGTAACATTTTTCCGAAGATAGTACATCAGTAGTTTAAGTTCAGCTAATTGTTTTGTGGTCCGTTTAGCACATTGGTGTTCTTTAATTTGGACATTTTTGACATTCTTTCTAGTAATTTGGGGAAGTACAGAGAAAATAGTGGCATCTAAATGAGCATATTATGGGATATATAATATATGGGATATAATGGGATATTATGTTACTGAGAATACGGTATTCACAGTTTATTTGACCTCATGAAGAGCTAGAAATTAATTTCCAATTATTATTATAAAAAATATATTAAGTTTATTTTTGGAATATATTGTATCCTATTACATTTTTTTGTATAACTCGATTGTGTCATTTACATTTTCACCCACGTTTGGTCTTTATATATCCATTTCGACATCACTCAATTTAAATATGAAACAGGACATTTACTTTGTAAGAGGGTGGGTGTGAGCAATGATATCCGAGTTTTTTTTTGTGAAAAGAAGTCGAAGATATACGCACTGTCTATAATAAGATACAAAACAAAAATAAATCCAAATACATTATTGGTTGTAGGTTACTAGGTAATACTTAGCTTAACTTCCAGCCACTTAGAAGGCCAGATATGACACCACTGAATTTTTGTGACTATGGCTTTGTTCAATCAATATATTTCTTTTTTACTCATATTTTTGTGACATTATTATAGTAAGTAAAGCGGAACGGGATGGATATTCGTATAACGTATAAAATAATGTTCATGCTATCTATTTCGTGCTTTTCCCTGGTGCGGGCCTTTAATTTTCCCATAACAATCGCCTTATTCGTGTTCAACATCCATTTCGTTGTATCTGTGGAAATTGTCCTTCGGAAACTTTCATCCAATTACGATCTCCCTTTCAATATTGTTAGTTTGTTGTTGATCCTCTTTAGCGGATTAAAAAAGAATGGGATTACGTACTTTTTCATTCAGGGGGCGTTATTCACGCTCGGAAACATTAAAAATTCCATTTGTTTGGGGATTTCTCGTCGGATCCAATTTTTACGGTGCAATAATTGCAGAACAATTAATTCATTAAATTTTTAAAGGAAATGTTTACCGACAAAGCTGTTTGCGGAGACAATTACGGAATTACAATTTAAATTACGAAGGGGATGGTAAAGAGCAAGGAATAGTTCTGCGGAAGTAATCCAGAACGGGATAAGTAGGGCGCGATTTGCCGGCCAACAGAAAACCGATTTGCTCGTAATATAAAATTTCTCTTAACAAACTTATTATTTTAAAAACAAACCCACAATACTCTAGATATAGAAGAGTGAAACTAGTATCTTAAGTATTAAGGTTAGCAAGTAACTGATTGAGGATAAATTTGGAGTTCGAGACGAAATCGAGATCTCCAAAATGTCGGAACCAGTGAGACACTTGATTACCGCGGTACTTATGACATTTTTTGCGCGCTGAAATATTGAATAAATTTATGAACGGTGGGTGGCGTTCGTCCCCTGTAGCCGAGGTATATATCGATAACTCTGTGGAAAATAAAAATCGATTTTCAAACAAATTGTTACATGGAAATTCTCTCGGTGACAGAAAGCGATGTTGCAGTCCAGTGTTCTTGCAAAATGAGCAGCGAATATAGCATCATCAGAAGAGAACGTGGTAAACCCGAATTCTATTGCCCCAATAAATTCTAATAGTTGTTCAAATTGTAATTTTAATTTGGTCTTTAATAAAAATTGATTTTAAAAATTCTACAATTATCGTCGATTGCTAATTTGAAAACGTCACTTATAGTCCAGAACATTCGAGGCGTTTGTATTTGAAGTCATCTGTTTTGTTGTACAGAAAAATCCCAAATATTATGTAGAATAAGAATCCGAGTTTGCCTATTCCAAAAAACCACTGCTAAATTCAGGGGAACAACAAACATACAAAAAGAACGAGAAATGACCCGTTTTCGACATATTTTTCCCTGTAACATTGAAAAGCTAAAAATATTTTCTTTACATGGCCCATATGATTCCAGACAACTTTTATTAAAACCATTTTTTATTAACTTTACAGTTGCAGAGTTACAGAAGAAACGCCCTGTATATGGACTAATCCACCCAATTCTTCAGTGAGAATATAAAAACTGTTTAAATATTGACAGTAGTAGAATAACATCCATTAGGTTAATCTAAAAGAAATATCTAGATATTTTTTTCAGGTTAGTGTTGTTTTATATTTAATGAAGTCCGAAAACAAACGCCAATGAATAAATAACGACTGTTTGTCATTTTTCTTTTGTTAGTATTTTTATGGCAAACAAAACTTTGAAGTAATAAAGGGCATATTATTAATTGTGAATTAATCATATTCAAATTTCGTCTACACATTTGAAACCATTAAAACCTTTTTACTGGAAGGACCTGAATACTTTTTTGTTTTATTTTATAAACTAGAATTATGTTTCGACTGTATAAGACTTATTTCCCGTATTTACTTACCTTTTTTCAGCCATTTGGAAACAGTTTAATTTTAACTAAACCAAACGCATATAATTTAATCGACTGTAGTTATTCAGATAATTTATTTTGCACCAGATAACCGCAATACTAAGTTTGGTTGAAATAAAAAATCATCGCCAGTAAAATTATCAGACATAAAAAAATTTAAAATTGTAAGATGTGGTGCTCTTCAAGGCTCCGCTTCGGGGCCCCTATTGTATCTGATTTATACATCTGACGACACCAAAAGTTTATGGTAATCCTTTTACGGGCCATCATTAGCTGCAACTTGACCTTTCAGGAATTTCCTGGTCGATTCCCATTAACTTCAATATTGTCTTAGATATTGGAAAGATTATTTTGGACAGATATGAAGTTTACGAGAATCTCTATTACTCTATTCCTGTCACTCGTATTGTTTTCAATTTTATGCAGGGAGATTCACAAATGGTGACCAAAAATGAAACCTCGTATTCTTTGGTGAATTTTAAGGGGAATCTTTTCTATAAAGTGTTTATCTAGGACGCTTTCTTAAAAAAATACAGGGTGTTAAATTAAAATTAAAAATATATTTTTAAATAATTTAAAAGCTATTTAAAAAAATTAAAAATATTTTTTGGAATTTAACACCCTGTATCTTTTTAACGAAGCGTACTAGATAAAAACTTTATAGGAAAGACTCCCATTAACATTCACCAAAGATTACGAGATTGGTCACAACTTGTGAATCGCTCTGTATTTCTTCTGTTATTTTTGTAATAATGATAATAAAAATTCACTCTGTATTCTTTCACAAGAGTCCTTTCAGAGTTTGCCAGTAAAACCGCCTCCGATATCCGAGGAGATTTAGCGATATTATGATGCAAAACGTACTCAGCCTCGGGCGCAATTTGGCGCAATTATCTCCTGGACGAAACTTCTTAATAAGCTGTCAATTTGGGGGGAAGTAAATCATTACGGAATATCGGAAACAAGGAGCGGCCTTATAAAGACTCGGCGGCGAGACGCTGAGGGATGTTTGTAGCAAATCCCCGAGGTGTTTGCTTTAAGGGTACAAATCCTTTAGGGGTAAATGCTCTAAAATATTTTTTCTGCATTCGCGATCTACTGGCGGCAAGGGAATTATTCGTCGCCTGGTGGGCAGAGAACCGTATAAAATAATTATACGACAAATATTTGTTATTTTTCTTCGCGACTTTTGCGTCGTAAATTGCCTGGGTGTATGATGTGGGTCCTGTATGCCTCCACCGAGAATTTCGGTGGGAAGTTATTAGAGAAAATTTTTTTCGATTCTCGTGACCGCTTCTATGGGGGATACATGTGGGATGAACGCCCCTTTTCAACAAATTAAAAATTTATATAAGTGAAATATAGCAATGCCATGTCTATAAATGGCCAAACTGAGAAATAACTACTCTGCAGACCAATGTTCCGACCACCATCGAATTATAACCGTAATATCTAGAATACAGCTAGGACCATTCGTTAACCGAACCCACCAGACATATACTGGTTTCAAACTCATTAGTTCTCATCAATATGGAGTGAATTCTGGTAATATTACATCTATTAATGGTCATTACTCAATGCTGAGGCTCTCGACAACTTTGACTTTTTGAAGACAGGTACAGTTCAATGCTAGTCAGGATTTTAGACTGCACAGTAGTTGTTTCTCGCAATATCATCACTTTAAAAGGACATATGAGATTTATCCCAAGAACATTTATTTAATTAGTTCATTATGAAACCGTTAATTTAGCATTTTTTTAAATTAATTTCAACTTGGGGTCAAAACATTGTTTTAACAGAATGCCCTGGTTATATAAATAATTATTTACACCACAGAGGAGTAAATGTTATTTACCAATTGAAGACCATTTTGCGTCCGAGCGGAGCGAGGCCTGGCAATAGAGTCCGAGACTGGCAAATTATACTTAACTGCTGCGTAGTGTATGAAATAAAGATTAGGTTTTATTTTGTGACATTTCTTAATCATTTCATTTTGCCATTATTCGAAATCTTGCAAAGTCGTCTTGGTTGTTTGGATTTTGTCGTTTCTAAGGAGTTTATAAACAAAGCTACATAAAAGTTACAATTTTGCTGGTTTTGAATTATTATTTCTGATTTCGGGAAGTCGAAAGTACATATAGAAATTTCAAAGAATGGTGCCAGAACAAAAATTCTGATGTTTCTGAAATGTCACTGCTATAGTATGGAGAAGTCAAGAACTTTAAAGAAATATATCAAGATTAGATTGGAATTTAAAACTGAAATTTCACGCTTTTTTATGCGCTATCAAGCAGATAGATGTTACAACCAACCAATCGGCAAGAATATCTTTTCTATGATTCCTAATAATATTGCACAGTTTTTGAAACTAGAACATCCTGAAACATATACAGGCCATTCATTCCTAAGAACATCGGCAACGTTACTGGCAAAAGGTATTATTATCCATTGTTATTTTTTTTCAATTTTGCATTTCGATATAAAGCTATTAAAAAATATCTGGTAACTGAAATTAATCAGTTTTTTCGGACAGTTTTCTAGTAACTAGCATTAGCTCACTTTAAAATGTTTAACATACATCGGTTAATCCTTTTATTTAACATTAATGCTCAAATCTACTAATTAGCAATTACAATATGTATATTAATATGAGGTAGTAAGGAGTCAAATATAAATTTGACAGTGTATCACTCCAACTGACAGTGAAATATCGATATCTGTTTACTTATGAAAACTACTCCTCGTCATTAGTAACAACCATCAATCTTCATCTATCATTAAACAAAAGAAAACGTTTTTTTTATATATATTCTGATTGGCTACCGCCCGATAAGTAAACTTGGGTGCGTGCGTAAGGTTTCCCTCGTATGTGAACTTTGTACTATAAAAGCTGCAGCCACTTTAATAGAAGCACAATTTCCTTTCCTTTCGAATGTAAATTTTTCAATTTTGACTTGATGATAGGACACTACTTCCAAGTTTATCTAAGAAAATAGGAAAAATATACCTCCAATAAATACGTCGGGGGTAATCGATATTGATAGAAGTAAACTGTTTTCGTGTCCCAGGGCATATTTCCAATTTTAAACAGTTACAGGGTGACTACAGACTTGGGAAATATTTTTTTAGAATCATCTTCTTACAGATATGACACAAAAAAGTAAAAAAAAACTGCTGTCGAGAGAGAGGGACACATAAGCGGACTTGTCCAACTTCAACAGCATCAGTAGCATGTCTAATAATTTGTGCATAATTATATACTAACCACTAGTAACAATAACAATAGACTTCTACAATTTTAGACACACTAGATGACGAAACACATGAGACTCAGTTGA
The DNA here is from genome assembly GCF_000390285.2 of Anoplophora glabripennis. NCBI lineage: Eukaryota > Metazoa > Arthropoda > Insecta > Coleoptera > Cerambycidae > Anoplophora > Anoplophora glabripennis. Next base: position 774,801 of record NW_019416324.1, on the reverse strand, counting down.
TCAAGGATGACAGTGAAGAAATAACTAATTTTAACGCAAGCGCTTTACTGTCGAAACAAACAACCAATGAACCTAATACTGAGACGAATAATTTTCGGTGTTAAGAAACTTTTTAAGTAAAAGAAAGATAAGAAATGAACCTTTTAATTAAAATAATAATAATAAATTTTAATGCAGATTTTCTCATAAAAGCAATTTTTTATTGGAATTTCTGTAAAATCAACGGCCTATAATTATTAAATTTTTATGGATTCCCGTAAAGGTACTCCTAAAAAAAGATTTTCTCTTTTACTCTAGTTCTCCAAAGAGTTTTGTACAAAACGAATGGAAATAACAAAAATATACATATTTGCTTTTTAAATATAAATAAATACTTCACAGTCGACGTCTCACAAACGTACCCTTTCCCAGGCGTTCCTCTGTGTCATGCTATCCCACTCGCGCACCCAAGAAGTCTCTGCGAGGACTTAAGGTTGCTTTACTGCCGGGATTGGGAGTCTTTGGATACCCTTTTCAACAATTTCAAAAGATTTTCCATGCCATTGCCGCTCCAGACCGACAGCTTATGTCGACTTATACCACAGTAACAAGAGAATCAGTCAAAACGATCTGAATGTGAACGTTCTTTTGTCAAACTGACACGAGTGATATTACGCCATCAGTTAATGGAAGTGTATCAGGACATTTGCCAGAGGACTACCCAAGGATAATATTTGAATACTTAAATGATTTATTTAAATTTTAGAAGTGGGAACTATTTTATGTGGGTAGAGAGATTGTTGTACACTGAGAGAACGGTTTGGGCCAACTTTTTTTGAGGCTAAAATTTTGAGGTGCCTAGTCGAATGGGTGGATAATAGTCCAATCAATCTGTCACGACCTAATGTTTAATTTACAAAAAATACTACCCGGGAACAAAAAATATGGTGATAAAGGAAAAAAAAATTCTAAGAAAATAGTGTTTTTTCCTGTGGTGCATAATTAACCTAAAAAATTCATAAAAGTAAAAAAAACGTTTTCTTTTTTGCTAATAAAATAGAAACTTGAACTCCAATCGAAAAAAGTTAAATGAGAAAGTTGTAGCTATTAAAAAAACCTATCAATTCGTATTATTAAAAATATTGATTGCTATATAGTGTCTTTTTTAAATTGAAAAATATGAAAAAATTTTCGAGATATCGATTTTTCGAAAAAAAGGCTCTTGCTCCACGAGAAATGAATCAGGGCTCATTTTTTCCTTAAGTGTTGTATTTCCATGGTAAAAAAGAGTTATAACGATTTTATTCAATGCAACTGTCCAAAAACGTCTTTGAAAAAAAGTAAAAATTTTTTGGTCGCGTTTTTCTTGAATGTCTTTTTCGATTTCTTTATAATTTCTTTAAAATTTTTACTTTTTTCAGTCATTTTTGGACAGTTGAAATGAATAAAATCGTTATCACTCTTTTTTATCATGAAAGTACAACTCTTCAGGAAAATAATGAGCCCTGATTTGTTTTTCTACTACTATTCGTAGAGCAAGAAGAGCCGATTTTCGAGATGACCTTTTTTCGAAAAATCGATATAACTGGAAAAATTTTTAATATATTTTAATTTTAAAAAACGGCACTTTTTTTGCTTGCCGAGGACTACATTTACAGCAAGTAACAAGTTTCAAAACTTTAATCTGTAAGAAATACAGCAAAAACAAAAAAAGTCGATTTTTGACGGTTTTTTCGATATATCTCGTAAAGTAAAATAGCAATCGATATATTCAAAAATATGAATCGATTTTTTTTATAGCTACAACTTTTTCATTTAATTTTTTTCGAGCGTTTGTTGAAGAGCCCCTTGGTGTGGAGTCACTCGCAGAAGTACCTGGTCTTTGGCGCCAATGTGTCGGGGTCGTCTTCCGGGAACCCTGGTGCGTCCGGGCGGTGCTCTTGACGCGACACTCAAAATGGGTCACTTGTGAACATGTGTACCCACAATGTAATCAATCATGGGAGGTAATTTTGGAGAAATTTTTGAGTGAAGCTAGTCCAAATATGGGTCAGAACTGAATTTTGTCCAAATATATCATTTTTGCAGTATGTTGAGGCACTGAACACGATGTCATTAGTAAAATTTGCTCATGACCTCGATATTTCTCAGAAATTTATTTAATTATATCCCTTTAACCACACTTTTAGTTGATAGTACAAATCATGCTCGACGGTCTCGTGGTATGTAATCATTTACCACCGCGATGTCCCATCTCCAAAAAACTCATTTCATGTCACAAACGACTTCGTAACACACAAAATAATGACCGAATCGAAGTTGAAAAAGATTGTCACTCTCGATCGCTACCCTAGTACCCTGGTATCATAAAGGGGCCTATTGAGTCATCTTCCCTAATAGAGCCAGCGACGCCGAAGTGGATCCATATTGGCGACTAATCGAGCAAAAGACGGCGACGCTAATCTCGTTTGATCCTGAATTATGTACACATCCTGGACGGCGCCGAGAGAATGGGGGACACCAGGAATAAGGCCTGACCCCGACTCGTCCAGTCCCGTGGGCACGCTGAAACTGTCAACTTCGGCCGTCCGCAGGACGTGCCTCGCGACTCCCGGACCTGCACCGACTTGCCACTTAAACTTTAAATCAAATTCAGAAGTGATTCAGGGAGCTATTCTAGCCGATATACTGACGTTTATTGATATAAATGTGCGCTGTATTAGTTGTTCGCGACGTAAGGAGATGGGAACACGTACGGATTGGGCCGGCCGATAATAAAGGGCATCGAAAATTACCGCTGCAAGAGGTTCGGTTCGATTCCGGTCGAGCTGACAATGGCGGTGGAGAGTTTACGCCTAGGTTGTTGATTTAGTGCTTTGGAAATTGCATTGGCACGTATCACGTTATGCAGTGTGCCTTACTGGTGCAGCTACACAGGGTGATTCGCAACTTATAGAAAAACTGGAGTCAATATGGCATTTTAATTGAACAAAGAAGGTTTACCCCCATTGCCCCTCGTAAGCGTTCGGAACAGGATAGGATTCTGCTTAAATTTAAACTGTTCACGGTTTATTTTTTTGCCGTTTCGTTTATTTTGGATTAATTGGATTAATACATACAGCACCGATTGTTTGCTGAAATGGTTCAATAAAAAAAAATCTCCGAAACTATAAGGACTTTTTTTTACGATATTGACTCCATTTTTCATGACACATCTATCTAAACGAAATTTAGATTACTTATATTTACGATTAGTTGGATATGAACTAGTTTAACAAAAAATACTGCTCGTCTCGTAGAACTGACTACCAACATAACCCGTACCATGAGATTTATGCCGGCCTTACGCTACTGAATAGGTTGAATCGAATCCGAGATGGACCCCTACTTTGTAAGAAAGGAATTACAGTAACCACTAAAGTAATTTATTGTAAAGGCGGGAAAAACGTTCAGAAATAGTAACCGAATTTGCGACCTATAAAGAAATTCAATTGGAGCTGTTCGGAGCAGTCTCGTCTATTCTATTACAGTATTATGCAATTCCGGGACATTATCTCTGACTTTCCTAATTCTATTCCGTGTAGTATAAGTACTTACAATATCGTTCTAGCGTTGAAAATGGCTGTAAAATTTGTCGTCTTAAAATATCGGGCCAATAAAATAATAATTTTTTAAAATCGTAGGTACCTATTGAATCTATTACTAATAAAAAACGTTTGTTAGTTCTAATCAGATGTATAAGGTTAAAAAGGGGTTTAGATCTTTAACTTTAGAACCAACCCAACAAATCAACTTAAAAATAGGCAGAAATTGAAGTTCCAGTTAATTTATTATTTCAAATGAAACATTGGAGGTAACAGATTTCACTTTCACCTATACACGAACTGCTAAACCTAATTGATATCCCCAAATACTTCATTCCAGACGATTCCGCCACACTCGGGACATTCACAACTAGACGACGATACGTTTCTCAATTTGGATAATGGATTTACAGTTAATTATTTATGGGGTGTACTATTGATTAAGTTGTTAATCTTTTCCAATACTACATACAATTCGCTTGATTGAACAACTATTTTTTGTCTCTCTAGACGGTCTACACAATGACTTAGAAATTTGATTGTCATTACTTTAACATAATACAGGTTAAGCATAAACGAAAAAAAAGTTTGACACGAGCATAACATTAACCGTTCTCAAAATGCAGGTTGATTGAGGAATTTTATCACAACTTGACAACAGTGGGAATTCGAATCACTTGACCTAGGTCTAGTACAGCTGACTGGCGTACGCCAGACTCTTTTATAACTAATAACAAAAAAATAAACAATTACTGTGAAAATTAATAAATTTAGAAATTTATTATTTTTTTAATTTTAATTAATTATTTTGTAGTTTTATTGCACTGACTTTTCAAGCATTATTTCTAGTGAAAACATGTGTTTTTCGCATTTATATCCATCTGTCGGATTCGGCCATAATTTTCATGGGGGAAATGACACTACCAATATCCGGAAAATGTTGATTCTTCAGCGAATATCCTTCTATTCGGCAGCTGCCGTTGGGGAAAACAACAGTGGTAAATACCATGTGCTTTAGCAGAATTGCAGTGAGCTTCCGGTAAATTAATAATATATCGTGATATTCACATTTTAAAAAACTAAAAACTAACGAAATAGCAGCGTATCATTGTCATTCCGTTGCGCTATTGTCATATTGTGTATTCTGATCTCTCTCTCGAAAATGGTTGGGCCATATAACATATTTTTTTGTTTACTTTGATGTATACTGTCGCCTATTAAAACTGTGACCATAAAACTTCCAACAACTGTATTTTACAAGTCTGGAATTTACATTTGAATATTGTTTCTAATAACTTGGTACCTAGCTATTAGAAATTCTATATAATTACCCCAATACACGTTATTGCTTTACGTTTTCCATCGCAGAAGACTTTTCGAATTTTCTGCTCGGTGGAATGTAACGTATTACAATCTCCGTGGGTGAAACGTGGGTTAGAATTGTACGGATTTGTGATTTCAAGAAATAATATCGCTGCTGACGTCGCCAGGGAGTTATTCTTGGTTCATACGCTTATGTAGCTGTGGAAAAACTAAATCATTACGTTTTTTTTTACGTAAGCGGAATGACATTTCAATAGCTCCGAGGGCGCGTATTTAAAACACCCACAAATTGGATTACCTACGCTACTCTATAGGTCATTTGTTCGAATTACATATAAAATACCTACATAATGTCATATTTTCGTAATAGACATTAATTTTTAAGTATACGTCGTATCATCCAGACGTTGACTCATTTCGCTCGCCCCTTTGATGATTAAATACCGGAATTAATTTACAAATATTATTGTAGGGGTTTCAAAAAAAGGGTGACTACACGAATCTAATCGCGAACAAAGGTACAAGTCGATACAATGTATGCAAAATGAATAAACACGCTATTAGTCATTTCGGGTCGTTTTTGTTTTTCCATATGGAACGAATTCAGGCCTTCCACCGTCGGCAGACATTTTTACAGGAAAATATAATGAGGCAGAACTTCTATTGTGATTTGGATAACTGGGAGGACCTTGTTTTAAAGTTTGAGTTAAAAAATCATGTTGTGATTGAGTGACTTTTGACTCTATTCTGAGTATATAAAACCAATTTAGAGTTGACTTTTTCTCTAATTTGATTTAAATTGAACTATTATTGAGTAATATTTTACTCAGACTTGGTTTATATTCCATTTAAAATTTAAATATCACTGTATTAAAGTCATAAACTACCAAGCTGCCGCAGTGGTTTCTACGCAGATCTGTTTTAGAGACAATATTTTAGGTCTCGATGGGAACAGACAGACACAATGCATTTGGATATGAAGAAGGGTGGGATCACTAAATAATGAGGACATTTACTCGGATTTAGGTACAAGTTTATATTTTTAAAATGTTTGGTATTGACAATTTCCAAATATTTATTCTCACTGTCTAAGTCTGCTACCCTTTTCTTCTTAATTTCAATAATCCATCTGAATATTGAAATTAAGATCTGCCTAGATCCTCTCGTGAGTGGCTTTCTACTCGTCAAGGTTTCTCTGATCTTAACTGATGTATACTGGGAGCATTCTTCCTCTTTAAATCTTCTTTGAATTCATTTTGGTCTTACCTAATTCTGATTTCATATCTTCCATCATTAACTGGTACTCAGTTCCTCTAGAATTCCAAATCCATTTTTTCTTTGACCTTTCGGTATTTTTCTTTTGCCCTCTCAAATTTTCCAAAATTTCGACAACGCAACTCAAATTAAAAATGATATAGCCTGGAAAATTTCAATGATCCACCTGAATATTGAAATTAAGATCTGCCTAGATCCTTTCGTGAGTGGCTTTCTACTCGTCAAGGTTTCTCTGATCTTAACTGATGTATACTCGGAGCATTCTTCCTCTTTAAATCTTCTTTGAATTCATTTTGGTCTTCCCTATTTCTGATTTCATATCTTCCATCATTAACTGGTACTCAGTTCCTCTAGAATTCCAAATCCATTTTTTCTTTGACCTTTCGGTATTTTCCTTTTGCCCTCTCAAATTTTCCAAAATTTCGACAACGCAGCTCAAATTAAAAATGATATGGCCTGGAATCTTCTAGAACACACCAAAAAGGTGTTAAAAAAACTGATAAATTTATAATCAACGAATTAAAAAATGGAAGAGAATGGGAAACTTTTAAGCTCTAGATACTTCAGTATAAGATTGTGATCAGTAAATAGCAAATATAAGTAACTATTTTCATTGAGTTCAACTACCTATACTGTATGTTTCCTTAATTTACATTCAAAGGATATGCCTTCTCTTAGAACTAATGTAATGACAATAATTGATAGTAGAAGTTATGAAAAATACGCAAAAGTCACGTGAAATCAATAAACCTTCCACGAAAGCCTGATAAATATACTCCTCGAAGCACATCTGAATACCCGGAATAGCGACACGACAATTTTTCCCATAACATCCCTTAATTTCACACACCCTTATCTCTCGCAAGCCATCACGCTAGTCTACACATATGCACGTGGAATTTGCGGGCTGAAGGAAATCCCTCGCGTCTCCAGCCATCTGACATCCATTCTATCTTTCTCCGACGAACTAAATTATTGCTGTGCTTACTTGACTACGTCGGCTATAGATAGTTCTAGTTGCTGGGGTGCTCCAGGGAGTCTACTGGGGGTAGACAAGGCCGGGGAGTGATTAAAAAGAGAAGTCGAACGAACCGATGAGTCATATCCAGTCGGGGCGCTAAGGAAGTAGGAATGAGGAGGATGAAAGTTAAGGAGAAACCAGGTAACTAAGAAAGTACAGTCTGTTAGCTGGTTGTTGTTCTTTTTTATCTAAATTTTATAAATAGTATACCTAAAGTATGGATTGTTTAAAATTAATGGCAAAATTGGAATTCTATTATGCTCTCGAGTAATATGAGTATGATACGGAACTATAATAACAAAGCATCGGAAAAAGTTCAGCATTTTGATTATCTGACATATGTAATTAATTTTTTTTACTATATACTCTACATATAGAAATCGTGGACAGTTAAATGTGACTAAAAATAGCGCAAACTTACACTGTAAAAAAAATCCATTCAGTAAAATTATTGCACTCAATATTTAGTTAATTAAAAACCAAGTCTGAGTAAAAAATGGTTCAATAATAGTAAAATTTAAATCATATTAGAGAAAAAGTCAACTCTAAATTGGTTTTATATGCTCAGAATACAGTCAAAAGTCGCTCAATTGATAGCAGTAACTTGGATTTGAGTAAAACTCACTCACTTCTGGTGCAACACTTTCACTCAGTTGTACTCATACTAATAGAGTGAAAATTTCACTCAATCGGATATGTGGTTCTTAGGAAATGCCGCAAGGAGTTCTATATAACTGGCTTCACGATACAGCTTCCCACACATATCCCATACAAATTAGTGACGTTTGCTTCCTCTCATGTTGAATAGAAATAATTTTTAATATATAATTAGATGGCGCTAACAAGGGTATATTAGATCATCCTTTCAAGATAATATTTGACTTTGTTCGAAGTCTTATCGATCGCTTAGATATCTGTTTCATGAATAGACATCGTTTATATCGTTATTTTAATTACTTATTAGTCGTGTTTTAATTGCCACTGTTTATATGTATAAGCCTTTATCAACTAATTAACTTCTGACGCTGAAGCATTACCTTATAAAGACCTATCATTAAGAAACAGACGATTATCATTTGTTCAAAGCGATAAACATTTTCTGATTATCAGTTGATGATGTCATATTTCCTCCCTGGAATCCTACTTCTTTGGTAGGGCGACGCACATATTTTCGGCGTCGCCACGTGGTTTTAAGTTGCCTCCATCTGGAGTTTCCTTTCCGATATTCTATACAAATATTATCGGGCCGCAATGTCTAGACAGTTGCCGTCTTTATCTATTAGTTGTCCTCGGCCTACGTCCTTCCTCTTCTACGATGCCGAGGCTCCAGAAAATTTGGTCTTGCTTTTAATGTACCGGAACTCGCATCAGCTGTTTGTGCATGTCTTTTCTTGTATACCCTCCTAATAAAACTGGTATTCTCGAGAGGTATTGGTAGTTATTTAGTAGTCAGATTTTGTAATTAATATGCTTGACTTCCGCATTTTGACGTTGCGACTTAGTCACTTGGTTGTCACTTTGTGATAGATTTAACATTTTCCTTCTTTCAAAAATCTAGGAGTCTAAGAATTATGTGCAAAACTGGCAACACTGTATAGTGTCTACGTTATGCATACATTTTCTTTAGGTATAACTGTAACACTTCAAATACAAATTTTAAATCTACTAATTTACGTTTAGAGAAAATTTGGTCGTCTTATTCATTTTTGTTCAGTTAAAGTGTCCACATTCAAAACATAAAAAACTGGGAAAGTGATATTCATTTATAACTAACTCGACAGTAAATTTAATTGGTAATATATTTTTCATTGGAACTGATTATCTACTCGTTGAATTTAAATTGACGTTTAATCAGCAATAGAATCAAACAGGAAATTAAAATTGGTATCCCAACTGATCAACTATAATATTCGGCCACCATGGCTATCGTACAATTTGGTTAAATTTAAATATCAACTAACTTTTAAGTCTTTAGTAAATACGTTGTATTTGAAAAATTAATTGTTATTGTGCTATGGGTCTAACAGATTTTATTTGTTAAGAATTGCAGTAGGTGCAAAATTAACTATAATTTTGTAGTACCTACTTAAAGGTACTGTAGACTCTGTGGAAAAACACCCCTCATATTTATACGAAAAATACAATTGGGCGGGTATTGTGAGAATATTCGATTGTGTAGGTAGATCATATACAGTTGAATTGTACGAGGAAATTGGGTTTTTGTTACAGAACGATCCAAATCCAATATAGGATGAGTAAGCAACTGGATTACCGGGGCAATAAATTACTAAAGAAGTGGTGACACACTGGTGATTACAAATAAAATATGGTTGATCGTTCGGGCGACTCTTCTGTATCTTTTTTTTTAATCAAAGCGTTCCCGTGGATTGTTAACTGTAACTAAATTAAAATCTCCAGGAATAAGAAACTCCGGAAAAATAATCAGAGGTAAATATTTCCTCACCAAACAAAAGAAAAGAAATATTCAGTATAAATGAATTTTATTAAGCAACTTAAAAAAAATGCGTGCTAATTTTGGTAGTTCTCTTCCCTATCCGTCTTTTCCTTTGTACTGCTAAGCGCGTTCTGCTTAATTAAAAAAACAACAATCGATTGCCTTCCACGGACAGTAATATAGAGCAAATTAGGTTATTAATTAAAAGATTCAGGACACGCCGCCTTGATAAGTCTGTTAATTAATTAACGGACAACTGTTTCCTTGTCAGCGGATTTAATGGGTATCCTCAGATTGTCTAAATCTTTGGACAGCTCGGAAAATAATCGATTTAATTAGAATTCAACCAATAGGACGACTCCACACAAACAGCAGCTTTGAATACAAAACCTAAATACATGAATTTGATTCAGAAGAGTGTATTGATACTTTGGTTAATCTACACTGTAAAAAAAATTTCACTTAATTTCACTCAATTTCACTCAATAATGTATCAATTTCTGTCCACACACTATTGAGTGAAATTTTCTGTGAATCTATTATGTATGAATACAACTACAATTTTATGAGTGAAACTATTGCAAGAAAGGTGAGTGAATTTTACTCTAATTTTTCTGCCAACTATCAAGTGAGTGACTTTTAACTTGCGGGTCTCAGCCAGGACAGGAGGAGGTCCCGTGAAGTGAATTAATTTCAACAATGTATGTACTAATTAATCATTTATGAGTGATTTATTTTTGCACCCAAATTTAGTTAAAAAAAAAGTCTGAGTAAAAAATTACTCAATAATATTTAAATTTAAATCATATTAGAGAAAAAGTCAACTCTAAATTGGTTTTATATACTCAGAATAGAGTCAAAAGTCACTCAATTGTTTGTTAGCAGTAACTCGAATTTAAGTAAAACTCACTCATTTCTGAAGCAATAGTTTCACTAAGTTGTACTCATACTAATAGAGTGAAAATTTCACTCAATCAGGTGTGGACAGGTATTGAGTAAAACTGAGTGAAATTTGGAAAGGTGAGTGATTTTTTGTCGCCATAGACATCCAGGCCCGCTACGGTTTTATTTTCAATTTCGCCAAGTTTAAAAGTGTTACACTCGTGATTACCACAGAGCATAATTGCCGTATACGTAACATTTTTCCATAATGTGACAATTACGCCCAACATCCCGAAACGCAATAATGGAAAAGCATTTAAACGCTGCGGCTTAGCGGGCCATGCATGGTACGGAGCGTAAATTGCTGAAATATCCATCGGCATTAATTATTTCACAACCGCTGCGAAATATAATTTGACACGAATGTATTTTAACGTGCATGTGCGCTGTTTAGATTTTTTTTTAATCTCCCGTGGCTTACCGGGCGTAATCTACTCTACCTTTTCAAACTCATTAATTCCTGTTTGTCGAAAAGGCGCTGTTTGCTTCGGTCTTTACTTAAAAAGTCGCTAATCAAGCCGCTTTATCGAGGCGAGATAGCGATGGTTTCATTTTTTTTAAATAAACCGGGCCAGTTTGATAGTGGGCTTCTTAATTAAGTTGGGGTCATCTTTCAGATAGAGGTGGACAAGGGGACGGTATCTGATTAGTTTTAGGCGATTGGTCAGAGTGATTCTTTGGTTTTCTTATTTATAAGTTATTTCTAAGAAATCTTTGGCATGCAGATGTTATCAACTTATCAATCAAAAAGGTCCAGCCATCTGCTACACTGTAAAAAAATCGGTTTGAGTGAAAGCAATAAAGTTTCGTAGAGAATCCGTGGAGTTAAATTATTGAGTATATTTTCACTCAATATTGGGCATTTTGATCATTTTATCCATTTGTAATTATATTTCAACTAAAAACTGAGAACTTTCACTTATATTAGAGAAAAGGTCAACTCTAAATTGGCTTTATATACTCAGAATAGAGTCAAAAGTCACTCAATTGATAGTTAGTAGTAACTTCGATTTGAGTAAATATTTCACTAAATCTGGTGTGGACCGAATTTAATAAATTATTGAGTAAAATTGAGTGAAATTTTTGTGTATGTACAAATAGAGATGGTTTTCAAAATAGAATAAAGTTCACTCTTCTGTTGCAATAGTTTCACTTATAAAATTTTAGTTGTACTCTTACTGATAGTGTAAATATTTCACTGAATGGGATGAATTGAGTGAAATTGAGTGATTTTTTTTTACAGTGATTTTACAACCTTGAATAATTTTTATACTGAATCTATCTTTGACTTTTGGAAATACATAAGTTTGTTTTCTCAAATTCCCTGGAGAGAACTAAATTTTTGTAACCCAATTTTGAAAATTTTCATACCTCGCCGCTCGAGAGGCTTGTGTGAGAGGCACACATGCACACACACACTTGGAAGGCCTACTTTGATTTTCTCTCATACTTTTTTTAGTTATGTAAGTAAAATTAAGCTCAAAGAGACAGTTGTCTTTTCATGTCATTCTAACAATTCTGATTTTCCACCATTTAGAAAATATTGTCATCCTTGTCATTTCCTTTTTGAAGTAATTCTATTTTAATTTGGTATACAATTTTCTTTTTTGCATATCTTTGGGAAACTAATATTTAATTTTCTATCAGATTTTTCTTACAAATCACCAGTTATTTTCAATTTTTTTAGCGCCTCTCCTATAAGTAAATTATGTCTTATTAGATGCTAAAATTTCTCATATTGGCATATTGCAGAGAACTTTATTGCTTCTGAATTTTTAATAACATTCTCGTTCGGATAAATAATTTGTAAACATGTTTCTTATGTTTAATAAAAATTTGTCTGGGTCTGTGGTTGCGGTTTTATTATGCGGGGTCCTTTTATTACATTTTATGTATTTATTAAATCTTTCTAAACACGGCCGAGACAAGAATTTTTCATTTAGAATAAAAAAAATTGTAACCCTGGTAGCCTTGAAAGTCGCGATCTAAAAAAAGGTATTTATTTAATTCAATGTCTTCCACAACTCAATGAAATAAAAGCAAATATGTTTTTTCTAAAATAAAACCGGTATTTTCGTTCCTATTCATATTTAAAGATCTTTTAAAAAAATACATACATGCTCTGTTAAAAAATTTCACTTAAATTTCACTCAATTTCTCTCCGCACCAGATTGAGTGAAATTTTCACTCTATTAGCATCAGTACAACTTGAAACCATTGCATCAGAAATGAGTGAGTTTTACTCAAATCCAATAACTGCTATCAATTGAGCGACTTTTGACTATTCTGAGTATATAAAACCAATTTAGAGTTGACTTTTTCTCTAATATGATTTAAAAATAACTATTATTGAGTCATTTTTTACTCAAACTTGGTTTTTAATTAACTAAATATTGAGTGAAAAAATAAATCACTTATAAATGATTAACTAAGATATACAGTGTTGAAATTAATTCACTTCGCGGGACCTCCTCCTGTCCTGGCTGAGACCTGCTAGCTGAGACTCTCTGCCGTTGGCTAAGGCCTGTTCTCCTGGCGATCACGCTTTTCTGGAGCATCTAACTGGCCCCTATAAACTGTGGTCGAGATTGCAGAAGCAATATGTAAGTGGGACATTTACTCTGATTTAGATACAAGTGCACCAAATACGAGTTTAAGTGAAGAATTTACGAGCTCATCGCGTTAAATCAAATTTTCGTGATTGGGCGCCTGAAAACACGACAAGTGTTTTCAGGCGCCGAAAGGTGCTGTGGTCGAGATTACAGAAGCAACATGTAAGTGGTGCCATCTTCACGGCACCATTAAAATTACCCAGTAATGAGGACATTTACTCTGATTTAGGTACAAGTGCACCAAATACGTGTTTACGTGAAGAATTTATTTACGGAGTACCTATATTTGAGTGAAAGTACCTACTCTGTTTTAGTGTAAATGTAATCACAATTGAGTGACATGATCAAAATGGATCCACTCCAACCTTTACTTCTTTCACTCACACCGATTTTTTTACAGTGTATGTATAGATTTTGTAAACGCCACCTCTGAAACGTGGTAAACGAATCCGGCTTTAATGATTTCTCGTTTATTATTCATCCAGTATTTAATAAAACACATGAACGTATAATAAAGTATTTTCGTAGACACTGAATTTATTGACAATGTTTATCATGTCATTAGGATCACTACATCATCATCGTTAATATTCCATTTGACGCGTTTTTGTTCTAGAAACAATTTTCTTGTATTTATTACTAAGTCAAACTAATTTTACAGTTTGCGTTATGATTATATCGATCGTTCATAAATGATCACTTGTTATCCACGCTATTAAAATTTAATGAATTGATATTTACAAACTGAGCCTATAAAAAATGATTATTAAGGAATAAGAACTGTTATTTTATTTTTGTATCTAATAAGACTTTGACGTATGTTTTTGTGGAAGTTCAGTACATTATTAGAATACAAAATTTGTAAATTCTGGTATCGAAGAACACTGACTTCATTTGATAAGATTTTTTAGGAAACATGTTTTGAATTTGTTTGAATTAACTTAAAGTAGAGCAAAAAAGGAAGTAGCTCGATGAAGATGATACTTTCAAGAAATTAATGATATATTTTGGAACTATTTAAACTAAAACACTCAGCTACTAGATAATTGAGCACCACAAAGATCAGAGCGGTGGTCATATCGCGGCAATACTCGATTAGCCACCAAAGATTACTCGAATCAACGCTCGCGTACCTAATCTATAATAATAACGCATCATCCTCAAAGTATGCGAACTCGGCAAACGTGGACTTTTCCAGCGATCCCCCATTAATCTTTTACACAACGCATCTAAATAAAGAAGTAATTTTGTGCTTCCGGTACACGGTATTATTTAGATAAAAGGTTTTTAAGGTCTTCTTTAAGATCTTATTAAGTCGCGGCACCTCGCGCAAGATTGATCGCTCCTCATTCTAAAAAATTAATTAATCCTAAATTAAACGCAAGCGGCGAGGCTGGTTGTATCAAAATTCGTCCATTAAAAATACATCTCGCAAATGGTTTATGAGAACTCGACTTCATCTACAAATTTGCGAGATTAGGGGTACTCCGTTTTAAAAAGAAGCAGTCGCTCTCACGCCTTACAAACGTAATTACTTCAAGTACAAACAAGTCTGCTTCATCGCGGTGATAATGCAATTACATTGTACTCATTACGTAAGGTATGTTTTAAAAAAGTACATAATTGTATCTCACGAATGTATTGTAACTAGGAAAGTTATAATTAAGGAGGTATATCGGGGTCCGAGGGAAGTGAGGAGCGCAGGGAGGGTCCTATGCTTTTCTTATGGGACTAAAACACGCTGCCAATTTGAAAAAATTAAATTCTATTGAAATTATTTGCGATAAACATTATCTATAAAGCAAAGAAATCTACTCATATGCACATAGCGTACATATTGGCTAATTAACAACTTAAAAATATCATATTTACGTAGTTTTAAATTATATTTAATGAACGCATAAAGACTATGTAGATGTGGCAACACTGCGAACCTACAGACCTCGAACATCGGAGATATTGCGCGTCAAATTCGGGTAAAGATGCGTACGCGTTCAAAAATGTATTGTGTGTAAACTATGTACAATATAACTATTATATATAGCAAATATATCGTATTATCCTCGCGAAGATTTGTATCCTTTATTTAAAATCCGTAAATCATGTGAACTGGTAACGAGAATTATGTTAATTTAGTTCTAAAGAAATGAAATGACACTCGCGCCCATCTCTCGTCCAAGTCGAACAAAATGTTGGATGCAATTCTGAAGGTTCTGTGATAGAAATTACTTTATTACTTACTGTTCGTGTTTTTAATCTCTAATTTAGTAATGTTACAAAAGTTTTGCAACTATAACTAATTTTTTAGATATAAAGTTTGCTGGGAAATATTTGTGTTCCTTTGTTATTCCATACAAATGCTTTTATCTCAAGTATTACTAATTATATTAATCAAGTAAAGAAAACTTTATGTAATCCTAAATATTGCTGGGTAATGATTACGATGTTTTTATAAACCATTAAATATATTAAAAGGATTTATCAACTGTATTTTTTATTCCAATAAATATATCACAGCTTCCTAATCTTTTTTAATTAAACTAGTTTTTTAAAAACATTACAAAAAATCATCTGTTGTGGATAATTTATTGTTGATAACAATGTACACGGAATTTAGGAAAAATGTAATGTTTGAAATCAATTTCGTTTTTATCAAGTCTTTCAAATATATTCCCTCCTTGCTGTCAGCTGATTGCGACGTTGCCACATTAATCCTCAACTCGGACAGAAATGCAATTATTGGTTTCTGTTTCTAATTAATACAGCTGTACTATGTTCAAAACTTGCATTAGTTTTACATCAAAAATAAGATAATACTGTGTACTATCTATGGAAAAGTTTTGTTTCACAATTTCTACATTTTTTTTCTCAGTTATGGTCAAAAAAAGAGCCACACCGTCCATCTTCGCCATATAAACCTATGTTAAAATGAACAACTTTCAACAACAATATTTCAAAATCTAGATTCAAAAAAAATTTCAAAAAAATATGACGTACAGAGGAAGCACTGGGTAATACGCTATATAAATTTCAAGTACATCTGTGCATTTGAGTAAACCCGATGTACCTCCTTAATGTTAAGAAATATCGATCGAGTACAATGCTGCCATTAGAAATGCAGTGGCGATTAGTCACTGTATTGGTGCGAACTGAACTAAGTTTAACAATCTCAATTTTAACATCCAAACCGTTCGAAATTCCCCAAGTGCCCAGACACGTAACCGTAATAGGATTGCTTGATCAAATAATTTCGACAACCAGGACCGAGGACAAGAGGGAGTTATTTTGGGCGAGACGCACACGTTCTAACCCCGCATAGCGCGGGTAAAAATTGGCCCGCTCCACAAAACGGAAAAAGGACGAGGTACAGAATTACCAGTTCAAGCGTCTCCCCAAAAGTGTTTCAGAATTTAGACTACGAGAGGGCATATCCAGGATGTGGGGTTGATGAACCTGAAAAATGACAGAGGCGGTGCTGGAACTGGAATCAAATTCGCCCTCTTTTGTTTTAGGAATGTTGATATTTCTTCGAACGTCTCCTAAGTGCGCTGAAAGAAGTATTCTGTCTATAGTCAGCACCAAAAAAACTCACAGTACTCTTTGTTAAATGTATGTATGTGTTTATTAGAAAAAAGAGAGCTTGTTAACAGGAACAAAATTGGATTTGGGTATGTTTCTAGGAAAAATATATTATCTGTATAGCATTCAAAAAGTTCCGTAGGAGAGCTTGGTATTTGTAACTGAAACAAAAAGGAATATCCACATCCACAATGGCTTAGATTATTTATTCCATTTTAACTGCAATTGTATATTATTTCCTTTTTGAAATAATTACATTGAAATATTCCATTGAACATTTTATACATTCTAGAGTACTATCCACTTTAAAAGTTAATGAGGGATATCGGATATTTCAGTCTTTTACTTTTTTATTTCCGGAGTAACGACATTCGAACAGGCTGATATTGAAAACTTATCGGATATTAACTTTTTCAGGTTCTCTCGGTCTCCTATGATTATAGTTATTAAAGCCTCTATGTGCATGTTTCTGTTTATGTTAAAGAGGGCATCATACTGAAAAACACACTTACGTTATTAATTTAATACGTATAAGATGTTCTTCAGTTATTTCGAACGCGATAATCGGGCCAATAGAGGTAAATATTAACTTTATTTCTCAGAGTTACAAACTAATATATTAGTAGTAAAAGTAATACATTCTTTTACTACGAAGTCCACATACTATTTTTTCTAAAAACAGTATTAATTAATTAATATGAACTAAGAAATTGTTAAATTGTCCCAAAATGCAGACAGGCCATTGTTTCCGTCAATTCTCTGCGACCATTTTGGTTAATGTAGTAAACGAGAATTACAACGATTTTCAAATGGCAGAAATTGTGCCTATATGAGTTATTAAAGCTAATTATTTGTTATTTACGAAATAGAACATTGTTAGTAAAATTAAGTGGTATTATTTCAAATTAATATAAAGCTTATTAAGGTGTTCCCCGCGGGTCAAATTTGGGCTCGGTATTATTTCTTCATTTTTTTAATGATCTGCCAAATGTCATACTTCATACGTTCTATTTGTAGAAGGCTTGAAAATATAGAGAAATTCTTACAATTTATTATATCAATCTATCAAACGTTATTTGCGGTAAAAATGTGAGAAAACCTGACAATTTTTTTTTCCATTTTAATCATAGTTATGAAGTGTGTATTTTTTTTGAAAAAGAATAGATGGCATTACTACATAACCTCAAATATGACGAAAAACAGTGTTTTTTGCACTTTTAGGTTAAGATATCTCAAAAACCTGACGTGATAGAGCAATTCTTCGGCCAGATTCGGATTCAGCGCACCTAAATCCTTCGGAAATATTATATTCAAGTTTCTGCTCCAAAAAAAAGTTAAATTTTGTTGATCTATGTTATGTATTTGTAGTTTTCGTATACGATCAGTTGAATTTATGCACCGATGCAGAAATATTTCACATATTACTTCCGGTATTACGGCAGTAAACATAATTTAAGTATCGA
Organism: Anoplophora glabripennis; assembly: GCF_000390285.2. NCBI lineage: Eukaryota > Metazoa > Arthropoda > Insecta > Coleoptera > Cerambycidae > Anoplophora > Anoplophora glabripennis. The sequence goes on along the minus strand of NW_019416324.1, from coordinate 756,568 downwards.
TCTGATAAAACTATTAACTATAAGGCGAAATATGCACAAAATTTCGCCATTAAATAGAAACGGGGATGCCGAACACTGAATATACGTGCAAAGTTCATTAGAATATTTACGAACTGCACTTGTGTTGCTGAAATATGTTTAAACTTCTCCATCCGCCCGCTTTTGTTCCATTATTATACATGCAAATAACGCGCGCTACAACAAAATAAATAAGTATTCCCTAAATATTGTGGCAGGAAAGGTTCTATCTCTTCTGGTGTGTATATGGTTCTACTTTGGAACATTTTCAGAAGCCGTTACAAAGAATTTTTATCTAAACATCGCCATTACACTGCGTTGGAACTTCTACCCTACTCCTGACTGTCATGTTTCTGGATTCCTGAAGGACGCTTTGGGGTGACGACAATATAGGAATGAAGACGAGTTAAAGCAGAGATGCATATCTCTTGAATGTTTAAATAAACTTTCTTAGCTTGAAAGTGGCGTGTAAAAAGAAAATGATAGTTTTAGCTCAGCCGGACGTAAACAAACCAAGTCTCAACTATTGACGGTACTACCCGCGCCAGTAGAGCCTTTCCATTCATCAGATTACCACAACGACAGCGTCAGGTGTAAGCAAGCTCCACAGGTAGATTCTGTAGCGGGTAACAATGACTGCACCGCCTCACTGTTATTAATAACATAGGGCCGATTCAGGAGTCGCCCGATTGTACTTTATTACTACACGGTTTATTGTTATGTAAAGCTTAAAAGCATGATTGAGAGATCAGATAAGGGTGAGACAAGTCTGAAGGATCACGTTAAAAGCGTGAGGTACCGCGGTACGAATTAGCGCTTTTGTTTATGGAAACCTGAATGGTTTGGACTGTGAAAGGGAGCAGGTTGTTTCAAACGTAGCAATTTGTGTCTCCGTTTGTTAAGGACGATAAACGCAAAGTCAGTGTGGATTCATTTTGTATTTATAGTACTTATATTGTCGCTAATCATGAAGACGTGTCTAGATGTTTCATTTTATAAATGTTCTATAATAAAAAATAAATATAAATGATAATTTCATGAAACGAGCAATCTGAGCATTATTTCAAATTTTCGCTCAACTTTCGATTCGGAACCTGAAGCCGTCTTCAATTATTCTACGCAGGCCCAATCGCTATCAAAGTAGATCCACATTCGAAGGGACCAAAATTTTCGCCGAAGTTCTCAAAGCAGGCGACATTTGCATAAATTCATTTATTGTAACAGATATCATAAATTTTCCAAAATACAGTAAATTTTGGCGGTAGTTTTACATAATTTCATGAAATTTACATAAAATGAAGGACAAATTATATCGAACTTTGTATTGAAAATTTTTAGTGTTATGTTTTACTATAAAACTGCAAAATGACAATTTTCATTAGGATATTTAATAATGTTTTTCGCACAAGGGGAAATTTTTAAAAACCAACTGACGACTGAATTCACAAAACACTGTTTAACCACGTAAACATTCCTTAAAATCAGCACTACCAGCTGAAATCCAAAGTTCATTATCCCTAAACAGAGATCTGCATTCTATGGCCGGGCAAGCATAAATCATTTGTCTTAAATCCATTTTCAACATGTTATAGTTATTCGTATGTAACGACCGACCCAAAGAAATTTCTCACAATTATTTCAGAACCTTTAAGGGATAAGGGCCAGCTGTTGTGCCACTGCGGCGATGTTTAGACAGTTTTGGGAATGCTTAGGAGTAGAATTATCTCCGACTGATGCGTTTCATGTAGGTAACTTTTTGTCGGGAAGCTCCGTTATATCTGAAAGCGTAGGGGAAAGCGAGAAGTTAGAGATTTATCATTTATTGCTATGACAGTAGTCGTAAAAATTTGCAATTCCGAATTTAATAGGAACAAATTATTAGGTGCCATTTTATTATCGAATAAATTAAATTTTGTTATTTTTACTTGAATACATACTTGATATTTTATGGAATTTGTACAATTCTTAGCGGTAATCTAGTAGTAATATTTTGTCTTTTTGGGCAGCAACAAAAAGACATATTTTTTTAAAACAAAATATGGGTCGCTATAGTTTTGATTGTTTCAAAATATAATAAAAACGGTAACGGTAATTATACGGTTAGCAATATTCAATTTTTATAACAAATTTTGCTGTAAATGACGAATATCAGCGAAACACAATAGTTTTATCTGTAGGACTGTATTAAAAAAAGCCATCTACGATATCCATAGAAAGGTGTAAATATTTAGGTTCTTCTTGGTGCGAAACAGTCAATATTATAATCTGGGGCAGACAACAGGTGTCGTTTACTATTGTGTCACAACAATGTCTAAGCCCCTTAATATTACATCGTTATATAAATCGCTTTTGACACCTCCTTATACTCAAGACATATTGAAACGACTAATGATAGATTATTTATGGGAAACATGTTTCGGTAAGACAATGATCTACTTTAGTTTATTAAATTTCGTCGCAGCCTTTCAACATTTAAAGCTTTCAGGCAACTGATATAAAGAGGAGCTTAAGACAGAACAAACAAGATTTTAACTGTACAGAAACTGATATATAAGTGCTTTATTTTAATTATAATAATCTTTCACAAATATTTCATTAATCAAAATAAGTCAAAATAAATAAACACGTTTTCTTTTTAATTCTATAATGCAGTGGGGGCTCGTCGTATCAAGCAACTGAGGCCGGGCCTATTTCTGAATCAAGAAACGAAGAAAAATTTAAAAATATTTTTAATCATGCAAAAAATTACAAATATTTTAGAAATATATTTCCCCTTAAGTACCTACTCGTTTTGGGAATTTACATGGTTTAATTTTTTTTTTTTGCTTTAATACTGCTCCCTACTGCTGGAATGTCAGTTATAATGGGATAAAAATTGAACTTGCGGAACTTTTGAAGAAGTGTGTCAAGAAATAATATAATTATATTATTAATAGTATATAAAAAATTACTACTGTTTGCCTCCTCGAAGTTTATCACTCAAAGTATACAATCAAGCAATGTAAGGCTTTGTTGGCGCCTCACCAGTACAAAATTATTCATCGGATCCAAATAATAACGGTTTAAGGGATGGTTTACGCATGAGTTCATCAGCCATAAATTATTTTGGCAGAAGATTCACAATGCTCGGAGTCCATCATTGTCTACATAAACCAAATATAACATCAATAATCGAAGAGATCGTTATTATTTATGGGTTCAAACGGGGGAGTTGTCGGTTTAACCTCGATTACGTTCTCCTAAGATACAGCTGCTTCCCTGTCGTTGGTTGTATGTTCACTTCATTCATCTTTTACCCCAAGTATCAATTTACAAAATATATATCTTTAGGCGCGAGGAGTTAGGGACATCGTGAATATCACGGGCTCGTCATTTGAGAGTATCCAGATGGCGGACAGGACCAGTGAATGAATATTTTATTTGATAAATATGATGTAGAAGTGTATACGGTGTATTTGTTTGATTTTCGTGACGCAATGTTCAGTTTGAAGGCTCTAGATTTCTTAAAAAATACTTTATATTATTTACACAGAATATTATTATTCCAGTGAGCATTGTAGCTTGTTACAAATAAAACGGAGCTTGTTACAATTATTACAGGGCAAAGTGTGGTTGTAACAGACTGTAAAAAGTAACAAACAACTTTCATAATGCATTATTTCAATTTCCATGTTTTGAGAAAGTTAAGGTTGTCTAAAATAAAATAGAATAGACTAATGATTAAAATTATAATTTGTTTACAACTTTAAGAAACGGTCATCGCTTATAGTAATTTATACACCTCCCAAAATTTGTATTAGTACCTAAATCAGGTCCAGTAATAGCACCGCAGACTGTGACCTATCGGCGGGCTACGAATATGCCTGTTTCGTTGGGAATTCCGTTACGGATAACAGAATTAGAAGCCTTCTCACACCACGCAGAGGGAGGACACGGCATACCGTGAATTATTTCCTCTCGGCTATTTTGTTGTGTCTAGTTCAAATATAATTATGACAAATATTTTTATTTCTCGGCACATCAACTGCAGCAAAGCTAAACAGTTTATTTCCTTTGTGTATGTGCCGTTATACGGTGGTGACATGACGAATGAGTGAGTCACAACGAATTTAATGTAATATGAGCCTACTTAATCAAACGCACGCCCTGCTCTGCTGGGCTCTACAGGGTGGATCACCCATCGGAGAAAATTTGGACAATTCGGAACAGTGTACAAACAAATTAAATTATGAACACTTCCTGACGTCTTGTATCTGTCATCTGCCAATCTTGTAGTTACTTTATACGTACAGAAAATGACCCAAGAACGTTATAGTCAGTTGAACATGTATAAAAACGCCTAGCAATAAAATTTACAGAGTTTCAAAGGCATCCATAAAAAACTTTCTATTATATGTTCATTTGACCAACAACATATTTTAATTATTTATGTCCTCAAACAATTTTATTATATTGATGGTAAATTTCCTTTTGTTTCGTTTCAACAAGGTCTCCAAAATCCCATTTTGTAATAATACTAGTAAACAAAATATCCCTCTTATTTATAAATATAATAAATTAAAATTACCTGAATCACACCAAATTCCGCATTGCTGCACTGCACTGCTAGGTCATTTGTTGACAACTGAATTTATGACCACGTCGCTCAGTGCGGCTGTGTTTGTGCCACGTTTACCCGCGCGTTCATTCTGCAACTGGGCGACCAGACCTGTATACGGGTGTGGCTAAATAAATATGGGAACTGCCAACCTTTTGGTTCTTCTGTTGAGATCGGAAACACTATACCAACTTAATTTGCTGAGGATACATTTGAAAATGAATTCATGGCTTCAGAGAAATCATTCGCCTAAACAAGTTAGTTTAGTTTTGATAATGGAGGATTACAATAACTCAAGAGAACTCGATATTGGATTCTCCGTACATAAAAAAATATTCTACATGTGTGAAATCTGTTCAGGCTTTCAATTGATTTTCATGTGCGCAGTTGTTTTTTCTAATAATATTTTGGCGCCTGTATCCTGCCGATTTTCAAACATCTTGTATTTGGCAGTTAATTTGAAGGATTTGAAGCCGGTTTGTTAGATTTTAATGTTTTCTAATGCCGCTTCTGTGTACTCTGACATCTTTTATTGATGTTCTGGTGCTTTTTAAGTATTCTGAAGTGATTCATGAACGGTGATTACGTTTTGCAGACGCTAGGTGATTAGATGCGATATCTCAGCATTTTTAAGATATTGGTAGAGTTATTCCTAGCCTTGAAGGTAAACCATAAGAACAAATTCCCATGCAGGTAGATACAAGAGTAGACACAATTTGTTTCGCTACTTAAACTTTGCAAATCAAACAGACAACTTCAGGTTTCTTTTGCAAATATTTTGAAATTAATATGCTTACGATGAACGTTTGTGTTGATGTTGCAGACTGAACATTGCGATATTTACGCCGAGGACACCCTGTATAATTTATTCAATGCCTTGCGCATGTTTGCATTATTGGACTATTTTTATGAACGTCCCCGGAACCCCCATAATTCACTGTATCCGCCGCACTACAAATTTTGTCAAAATTTAATTTCCCTACGGTCGTAATAACTATCTGTAACCTTTTCTCTCCCAACTCAGCATATATCAAACGCGCTACATATACGCCCACAGTTCCTGCCCTCCAGTAAAACCATGAAATCTCGTACGTCTACGCCACGAAACCCTACTATTTGCAAAAAATACTGACCAGAGACCGGGTATTATATGACAATTTCTGCTCGGATGGCAGTAAACAAGCGAAGGAGGTGGAAATGCGGCTTGTTCACTGGCGGCTCCGGAACCAAGGAAAAAAAAATAGAACGGGTTTGTTTATAACCCAAAAGTGAATACCGAGCGGAGTCATATGGGACATTGGTTTGTGCCGGAGTATATAATAATTTTATTTAAAAAAAAACGAAGTAATAAATACAGAAAAACAATTTATGGAAACTAAGTCCAACAGAAAATTGTATATTTAGAATTTTGCTAAAAGTAACATTGTAGATGTTCAAAGATTAAACAAAAATTCCAAAGAACATAGTTTAATACTAGAAATATAGCTTAATTATGGACAACAAAAAATTTTTGGTCAAGTAACTGACTTGTTTCAAATCAGAAAGGAATAATTTTTAGTCTTTCCTTCTAAATAAAAACGAATTGGACCTATGTTCACATAAGAAAAAGTGTTTGAGATTAACCTACCAGTTTGTCATAGATTTGGTAGAACACACTGTATATTTCTCAAGTAAAATACAGACTCAGAATATCAAACAGATATTTCAGCGTGGCTAGGATAACTTTCGAATAATTATACCTACACACAATAAATACGTGCCCCTTCCGGACCCTTAACGTAATTTCGAAAAATACTATCCACAGTTTAAAAAAATATTCCCACGGCTACCGAATTAATGCCCAAATAGACCCAGCAGGTAGCGAGTATTAACCATTGTCCGCACGATGTATCGATATTAAAGAGAAATTTTAATGTCAATAAATATATTGGGGAAGAATATAATTATCCAAATAGAATGATTATTATACAGGTGTAAAACGGAATGTAATTTTGGTTATTAACGCTGCCTTATGGGTCTATAAAGTTCGAGATGAATGGGTACGGGTTGGATGCATTATTCATGACGTACATCAGGAATCTGAAGTTAACTGTGCCATGGTGAGTAAGGAAAGTACTTGTTTACCGAAATTTGTTTATTTTCTTTAAAACGTGATCAATATAAAATATAAAATAAAAATAATAAATCTTACCTTTATCAACAGCAATTGACTTTCTAAACAGCACTCCTCAACTAAATATTGCCATTTCAAGTTCAAGCAATCATTAATAGAATGTATCTCTGAAAAAAAGTTTCAAATAATCACCAAAAAGCAAACGAATAAATTTTGGAATTACATATAGATTATTGATAAATAAAAAAATAAACAAACGGGCAGGCCCAAGGTTGGATCCTTGACGTACACCAGAAGTGGCTAAGAAAGTATTCCATTTAAAACTTATAGGGCAGGACCCTTAAGATGCTTTGTTACAGTTCTGAAATCTTCCACTATACAGGGTGTCCGGCAGACTGTGCAGATAGAACATGAAAAAATAAAAATTTTTCGGACAGACCCTCCCTAAGGAGATTGAAGGACGCCACTGGAAATCGGTTTTTCTTGAATAACTTTTAAAGTACTTAATATAATTTAATAAAAATTTTATGTGATGGACAGTAGTAAGGGCCTCTTAAAATAGTATCCTTGAAACATATTTAACTTTTTTAGTTTACCAGGGTCGGGCTAAGCTTTTCAACTTAATGCCTAAATTTTTAACACCTTGTATGGTAAAGACTTTAAAATACTAAATCTGGGTAGCTTCAACCTTACACTAAAAAGAAGGTACTCTTGTTTATTGTCGATAAAATGAACCGTTTACGAGAAAAAGAATAATAAACGAACTCATGTTTTATTTTTAATAAAAAGGGCTACGATTTCTATTTTTTTTTTCTCGACAACAAAGTGCGATACAAAAGTCATTCAAACAATAGGAAAGTTTAATTTCAAGATAAAAAAAATACAAAATCAAAAAAACGCAGTGGTCTCCCAGGAGGCACTTTAACGAAATTATTGAAAAATTCCATAAGAGTTCATCATGGGCTCCGTGAAATCTGATCCATTCGCGGGCACGACGAATTGAGGACTGCTGTATCCACCACAACAACCCAGTATTGTTCCTTATCACATCACTATGAATCGTGATTCTCTGTAGAAGTTCATCCCTAGACCAGAGTGGAATACACCAATTGTTTGAGGTGTCCCCACAGGCATAAATTCAGAGGCGTTAGGTTGGGAGATCGAGGAGGCCAGGCAATAGGTCCTCCTCTACCTATCCAACAGTTGGGATAGACGTTATTCAGGTACTCCCGCATACCAACATGTTTCGACGAGTTTCAACTGGTATGTGTTCTATTAAATCTTGAAAAGCGATCTGAAGGAACTCCAAATCCACTTCCGGCAATACGAATGGTCCAATAAAAAAATTGTCATTGATTCCTGTCCAGATGTTATTTGATTGGAACTGATGTTGATGATGCGAAACAACAGTGGCATGAGGATTTTCATCAGCCCATACATGTGTGTTGTGTAAATTGGTAATACCAATTTGGTAAACCTTGGTAAACGGTAAAGGTATTTTTTTCAAATGGATATAACCGCTGTTCTTGAAGAACTTCATGTACTACTGTTTTCGATGGATTAAACCGAGCTGATAATTTTCGAGTGCTCGTTGATGGAGTGTCTTCTACAGCAAGTAAAATATTTTCTCTAATTGCGGCGTATGTACGGTTCTTCTCATACCAGCACCAGTACTATTTTTTCCAAATTTGCCTACAAATATGAAGAAAGTCAATAATTAACTGGAATCGCCCACCATTCTCCCTTACACGTTGGTCAACTCGTTGAAATGTCTTCTGGTTTGGCAGAGCACAAGTAGAAAATCTAATGATTAAGGTAACTTAAGAAAACTTAAAATTCTTATTAGGTTTATAACCTGTCCACATTTTAGACTAATATTTGGTACCTCTCGTGCTTGTAAAATGGATGAGCTAATCCAAATCACCTGAATAACTGAATCTTAGCTTTTAATATTCTAATATGACTACTGATGTTTTAAAATGTGCTTTGTAATCATGCGAACAGGTTTAATTATATCCCCCTAATAGGAATCGATCGTCATGCGGTCAAACGGGGAACACAAATATTTATAACAAAATTTCACTTAACGATCGCATTAGTCTAGCACTCGGGGGATCTTACAGTTTCTGCATTCCACCATCAGAACGCTATCGTCCATTTCAATTATATTTATAGCACTTTGAAGCCTAAATCGTTCACGCAATTAAGACGAGCGAAGGTATTCCGTAAATATCGTTCGAGTGATAAATCAGGTGTACGGCAAAGCCGGCTGACTTAAAATTATGTCAACAACTCGAAATGGGAATTCGACGAAGTGGCACAGCGCTTCCAGTTTTTTATTTACAGTAGTTGTTAGGGAGGCCCGAGGAAATATACTTTTAGTTGTTAGAGAAGCCTATTCCAATTAGCGTAAATGTGCGAAATGTTATAAGTAAAAATGTACATATACGTTGTTTATGTTATATATAAATGGATATTTAAGTGTGTTTAGGGAAGGGAAATTTGTTTAAAAAATGAGCATACGTTTTGGTGGCATCAATTTTTTTTGTACCTACATTTATATTTTGCACTTCACATTCGTTGTAGCTCCCGTATTTTAATAGTCATATGAGTTTACAGTTTCGATGACTGATCCTTTAGTAATAAATAAAAGTCACTGGGGTATGAACGTTCCAATGGCAATGGACTGGAAGTTGTCGTGTATGCTCGAGTTTTATCTTCTAATCCAGTTCTTTGTGCTCGAATATTCACCAGACTTAATCAGCGGTACCAATAAAGACTATCTCAGCTCTAGAAGACCTAGATATGTTTCCACACTCAAGGCAGAAGAAGCAAAGCTTGGAGTGAGAGAAATTCCTGAACCTAGTGGCTCATATTGCCACTGTCTTGTCTGGAGAGCCCTTAGGAAACAACCACTTGTGGTAGGGGTACCACATCCTACAAGCACTTAATGCACCAGATTATGTTGCCAAATTAACATTTTGTAGATGAGTTTTGAGAGAAAACGCTGACAATCCTAATCGTCGCAGATGAGGCAAGATTTACGAGGGACATAATTTTCAATTTGGGGTCGTATAGATTCCACGTGTCGCTGTTGAAGCCAGATATCAACAATGCTTTTAAAGAGAGGTGTTACCGACATTACTTGAAGACGTACCATAGGATGTCAGGCTAGGTTTGTGCATGATGATGTTTAAACTGAATGAAATCGGTTCAATGGTCACATAACTCGCCAAACCTGAATATACTGGACTTCTTTATTTAGGGCTCTCTTAAAAGTTTGATGAATGCAGAAACCAATTGAGACCGCCCTGTATAAGGGTACAACACACTTAGGGCCCAACCTGGTATATTTCAATTGACATGTAAGGAAGACAGAGCAGCTTTTCGACTAGTGTATTTTACTTATAATAAAATCTCTCGGTTTCCTTTACCATCCGATTTTTAATTTTGTATGCCCCGAAGTTGAGCTTTGTTGCCTTTTGCTCTTACTCTTAGCCTGTATTTTTTATTCTTCTTAATAAATTCCCTCTTCACAAATACAGTAATTTCAAAGACTTTCCACCTAGCCCTGTATTCAAATAAAGTTCGTTTTTCAACTTAAGATCCTAAATTATTCCAAAATTAAACAAAGGAGACAAATCTCATCTGTAATCTACTTTTTAGCTGAAGGAAGCAACTGACAATAACAGATGAATAACATAAAAATAACATAAAACATTTTTTACTGTAACACCACGACTTGTACAAAGAATAGAGTAAAACAGAATAAAAAACCAGTTCCCACACATATGCCAGGGCTGGCCCACAATGCCACCCCGCGTTAGCTTCAAAAACGTAAATAAAAACCGTTGAAAAAACAAACAAAACCGCTCCTAGTTTTAATTAACCATCTCCGGTATCACGGGCAATAATTCTACAAATTTTCTCACTTTTAATTGTTGCATGGGGCTGTGTTTCACAAATTTTAAACGCAGTTAGGGCACTAACAAATCGCCCCGTCACGAGATAACCCCGAAAAGGCACAACCGACATGAATCACTTTAATAAGAGTGCATATAATTTGAAATAGTCGGTCGCGTTGCGTGCTAGCGGCTCGTTTTTCCCATTTCTTTCATTTGGCCGTAGAACGCTTGCCACGCCATTGGTATGAATTATGTAAGTATGTGATGGGTCGCGGCGAGTGTCCTGTTTTTTTCGCTAGACGTTTAGTCTTCATTAGGTTCACTGGTGTTGTCACGAAAGATGGAAAAGTAAAGTGGAAATACCCTTCTTGTCTAAATGACGCCGAGGGTTTTTGTTGTTCTCTGCGTTCTACTCATTATGGGTCTGTTCCTGATTAAAGTATATGTCTCTTCCAGCGACAAATAAAATTTACAGGGTATAACGCGAAAAGCTTTCAGGTGATCTGAAAATGCTATTTTTGTCTCTGTTGACGAAAATGAACGTCAAATTTATAATTTTCATGGCTAATAAATACTAAACAACTACTAATGAATGGCATTTTACATTAAAAAAAAAATTACAAAACAATAACTATTTTGTTTTTAGAGATAAGCAGTGAGCATCAAGTGAACGAATACATTTTTTATGAAGATCTCAAAGGCATTCGAGTGGATAATAACTTGGAAGACTTAAAAATACTTTGCCGGGCGATTTTCTTAAAACGTCTCCCCAAGAAAGGAAATGAGAAAGTTGATAATTTCGGTCTCCGACAAGAATTTCTCGGAATATGACGTATCCTGTTCGTTACTTAAACTTGCCTTAAATTACATCAAGACGAGCTAACGAATCATCGGAAAAGGATAATTTCCAGGTGAAAACAAATGTACTTAATTATTTATTCAAGGTTTGAAAATGAAATGGCGCACGTTAAAGGGTGAAAATAGAAAAACGTTCATTAATTTGAGTTTGATTTTTGGTTCAGTATGCAAAAAATTGTGGTTTGAACAATGAACATGAATAATTTCTGTTATTTCTAAAGCTAAAATCAATGTTAGTACCTAATAGCAGTAGTAGAACTGGAGTGTGTCAAGAAAGTTTATCTTACTCTTTATATACTAGGCACAGAAATTAAAGGATATTAAAAAAATCTCAAAATTTTGGGTGATTTTCAAAGAGTTGTAACTTGGAGGGAAATGGTGGTAAGAGAATAAAAAAAGGAAATTGAAGCTGAAAGTGTCTAGTTTTCTAATCTGGAGTTTAGCATTTTTTAGCGTCAGCAGTTTTTGAGTAATATAATATGTTAAAACAATTTTGAAAAAAATTGTCTGAATTTTTTTTTTAATTTTTTTTAGAATAATTAACGTTATTTGATGAAGAAAATATGGATTATTGCTAAAAAAACATTTTTAAATTAAAAAAATTAATAAAAAGGGAAAAATTAATTATTACATCGATTTTCAGCAAAAACGACAAATTTTAAACATTCCGGGCAGTAAGAAAAAAAATACAGCGTTTTGAAATTATCAGGGTTTCTTTAGGACACTTTGAGGCTGAAAAGTTACAGTCAATATCCTTAGTTTATTCATTACTTGTAAAGTTATGCCAAGTTATTCAAATATCCCTAATTATGCAATTTTTTACCTTTTACCTAACCAACATTTTTACTTCGAATTTTTTTTTATCAAAACCAATAATTACGACTTGTAGAGAATACTTTGCAGTTTGCAAAACCTGCTTGGATTTTCTGTACGACCATTATTTCCCGAGTAATTGATTGCCAAAGTCAACCATGATTTTTTTTGCTTTGATCGACGATAGCTCCGGAACTGCTCAAATTGAATAGAATTAAATTATCTAAAAGAGCTTTATGGTGAAACTACCAACAAATTTGAAATTTGAAATACATAGACCTTTTCAAAGAAAAGCAAAAATTAGCATTTTTTTTCCGTTGATTTTCTTATGATTACTCAAAAACTACTGATACTAAAAAATTTTAAACTCAAGATCCGAAACTAGACACTTGAAGCTTCAATTTTCTTTTTTTTATTCTCTCTACGACCATTTCCCTCCAAGTTACAGCTCTTTGAAAATCATACAAAATTTTGGGATTTTTTTAATATCCCTTCATTTCTGTGCCTAGTGTATTTTAAAGATTTTACAAAGGATGAGAACCAAAAAAGTTACTTTATATAACCATAATTTGACTTGAAAGAGGAATAAAGATAAAATAAATCAACTACTTGTATAATGTATTACTTGCAACAACCACTTCTAATTAAAGGAGAGTTAAGAAACATTTTTAATTAGAAAATAACAATGAATCAGTCTTTTTTGTTGTAATTTCTTAATCTTGTATAGTCGCTATGTAGATCTTTAGCTCTAACATTACTCTCTCATTATTATTATTTTTTGTTGTTACCTAGGCAATACTTTTTGAAATGTATTTTTTTGACAGAACAACTTTCAAGTACTTTTCCGATCATGATGTTATCGACCGACAAGAACTAATTATTTTCAAAATCTTCCTGTTAAATCAGACGTTTCAGTTCTGTTAAAATTTATATTCGCTGTTGTTTCACTTACAACAATCTGTACAAGGGATCGCTTGTTTTACAAGGGACTTATCGAGATCTTACTCTCCGTAAAGCCAAATGGACAAACATTTCTTTACTTCGACGACCAGCGTGAACGTTGTTCCCGACGAGCCATTTTTTATTTCATTCGTGAACTCACAGGGGGGCCAACTACAAATCTGAATAATTTATCGTGGCCAAGAAAGTGGTAGTGTTGAATATTCTATGCATTAAAAGAAGGTTTTTTTTATTACAAAAATAAGTTCAAATTACCAATGAATGTATTTAGGATTATTTTACGGTTTAAACAATAGATGTATAAATAGATCAACAAAAAAAAAATGTCTAAAGCCATTAAAATCTATACTTGCCATACTTAATATACTTTCAGTTACAAACTTTGGAAACAGCCGACATTGCGTGATCTTATGATATTATTTCCTTGCGTATATTATTTAATTAGCCGATATGGTTGACTTAACGTTAACTTGACAAACCAGATTGTACCAAGCTTTTTAGTAGGTATTTAAGCAGCTGTGGTGCGTTTATATTAACGAATGTATAAATAATGTAGTTTCATATTAGTATCCTCTAATAGCAATTTCGTCGATCATTATAATTTGTTTGTCAATATTTTTTAGATATCTTATTTCACATCCACAGATACTTCACACACTCAATTACTTCAATCCGCTACAATCGAAAAGTGGATGTGAAGTAACTGAGTTTGTAAAACATTTACATTTATATTTACGCCTGGAAATACTTCACAGATACAATTACTCCATATCCGCTACAATAGGACAGCATGAACCGAATTGTCTTGAAGTAAAAGTGGATGTGAAGTAATTGAGTTTGTGAAGTATGTATTTACATATTATTTTACGTCCGCAAATATTTCACGGACTTAATTACTTCATGTACACTTTCCCTTTACGACAGCGTGTTTATTCTGCATTGCATTATTATTTTACGACAGCAAATTACTTCACATGTACTTTTACTTCAGGATCGCTGGTTTATTCTGTCCAATTGCAGCGAACATGAAGTAATTGAGTTCGTGAAGTATTTGTTGACGCAATATGACATAAAAATGGTTTTTATTCCTTTTTTTTATTATTTAAGTTGATGTAGATACAAAATATCATGGCTACGCCAGTGGAAATTGATTTCTCGTTGACTTTATGTTATTTTACAAATTCATTTCTGGGCGAAAAATGTCGCTTTAGATGTGATATTATTTTACGTCCACAAATATTTCGCCGACTCGATTGCTTCACGTCCACTATAATTGAACAGAATTAATCAGTAGCAGTGAAGTAGAAGCAGACGTGAAGTAATTGATTACGTGTATTTGCGGACGTAAAATAGTATGACATCTTCAAAGGGACAATAAATCAAAGAGTAACCAAATTATTTAATATGTGTCTCGGTCTTGTGTCAGTATTATTATATTACACAATAATTTAGTTACATCAAAAAAAAAGAAATATATCTAAAAGAATAAGATCATGTAAATATGAATTATGAGATGTTTTTCCTTGAGTTTGTTCCGACAAACCCAAACTGCACTTACAAAATCGACTTACGGAGCTCACGGAGCTTTATGTACGATTTTATTTTGTTTTTATGACCCGCAACCCAACCTAACGCCTGTGCCACGTACTGCCTCATACCTACGAATGAACTGCCTATTTCCGCGAACCAAAACGTGCTAGGCTAAAAAAATAAAAAACAAAATGACCCCCACAAAGCCTCCTCTACCCTGATGGATGAATCTGGCGATACTGTGTTAGCCTAAGCTTTCTCCCTCGCCATCTTAACAACTGTCTCTTGGGTTAGCCTTCTTATATCTATAACGGCTGTGATTTGGGGGTTGGGAATTATCCTTTTTAAGTTTATGAGGATTAGTATAAGTATTATAAGAGAACCATTGAAGATATACATTTTTTCAACTCGAAGTTTTGATGACATGACTGTATCTAGTGACATTAAAAACTGACCTGAGTGGTACTCTTGTCGGGACGAATTAGCAGAACTTGTACCTTCTAATTGGTTTCATTTGAGACAAAATTGAAAAAATGTATGGCGTTTTTCATGGGCAAATTCAAGAATAATTGTCTTTTCCTTGTTGGAATCTTAGCTAAGATTTATCCATAGTAAGAGCTCCCCGATAAAGACCTAAAAATATGTAACGCGTAATTTTTGTCTTAAGCTGTTTAACGACTTGACAAATTATTGGACGATATGAAGCACTTGCTGCAGTTGTTAGTGTGAATAAGCCCATTAATAAGGTGGGTGCTAGGATTTCGACGAGATTTATCATGCTGTAAAAGTTTTCGGAGTACATCATACTGTTATTATATACCGAGACAGTAACGTTTACAAGTTTAAATTTCGCTTCTGCCGAGGCGTTTTCGTATTATTAAGCCAAACTTAGGCACGTAGTTTATTTGTTTGCTTAGCAATTGCCACGGGGAGCGAAAACAACAGCGGCAAAAATCAGGTAAATCTATTACGCAAGGGAAAATGTTGAAATCAAAGGTTAATATTTTCTTTCTCTCTAATTCACATTGTGTGAGGTCTAGGTTTTATTTCTATAATCGACTTACACTACAATATTTTTTTGTCTGTATTTAATAGCAGCTTCCTCGGTAGTTGGCGTTTTTGTAAATCCCTACTTATTATTCAAAATATTCCTTGAAAACGGAGTTTCGTTTTGTTCGGCGTCAATGGAACAGAATAAACAATTTTAATTGAAACAATCGAACTGGAAAGAGCAGTAATTCAGAAAAACGACTCTGCTGGTGACTTGCCTTCCTTTGGTATGCGTTTAACTGTATCAGTTTTTTGTGTACCCGCAATTTTATGCTGTTGATCTTTCAAATACTAAGAGAATCGATTATGTAAAATATTTTCGGATAGCAGACGTAGGTTGTCTACGTCCAAAATACTGAAATTGACGCTGGCATATTTGGTGAAGCAAAAGTAGGTTCCTAATAACTTGGCCTGCCCAATATTGTTTATTATTAAATCAACTGTACATTTCGATTTATGCTACAGTGGTGGACAAAAAAAATGTACAAATGTAAAATAATAATTCACTCGGCAAAAAAATAACATGAGCAAAAAATTTTTCAAATTATTTTAGTGATTTTTTTAAAAAGTGCAAAAAGAGCGCATGGAGAAGTAGTACCACTAAAAGCGGAAGAAAAGAGATAGAAGTTGCCGAAGATACTAAATATGTCATAAGAAGAACTGTCCATACTTTTTTTATGAAAAATGAATTACTAACATTACAGAAAGTGATGCCAGCTGTTAGAGAAAATTACGTAATCTCCAAAATGAGTAAGGAAACATTGCGGAAAAATTAGTGTTACATGGTATGAATTTTACATATGGGAAAATCGATAGGAAGAGTATTCTTACTGAGAAACATGAAATATTATGTTGGAGAAGAGAATATATCGGGAAAATCAAAGAGAGGAAGAGGCTCGAGAAAATAGATCATTTAAACTGGCTGATGTTCAACGCCATCTTAAGAAAGCACTAGAAAACGTTACAACAGAAGACTGGAGAAAGTTTATTAATCACGTTGAAAAAGAGGAAAAAAAATGTGGGATGTGGATAATATGGTTGATGAAGTGATAGTGATGAGTGATAATGGAATACCGGAAACTAACTGGGTGATTGTCTTTAGATGCGGTATTATTTTTGAAATTGTTATGATTTTTTTTTCAATATTATTTGTGTTATTACTTGAAGGAACATTTAATTTTGTTATTTTATTGTTATATTATTATAATCTGCATTTTTTTAAATATGGAATGGAACATTTATTTCATGATTGTTTGTGTTAGGTATTACTTGAAAAAGGTGGAAGATAGGGCTACTGGCGAACTATAAAAAATTGGTAAAGCACCATAAGCAATTCTTCATGATTGGTGGAAACTTGCTTTTATTTATAACGTTCCCGCATAATATCGTTCAGTAGATTTTTAAAATATCCGTCATATTAAAGGGTACTACTGTTCTTGACCCCATCAGAAAAGAAAATCGTCCCCGCATATGTTTCAGACCGATGCCATACTGCTAAATTTGTTGGACTATTCAAACATATTGGTTAGAGATAGTACAATTTCACCCTGTTTATTTTTTCATTTTCGTTGAAGCAAATCAAACTTGATCGATTTGTGAACAGGCTTTTTAATCTCTTCTTCCTTTGTCGCTATCGAAAAAAAAATCTATATATCCACTACCTCGAACAGACTACTTATATACTAAACCAACATGTTTGTTTGTTCCGGAATCCTCCAGTTTTTGCTGCGGTCCAATAAAGAATACCTCTGTGTCGCGCCTTTTTCCAGCTGCCGTTTGGGTGTTATTTGGCACTTTCCTTAAAAATGTATTTAAATTCTGTTAGGCTTGAATGGATAAAGTACACAGTTTTAATTGGACGAAACGAAGCGGAACGGCAAACTGAGAGAGGTTCTCTAACGCGTTAAGAAAAAGTTTACCTTTCCTAATACGCCTTGATGTGGCTGCGGGCCGCTCAGGACTTTCTGGTTTTTGCGCCACTGTAGGCGATGGTTCCGAGAAATGAAAAACCAATTTTTAAACGGGTTGTATTTCGAATGTGTTGTGGCTATCTAACAAGATGTAAAAAAGGTCTCTTTCAATTTTCCTAAACCAATATATGTCGCTATAACGACACTTTGGAAAAAAACATATACAGAGTTTTCCGAAATTTGAGTACAATATTTTACTAGCCCATTTTGAGGAAGTGATGTAATAATTTTTTTTGCTTGATCTTATCCATATTGTTCGAAACCAAACAATCTATATGTTAAACATATTCGTTATATTTTCTTATATAGGTACCGGTGATAATATATATTCGGTTTTATTCCATGTAAATAAATCACCAACTAATAAATACACATAATCTTTCTCAGTAACTTTGACATATGAGTTACATACCAGCAACTAATTATACCGATTTAATAAATTGTGCCCCAATATTCCTAATTGGACGGTATTATAAAATATGTGACAGTATAATATTGATATATTTGATGTTTATGTAAATATCGTATATTTACGATGAAATTAGTCTTTTTAATTATGAGGTATATATAACGCGTATTAATCTGGCGTGTCAAATAAACAATAAATTATGTAAGTAGGTACTACTTTTTCTTAACATATCAAGTGTGAAATATTGCTTTGGGAGGGGGTTGCCCCCCTCCCTAGGGTGGTAGAGTCTGTAACACGATATTTATGTAAAAAGATGCTCCCCTTCGATCAAAAATCGACCTGTCTCGGTATTTTTCGAAAAAATAATTCTCCTTAGAGTTATTCGCTCTGTTTCGTTTGCAAGAGCCCACCCTGAATATCAACTTCTAATTTTTAAAAAAGGAAATATAGTAGTGATGTAAAGACAGTGTTGCAGGAGGTTGAAACATTGTAATAAGTATCGATTTTTGTATATCTAAATGGAGAGACAAAAATAATTTCGTAGGTTTAACCCTTTTTAGGCTATCTAAACTTTTATATGAAAAATTAGTTAATGTTGCTCTTTCGATATTAATTCCCCATTTTGTATTAAACATATTACCAAATACAATTCGATAAATAATGTCAACAGGGTCCAGTTTTTGTGCTGAGTTAGGTATTTATATATTTCAATAAAATGTTTATCAGGACTCAGAAGCTTTTGGAAATAAATGGTAATTTAAATAATGAACGAACAATAACGAAAATGAATACATAATTCTGTTTAGATTAAACATGCAGAATTTAATTGATAGAGTTATGAAAAATAAATTTAACCTGTATAGAATACGAAAAAAACTATTTATTAAATAATAAATGCAGTGGTTTCCTGTAATGTATTACCACCAATTGGTATAATCCTTTAAAATGAAACAATTAACAATTTTTAAGAGTAGAACAAAACTTGTAATGTATAGCCCAGTCATTATAGACATGAAGGAGCCTGTTTCGGGAAAAAAATACTATTAGAAGTTTCTCTGCGGAATATTGTTCGGAAACCTGTTATAAATAAAATATCAAAAAATCAACTCGAGGCTAGTTGGGAAACTTTGTTTTAACAGTGGTCAAATTTATGGAAAAGTGGTTTTTTGACTCACGTAAAAAGCTATTATTCATAGCGAAAAAAAGTTTATACAAAAAAGGTAGGTATTAAATAAGCCTATAAAATGAGAAAAGTCCGATTAAATTCCGATAATTTGTTTATGCACAAGAGCTCAAAAATGGTCGTTTTTTTCAATTGCTAATAATTAATGCAATTTTCATCGCACACTTGTAATTCAGGATTTTTTAGGCTTTTTACACCCTTAATAAGTGGTAAAAATTTCAGCTCGAAAGCTTCATTGGTTTGACGTTGGCGGAATTTGTTACCTAAGAAGATGCTATTTTTCAATTCATTTTTCCCAAGCTCACAGGCGTTGTAGGGTTTTGATCATTAGTTGTTTTTGTACCTAAATAGTTGTATTGGCATAGACATTTACCGAGAATTTAGTTTTTCAAATTTAATTTGTTTAAAATTGACTTTGAAAAAATGTTATTATTTATTAAATTGTTAAGATAGGTAATTATTATAAAATAAAATAGTAACCTCTTTACTTTAGTTTTCTTCGAATTTAAAAAAAAAATCGTTGTTATAAATTGATTAGAAGCTGAGATAATTTTTTTTATTTATTTAGTCGCAGTTACCTTAATTATTAATATTAAGAGCCGAAATTTGGAGAGAATATACATTAAGAGCTATATTTCCATGTCCTACATTGACATTAAGGTGAATTCAACTATTTAATTTCGAAAAAGAAGATAGCGGCGAACACGTTTCTGAACAATATTCCGCAGAAAAACTTCTGATAGTATTTTTTTCCCGAAAAAAAGCTATAATGATTGGCCTAGTATACGTTTGCTGAAAAACTACTTCAAATAAGCAATCGAAACGGCCATGATCGAGTGTGACTAGAATATGTAGTAACGTCACTAATAAATACAGCAATTAAAGTACCTCCGACCGCTTCTAAATGATAATAGTAGGGAATATCTACCATTTTGCACCTGCCACGGCTCTCAAATAATTTACTATAAAAGAAAAGACGCTGGCGAAGGGGGAGCCTGGCCCTGAGCTAAAACATACCTTATTGCTCTTTTGGATAAGAAGCCAAGAGAGTACACCTGCCAGCATCCGTATAAATCTGGTTGGCCATGGACACTGGGGGCTTACGAACGGACCCATACAGAACGCGTAATGCCATTACCAGCCGAAAGTTACTGCAGCCGTATTTCACTCAGAACTTAGACTTACGTTTCGAATTTTTAACGATGTTCTCAAAATAATCCAATAAACCTTCCAAAAGCCACTTACGGGACACAAATCCTGCCAAAAGTATCAGATAATGGATAAGAAATCGCAGAAGACCTATGACGCACATCGGAAGGCACAGAGCGAGGAAACAAAACTTTACTAATGTTTCGAAATTTTCCCAAAATTCCAAATTTTACGAAATTCGGACTGCAAGGCCATTAACCAAAATCATTTTCATATCAATAACCCTTCGGAGACGACCACCATTCCAAAATCGTTTTGCTAGAAGGTCAAATTCGCAAATACAACACGCACATCACTTCAGGACGCTTGTGGACCAGGCCTGGGGTGTGTTCAAACGTCGACCCGAGTACCCTGCAGCTTATTAACCAGGGACGGATACCAGACCAGTACACTAGTACGCCGTTCCAAACTTTTGTTTTTGCATTACATACAGATTAATAAAAGTAATAAAAAGTTATTAAAATTAATTTTTGATGATTTGATCATGACGTCGAAAACGAGACGCACTGCAGCACGACACAACGACATTACGCGCACGTGTCGAGAAGCCAAACAATCAGATCACTCGAGTCGGGAGGAATAACATACGTCCTGGTTGCAGGTAAACAAAGACGGTGATTACTTGATTTCCTGTTCGGCGGCCGAAATCAGAAAAAGTTTTTCCCCTATATGAAAGAAGGTCGCCCAATGTTTCATTCCAAAAGCCTTATTAAATGTTTTGGACCCACGCAAACCACCTGTTCCTCTGATTTTTAAATCGGAGTCGTGATTGGGCAGATGTGGCCCAGTGAAGATTTTAATCGATTCGTGGTTGTTTTGGAAGCGTGAGTGGTCGCGCGATTGGGTGTTTCTTACCATTTTAACAGAATAATGAGACAAAAGCAGATACCCAGACTCGTATCCAACTTGCCTTGTGGAAATAATATTTAATTCAAGTAACATATCTGATTTAATTAATGGGAGTGAGTAGAAAACGAAATATGTGGTTAACTCAAATAATTCCGTTAATGGTACACATCATCAAATATTTGAACGCATAATACTGGAGCAATAATGTAAGTTTAAAAGTAACTTATAACGACTTAATATCTCAGGTCCATCGGTCCCAAAGTTGTTCTTTTTAACTCCCTTAAACGTAATAAAGTTGACCCAAACTGCGTCGGGTTCCCCTACTCTCTCCCATGATTATTATTCCAAACGAATTAATTTGAAACATAATATATTACCGTTCTCCTGAAACGGGCGACCACTTCCAAATCAAAATTATGTAAATTGTTTTTTTTAATGGAAGATGTACCAGTTATACTGGATCTAAGCTATCGACCGCACAAGATACCCACAGTATATACCATAAACATTTCTTCCCATTGAGATTTGGGAAAGACGGAATATTAGATGAGTTGCACAACTTGAATACCAGTCCACGCCGATGGTGATTGGTATTAGGAAGGACTTTATTGGCTGTCGGGGCAATGACCAGGTCGTGATATTTATTTGACACTACGTATTTGACAAGTCCTAGTCAAATATTTCTAGAATGATTAGTCGTAAAATAAAACACACGATAACAAATGAAACTAAATATCTACAGACAAAATATATTCAATTAGCTTGTAAAATTTGGAATCCATTTGTATACAAAATTACAACAGAAGTTAGTTTTAGTTGCTATGTTGTCATAAATCAATTTGTTGTACATTTGTTTCGATACAAGCACGTGATACAAAACCTCGGTAAGGTAGCAACTACTTTGTCATTATCATTAGAAGTAGTTGGAAGTGTGTAACTTGATACTCCGCCACAATTAGCTAATGGCTTCTTATTCAAATTCCAAGAAAACATTTATTACCAATGTTGACAGTTTGAAGTCAATTACCACTCTCAAAGTTTGTTTGTAGAACTTAACACTGCGAAGGAAACAATTGGCTTCTATATTTTGTCCAATACGATTACGTATATAATCATTTTTGAAATAAAATGTTACAAATATCTAATTATCATATATTTTTTTTTATTAGAATATTTGGTCTCTGTTCTGCCATTTCATACTATTACTTTTGTCTACCAATCTCATCTATCTTCTCTATCCAGTTTTTTCTTGGTCTTCTATTGTTCCTTCTTCTTTTGAAATTTTAAATTGTCTGTCAGATGCCAGTGTCAGATGTCAGATGTTCATAAAAACATTTACTGCTGATATTACTTTTTATTTGATACATTTACATATAATTCACATATCTGTTAAATCCAAATTAATCTAATCTATTGTAATCTATCATAATTAGGAACCTTTGTACTTTTTCCAATTTTCATTGTCCTTATATTTTATTTATATGAGAAACTGTAAGACTAAAATGTAGGAGTAATAGTTGATTTTACTCAGCTCTGGGTATTTGCAATGTTACAGCCGAAGTAATTTACGACCCGAGCAATTCTATACGAACCCATAAAAAGGCGTTCGTTTAAGTTCGAGCCAAAGTTGAGTGAAATTATCAACATCAGATTGCAATAAAATTCATGGTTCTATCTATTTGTGAAGGTGGCTATAAAATCCCGTCATTTTCTGGATACTTTGCTGTATAATCGTCCGTAGAGTATAATTAAAGTAATTTTGATGTTTCTCGGCTGTGCAATTTGCTCCAATAAAACGAGAAATTCAATTTCTAATTATGAACACTTTGTAGTTTTCTCGGAACCTTATACAGGTGCAAGATGAGGTTGGTATAAAGTTAATAATTTTTCTGTTAAATAAAACGAATAATTTTATTGTGTTAGGAATACAATGGATTCCAGAATAAATTGAACAGTTATTATTAGAGTTTGACATTTGCGTGCGAACTCAGTGGCGTTACCGAGAAATGTAAATATAACCTAACTACGAATATAAAATTAAATATCAACAATGTCAATGAAAATCTGACGTTTTAAGTAGAAAAGAAACCTATAACTACTAAAGACAGATCACCCATGGACGATTAAAAGTGATCAGAAGAATATACTCTTCAATCAAACCCGAAATAATATAAAAAGTTCAACAGAGCAGTGAATATATGTATATGTTGAGTTATTTTAGCCTTCTCCATCTAATTTGATGACATATTTAGTAATTTTTAACTATTTTCGTTGTAAAATATCTTTTGACTCCGAATGCCTCATTACTGATTCATCGCTCAGCAGAACACAAGCTTCCCAGATATTTTTAACACTCATCTAACAATATACGAGACTGACATGGCCTCCTGAAAAAATCACTTAATTCCGTAACATCAAGGTGTTCGGTTTCATCCAATAAGGCGGCGCAGCAGGTCAATTCAATTTACCTTTCGGTGCCGTCATCCTCTAAAAATAATCTCTCTATTTAACACTGTATTATAATTATGAAATTATAAAGCAAGTCCTCTTAACGTCAGCGTGAATTATTAGGGAAGGTCCATTATTTCTGTGCTATTTGAAGCCTTGATAGCGGGAATGGAAATCGTGGGTTAAAAGGATGCGGCTTATAGGGCGGACTTTTGTTAATCCGATTTGTTAAATATTAAAAGGCTTAAAATGTGCTGTAGCGGAATCGCCGACGTCGAGGACTGACTTATGGGCAGTACATGGCTGCCCATAAGTTAAATGTGTCCTTTAACAGACAGGGTAGCCTGCTATCAGTGTTACTTTTTAGTTTTGATACTGGAGAAAACTGTAAGAGAAGTGAATTCATCAACCGCAGTGACAGGAGACCATAACAGGATTTTTTTGGACGGAATTTAGTGATTTAGTATTAAATTTAGAAACACCAACGGTATTGTTTTTATTTTAATCACGATGTCAGAATATTCTGAGCAAATTGTACCTTCAACATTTCAAATATTTAATAAATTTCTAGGTGAATTCAGTGTAGCGTAATTTCGAGACATTGTAATTCCTTCAACAAACAGAAATCAAACACTGAAGAGTAACGGTGATATTTCAGACGCTTATAGACAAGGATGGAGGAATCCCAGCCATAGTCAAGAAGATACAGAGACATTCTTACAAGAATTAATTAAATTTCTTGTAAAACTGCATCGACTGCTTCCATTAATCCTTTTATTTCAAAAACATCAACACTTTAATCTATGTTCGGAAATGTACAACTCTTGAATAAGGGAATTAGGAGCGGATTAAAAACTAAATTTGAGACTTCAGTAATTAATTACTTAAGGGATAAACTGAAATCGAGGAAAATTTTGAATTAATTAAAAATGAAGTTTCAAGTTTTAATCAACCCTCGAAACACGGTTATTTGTTTATTGAACACCCAACTAGGCAAATTCTCACAATTTCTTAGTCATTGATCATTGATTTTAGTTTACGCTTCGATCAATGTATTTTCGCATAAATACGAGGTTTTTATAAAAAAAATGACGGGAAAATATCCAAAAGATATCTGCATGATTTATGTTTAATTTTATGTATAATTTTGATATTTATTAATTTGATTTAATAAGAGTTTTTAGAAAAAATCTTGAATTTAATTTAAATTAGCTTTTATTAGCAACATTTTTTTATATATTTTAATCTTATTTTTATATTTGCATTTAAAATACGTATTGAGTTTACTGAAATATTTTCCTTAAATATATTTTTTGATATTTAATTTATTTTTTACATGTAAAATTTACGTAGAATAGAATATATAATAACTTTGTCAGAAATAATGTGACTTGGGTAAAATATCTTCAGAAAAGGGACGAAATTAATATTACCCAAACCACCTACACGTTCAGTAAGTAACATGTATTTTTATCTGAATACTCGGCATTCTCCTACAGTATACCACGACAAATAATAAGTAAACGACTTCAAAGCAAAAATAAGATACGATACAGATTTTCTTTCATAGTCCAGGGAACGAAGAGAAAAATAAGGTAAAATACTTTCGGATAGATCGGATTCTTATGAAAATTTGGAATTAAGTTTATTTCACCCTGTAGATGAAAAGTTATGTATGCTTGATATGCGCCTCTTATTTTTAGGAGATGAAAATTACCCCTTATCCTGAAAAACTGAATAAATATAAAAATAGGTGTTCGACTAAAATCATATCTTAATATATAGAATAAATATTGTTTGATATTGTGGGTTATAATTTACGTTACGTTTTAACCCTTAAAAAACACCCTGAATGATAAAAATGTAATATTAATAGTTTCTTTGACCTTAAAATATTTTTGTAGCGCACATATTATAGATAGAATTCTTTTCAATAGTTTATGGTATAATAAATAAATTTATTGCAATATTTCAACCCTTAAAAAACTACCCCTAATAACAAAATATTTAAAAAAATATTTTTAACAGTTTGTAATTATTTAATAGTACAAACAGGATACATTCTTTTAGCTGTTTATAATAAAATTTATAATTTATCGCATTACTTTAATCCCTTAAAAACCACAAAATGGCTTTTAAATTAGGTATTTAAAACAATGTATAATTTTTTTTTGTAATAACTTTCTCGCGATTTACTTTAATTTGTGCTATAGTCAAAATAATTATTTCTCAATTTTTTTTTTCATGCAGAAAGTCATCATTTCAAATTAATAATTAATTATGTGTACCTATGAATGCTCTAAAATTGTGGATAACCAAAATATTGATATGCTCCGAAAATTGAAGCGGTAAGGTACCGTTGGTTTTTTAACGATAACTCCCTTAATTTTAAAGCTATTAAGATAATCCAAAAACGATTTTACGGAAAATTTCGACTGCTAAAGGTACTGTAAAATTGAATATTTTTAATGCGTTATTTTTGAGGTTAAAAGGTTTGAAAAACATGACCTTAGTTCTCAACTGCAAACTTCTAGCAGCGACATTTTTATCCTACACAAATAAAAATAAAACCAAAATATTCTATGAATAAAAATCTAAAGTTTTGTACTCTTGAATATTTTTCGTATCTTTTTTATTTTTAATGTTATTCTCAAAACTGTTATTTTTTTGGAAATTTTTTTCAATCAAAACGTATTTTCAAAAATATGCATACTGATTTTTTTTCCGAAAAAGCGAATTAACAGTTTCATGTTGATCATAACTCTGTTAATTTTTATGCTAATGACTTACAGTCAAGTTCATTTTAAAGATTTTTTAAAGTACTTTAAAAAATATTCTGTGCATTTTTCTTGAAAAATAGATTTTTTTAGTTATTTTACGTTAAATGCTTCCAATTTAGTTTCTGGCGGACATGAAATTATCTTGAACCAGCCGTATCTCAGCACCTATTGCACCTACATAAATAAAAAACTCAATCTTTTCCTTTTTCTATAAGCTTCATTTTATTCGTGATGTTTTTTTTCATAGAATGTCTATTTTCCGAGTTATTTTAGAAAAATTACTGAAAAACGTATTTCTTTTAATAAAAAAATGTACATTTTCAATCACCAATAACTCAGAAAATATCGACTTATCGAAAAATGTTAGATACTTTTTGCTAAAAATTGATTGCTTTATCGATTCCTGGGGTAATTTTCAATATTTTATTTTCCACCCCCTGGGCAAAAGCGCTCATCGGCACTATATAACTTTTGTTTCTTGAGCTATTTTCTACTTGCAGTCCAAGCTTCAGGTCAATCGGTTCTATCCGAAAGAATTCTGAAGGGAAACCCTTGGTTGCCTGGACTATCATCTAAACATAATAACCGTATACCGTTTCCGGTGATCATTTCTTTTTCGGTACTTATTTAATTCAATTTTGGCCGTTTCATTTCGTCCCACACTCCATCATTTCCTTTCCTGTCCCCTTCCACCGTCTAAAAATATTTTTCGGGCTTCCGCATCCCCCCTATTAAATTTTAAATTAAACCGAAATCTGGATCCAATTTATTGTCTCGCCTGCATAGTATTAATATTAATAGAATTATTCAATATTCTAATTTCCTACTGCATTAAATTGAGTTATAATCTGGAACCGAATCTTCTCCTACTATTACGGCCTGACTGACGGGGATCCGGGATAATATCCGTCCCTAAACGTGTAATAATGACAGGCGCGCTAAACAAATGGAATGGCAATAAACTACGGCGATGATTTTAGCGCCCGTAACAAACAAATCATTAAATTTACGATATTAGATTCACACCCCACAGGTACGTTTTTCCTGTAACGTACACCGAGAGACAGATTCACTTGAAAACGTAAATTTTCAAATCTTGATTCAAATTATAGAGAAGAAAAGCTTTTTATGATCCTGCGCAGATTTTAATTAACTTCACATGTTTTTCTTGTTCTCTTGAGACTACCTAGATACAGGGTTGCAAAATGTTGTTCAGAGAATTCTAGAGCAGATTCTCCATCCAAAAATACGAAAGAGATCTTATAAACGTAGGTCTTCGTTGGATTTTTTCCTTTGGGGTCACCTCAAACATTTGGTTTATACGACTCCAGTGCAAACCATAGACGAATTAAGAAACAGCATTGTCGCATCCTGTCAAACAATTCGACACAGCCGGAATATTTGAACGGGTTCGCCAATCAATGTGTCGTAGGATAGATGCCTGTATTAGAGTTGAAGGTGCACATTTTCAACAACTGTTGTAACGCCTGTGTATGTAAAGTATTTTTCATATCATTGCTGTTTGTTAAATATTGTTTCTTATGTTTCTGTTAATATTAATTATTTAAAAAAATATTATTTAGTGAGCTATTGTTTCTCAGCTTGTTACATTGTTTTTCCTTCAAATGTATTGTTAAAGTTGATTAGTAAATAACTAAAACATTGAATTTCTATTTTTGTTTTCTACTTCCCTTAAGAATGTGCATATGAAACGATATTAATTTTTTGCTCGAAAACGAGACAAGGTATCAAAAAAAAGTAAAGAGACAAAAAAGTTGTATTTTTAATCGCACAATCAGAAAAACACACACATCTAAGAAAAAGCAGTGACGTCTCATATGTTTTGATATATTTTTTTGGGTGTGGCAGTGTTTGAAGCGAAAAATTTTACGACGCGTTAAAATTTGAACTATTCAAGTAATTATTTCTTTCAGTGTAGAATCACGATTCTCGGAACGATTAAAGCGGTTCAAAAATCGTACCGGGGTAGCCATCGGGGGCTGTCTGGGAAAATATTAGACACACTCCTGTGTTTAAAGCCAACAAATTGGAACCAACCACGTCATCGTCTGGCCCGCGATTAGATCCGCAGCGAATGGAGTTAGTCCACGTTTTCTTATCATCGGCCAAAGTTATGAATGTACCGTGACGCAATAAATCGTTCCGTGTCCAGAAAACGGCGTCGGGGGCCGGAAATTTTTAATTTGTGCCTTTAGCCTCGAGTGTGGAAACTTTGGAAAGTAACGTAAAATTCGAGAATTATATTCCTTGGCATTGCTTGCTTTTAATTTTTGTTACCCGAAAGTTTCGAAACACGACGGCAATAATTGGATCAATTAATTAATTAATGAAATATTCCCACTGGTCTCAAGTATACAGAGTGTGTCAGCCAGATGGAATAAATTCAATAATAAATAAATGGGGGCGTGTTTGAAAAAACGCTTGGGCACGTCGATTGGTATTTTTAGTTGCGCATTTTTTTCAACAAAAACTTTTTACACAGGGTGTGTCATGTAACAATAGTCAATACCAACTTTCTTATTTTAAATGCAACACCCTGTATATTATTCAATTTTTGGATTCTTCAGATTCTAGACATATTTCATGTACAACTGTTTCGGAAATATTAAGTGTTTTAGATTTATTGCAAAAATTAACATATCCCCATAAGAAGTCTAATAGTGTCAGATCAGGGGATCGTGCTGGCCATTCCACCGATCCTCGCCTCCCTATCCACCGATTTGGAAATATTCGGTTGAGATACTGCCGGGCATTGATTTGGTAATGGGGCGGTGCTCCATCTTGATGAAACCATATCATATTCACTGGAACTTGTGGGAATTGTATAAAAAGTTTTTGTTGAAAAAAATGCGCAACTAAAAATACCAATCGACGTGTCCGAGCGTTTTTCGAACGCTCACCCAATTATTTATTATTGAATTTATTCCATTTGGCTGATACACACTGTATGCGTGACCATTCTCTTTCAATACTTTTCAATTACTCGAAACTTTAGCCTCGTTACATGATATGGGAGTTGCAAATAAGTATTTGCAGAAAAATATGGTCTTTATAATTATAAAGATCATATTCGTCAGTGTCGGCAGTTTCGTGATCAAAATTCGCGTACCAGCTGCATAATTCACAAATAATGTTTCACCAGAACAAATCTGACGAGGATGAGCTCTTTTCAGGAATCTCGGCGGAAAATAATTACAATTACACACTTAAGTAAAAATATACTTTCACAGCGCTCAAAACATTTAAAGATCCAATGAAATTTTATATTTTGAGTGTGTTTATTACTGATGTGATGCTTTTAAGGATAGATTAACTATACGTGTAATTTTAAACCTAGGAAAAAATTCGCACCTGCCCTCAGTTGAAAAGATAATTACTGGATATGCCAAGTCCGCAGAGCCCGGTCGAATACAACCAAGTATTTAAAATGCGGAAATTCCATTTGAATTATCTCTAACGATATTTTACTTTTTTTTTGTCATTTACTTATAAATCATCTGAAAATGGAGTTTTACCTCCAAGGTTGACACAACATCATTAATTCTACCCATGATTAAGTCACCAAATTCCAGTATAAAAATATATTAATGGTTAAGCAAAAATAAATTAGTTTTGACTACTGAAAGTTCACCAGAACTGGATTATTTATTATTTTTAAATTTCCCACCTAAACAGACTCATCATATTTGTGTAATTGAATAGAAAATTAATCATTAATAAAAAAGGAATGATTTAGATGGAGTTATAGGTACAAATATTCTGAAAATGTTCCTTTTTCAGTTAAATTTTATCCTTATTCATCCTCGTTGACAAATTTTTATTTAAGATATAAAATTGTTCCTTTATCAAAGTAAAGCTATTTAATTAAATGTTTGAAATAACAGACATAAATATTTGCTGTCCGTTCTCTAAAATGCGTACAATTCAATTGTGTTGGGAAGGTCGTTGAAATATTTATTTGAGAATTCTAAACGCATAATAAAATAATTCATCCCAGAGAACATTCTTGAACATCGAAGTATCAAGAATCTAAATTATTCGCCATTCCTGTTTATATACCTACCAATTAAATCAAATCTGTTGTGATAACGTTACGTGTGCTAAAACTGCTGCCTTAATTTCATGGGAATTCCAGCTTTCCATTAATTTTATTGGGATTTGTACGACAATTGCCACATGCAGACGAACGTAACAAACGCGATTTCAAACAAATTAGTTTTACGATTTCGACAATTGCTACATTCCCTCGAAAGACATATTTGCGAAAGGCATGCGAAATTGAATATAACAGCGGCTATGCGATTTTGTTATACGCTAGGCATAGAAATTAAGGGATATTAAAAAAATCCCAAAATTTCAGGTGATTTTCAAAGAGCTGTAACTTGGAGGGGAATGGTCGTAGAGAAAATAAAAAAAAAGGAAATGGAAGGTTCAAGTGTCTAGTTTTCAGATCTGCAGTATAAAATTAATGAATTAATTGGTAAAATATCAGTATCTCGATTGTTTTCCCTTACATTTTCATCTCGCAACTCGTTTGTTTACGCTCTTCAGAGGGCTCAGAATGGAGGAGCCCTGGAGGAACATCAATTTAGACATAGGTCGCCTAGGATACTACAGATCGAAGAAGAAAATATTTTATATATCGTTGAAGATCTGGTACAAAACATATCTTGAGATATCTCATACTACTTCAAGCGTGTTATTTTATTTCTTTAATATGAACAAAGGAATTGATAAAATGTTTTCTGTAAATCGCACAAAGGTGCGATTAAGAACTGTGAGAATGTTGAATCGGGTATTCGGCAGAAAAACCTTACAAAATAACTCCGCAGTAGCACGGCGGCAATAACAAATGACAACCGGGGTTACAACGCCTTTCTGATGTTTGCCTAAAATATCCTTATCCGTTGATGCATGATTCTGCGAAAACAAACTCCCGGGAAACAATATGCCCTCCCCGATCGAAAAAAGCTTTGTCGCGAACTTGTTCCTTTAACTTATAAAGCAGACCCGTGAAATATCGCCCTAATAAAAAAAGGGGGGTAAAACTCATTAGTTTTATTTGCACCACGAGTGGAACTTTGTTAGCAGGCCACTAATTTTAGCTTAGCGGCAATTATTCATCGATCGTTGATTAAAAAAGTTGCGCGACCACACCCGCAGATTTTATATAAGGCACTCGCTATAACTTAATATAAAATGGCGCCGTGTCAAGTAAGAGATTAAGTTCTGGAAGAAGCATGCAACGGCAATTTCCTCGGTTAGATTCTTGATAAGCGCTTGATAGCCATGTAGACCAGATATGTTTTGAGGTGGATGTGAAAGGGGACAAGCAATTTTTTCCTGGATTACCTTCAGTGCAACTCACATAATAAAAGTGTAGATCTGGGCGAGATCCGGAACATTTTCAAAATTGCAAAAATGTTTAAAAAATTAGTAAAATACCTATTTCTAACTTACAGTATATTGTGCAAAATTCAATTCTGAAACTTTTTTCCTCTTCAATATTCTTCCAAAATGCATAAGTTCCAAGATATAACTAAAAAACTCAGATAAATAGGTATTTTTTATAATTTTTTAAACATTTTTATAATTTTGAGAATGTTCCGGAATGATCTACACTTTTATCATGTGATTGATCTGCCCTGGTAATGGTAACTTGAAAATTTGAAGTTTTGGCTTTAGCAGGACAATGCAAGTATATTTGAGTTTCTAAATACATGAATCCTGATTTTTTGGATCAAACCATTATAGCTACTTAACCTTGAATAAAAATTCTACATAACAATAAAAGATAACAGTCTTCTTAAGGATGAAATTAGCCACAATGAGGACATAACGTGGTGGAATCCCACAACAAATTTACCTACTAGCAAAGCGTACATCAATTTTCTTACAGCTGTTCAACAAGCATCTAAATAGATCCATATCAAGTTCAAAATTGATAAATCTGATTTTTCCATTGTAACTTATTTTAGAAATAAGAAAGGGTCCAATTTTCTCACAATCGTTTTATTTTTAAAAAGACTACCGGTTTCGAGGTCAAACTATACACCTCATCTTCAAAGTTTGAATTGGACCCTTTCATATTTCTAAAATAAGGTCCATATCAGCCTAGACTTGATCTGGTATGACTTGGATGACTTTAGCGTTAAAAATTCATGAGTTTCTTAATTTCCTTCCTATTATCTTCGTTTCAAAGTATTCAATGACTGCGTTCCTAGGAACCTTTTCCTATATTGATTGATATTTTTCTTTTCAGAACAAGTAATTTATAGAAATCCTCTAATCTTTGACAACATTTAATTACTCAGGCATTGTTCCAAAGACGGATCGACAAGGCGAAGATAAGAAATGAAATAACCGACAGCGTATTAATTGGAAATCCAACACCAAAAAGCGCTCTTCCTTTATAATAAGACATCCACGAAGAGCAATAATTATAAAAGACAAACCTTGGGAACGGAATAATTTACGGATTCCGTTTGAGGAGCGTAATGTTAAAAATCGAAGGAGCAATAAAAAACAATAAGCGCTAACCAATCGCGTCGAGCTACGGAGACAGGTGGCTGCCGTGAGCGGCTAGAAATCTTGTTCGGCGCTATAATCGTTGCTCTGGACCGGACAGGTACAGGTATACGGTAACTTCTACTTCGCTGCCTTGTGGCGGGGGGGACCCGTAGTACAGGTGCTGAGCGAACGGGTTTGCGTTTGCCACTTAGCCGAATTCGACCGATTAATAGCAGTGATTAGGACGTGGGGCCGCTTGAAATTAATAATATTTACGATGATGGTGCTTGAATATCGGAGAGTTGCGTGGAAATATAGGAAGAGATCGCTAAACCCATTGAAAAAAAGATTTATGCGTTGGACTGCTGCATTAATAGTTAGTTTTTGATGTTTTAACTCGTAAATAGTCTCAAATCATTCTGTCCAACTCTGCATTAGCGGATTTAGCGAATCAGAAGTCTCCAAACCGATATTTTCCGTAATTCTTTCATATCTAAGAAATCTTTCTCAAGGAACTTAAAAATCAGGTGTACAAGACTCTTATCCTCATCCAAAATATCCAACATGGACTTATTTTCCCAGTTGCACACCAACAGATCGAATTCTCACTAATTTTATCTTCTGTCTACAGTGATCTGCGACTTCTCTAAGACTGATCTGGTCCAAGATCCCCTTGGTGAGCCTGTACGAGATGTTCTTCTCCCTTATCCAGTGCAAATGACACCAACACTGTAACCTTTTTGGTTAGAACCCACAGCTTTGACAAAGTTATCAGCCTCTTCGTTACTTCCGATGTTAGAGACTTCCAGAGCATTCAAACTGCTCTAAACCAACTTGAATTTGATCTGGTTTGAGCTGATTGTCTTTAGCATTGCTTGGCAATATCCAACCATCACCTTACTAGATTAAATTAACACTTGAATCCTTCCCTTAGATCCATATATTCTAGCTTCAACTCCTGTATCTGTCCTCGACCATGCCAGACTAGTATTGGTTTTAATAGGAGATTCCTTCTCCTAGACCGTCTTTTATTAACAACTTGAATCTTTTCCGTAAGCTTTACCTTGAGGTAAGTGGTCAGTTGGTAAACCTAGAATCAGATGTGACTTTAACTCATCGTACAGCTTTTAGTATACACCACAAGACCTCAGACAGATGTCCCTGTTGTACTCTTAACATAAAGACCTTGTTTATCCTTGAATGAAGATGGATGAAATGGAGGCAGGTTCAGAATTGCTGTAGAAGAAGTCAATTAATTTCTGAAACCTTAAAAAATAGATGATTTGGTTTTATTTTTGTTCCCTCTGGGTGATAAAGTCTCTTCTCGATATACTGTATTTAAATATCAGAATTTGAAACCGCCGCAATTTCTCCAATTATTTCCCTCGGAAGCACTCGCTGCCCGCGTGCAAACCCTGAAAAGAAACCGGAAAACATCATTGTGAACCCGCTGACATATGTAGGCAGAGTAGGGGCAAAGAGATATAAATCGGATTCATTAGCGCTGGAGTGTTTGCAATGGAAGCGATAACAGATGCATTTATCGGGGACAATTGTTGTAGAGACCGTATCGATGAACTGGAGGAAGTACGTATTTTAGAGAAACGAAACCATTATTTTAAAGGATTGGGGTTGAAACCGGGAAATTTTCAATTGAATGGAATGTGATGTGTACCCCAACAACTGTAATGCTGCAGGGACATTTCAAATCAATATTGAAAGGAGTATAGTATTGGGAAAACGAAAACACATTTTTCTCCAATTATTAAGAATGAAACTTCAACTGGAAAAGTATTCTTTGTTATTTTTTTCTATAGTGCGTCACAAATAGGGTTAAGTAAGATTAGTGACAAGCGTATATTTGAAGGAAGCTCTAAAGTTTACATCTGAGACAGATCCGTCCATAAATGCGTACTGGCAACGAAAAAGGAAACTCCGCTCTTATTTCTCGCAACCGAATCAATCTCACGTAGCTCTGCCTGAGTCAGAAATGAACACTTATTAGTGTCGATCGGCTCACCTGTGGCATGTTGATAGGAATTAATAAGTTTAGACCCGGTATATATCTGGTGGTTCTACTGACGAATGATCCTAGCTAATTGCTGGATACTGAGGATGTATTTCAATGCTGATCTTGGATATACTATTGTTGTGCTCAGATATGTATTTTTTAAACTAATACCTTGTTTTAAATGCATGCTATATTTCAATTTTCGTATACAATACAATAGTAATCTAACTTTCCTTGATTGTTTTCCGCATGCTTGCCGTCAAGTGTATCGAGATAAAAGTGATTTTAAACAAGGTGTAAATTTTATAAAATTACCTAGTGTATCACGAAACGTAACAATTAATATATCAAAATGCACAACAACAATTACAATAAAGCGAACGTGTTTAAATTTATTCGCACTATATTCGCAGAAAAATAATCTACAATCACTACCTCCACTTTAGCGTTGCATTAGCATTAAAAATAACGATATTTCTTCTTTTTGTTGCAGGATAAATTTCGGCATGCTTAGAGCACGAGGTGAGTAGAGGCCATGCAAATTTAAAGCACTTAATGATAGGCTTTTGTTTATATAATCGGCAATCAGAGTCGTGTTTGTCACAGACCCGACTTAGTTTCGTGCGCCCCTTTTTCGCCAGTCTGCTGCCTTTCAAAGTAACTTAATGAGGGAAAAAAAAGGAAGAATATTATAATAAGGCGCGTCTGTATACTTCCTTGCATGTCTTCAAACTGGTTTTTTGAAACAAATACTCCTCTTGCAATCATACAACTCGTCCCAAGAGACGTGTGAAGGCATTTTTATTCAAGTAAACGTACATTTAAAACCTGAAATTAAGTAAGGTATAGCGGCGACTGTGAATGCAGAGGACTGCATTAAAGACAATTTATTTTTAAAGCATAATAGCTGGTATTTAACATAAATATGAGTAACCTACACGGTATTAAAACGTAAAACGCATTTTAAGCAAGCCAGCAACTGTAATTGAGACGATAAACCAGGTTTTATCGCTGGCGAGCCAACCTGGTATTTCGCTTTTTGGTCTTCAATTGATTTTGGTCGTCATGCAAAAACAGGTCCGATTTCTATTATCACCTCGATATTTTAGACTTATTATTGTAGCCTAACGAATCACGTCGAAGTGGAAAAGTTGACATTCCACGACATTATTTTTATAGAAAATAGAAACAGACAGTACCATAAATAGTGACATACCAACAGTACCATAACTTTTAACATTTTGAAATTAAAAATCTCGATTAGTCATTATCTGTTTAGAATTCATTTACAAGAGTTCAATAATCATTAAGGCATAATCATCTTGAGAAAATCTTCTTAATGTAATATTAAAAATATTTGAAACTATTCAATTTTCGTGGCTGAAAACATACATAGGTATTGTATTTTCGAAACCAAGAGAGTTGGTTGCCCTAACAAAATTTGGACAAGACATAGCTAATACAATGCGAAACATCGCCTTGATGTTAAAAATGTTGTCACCGCCGTTCTCCAGGATATGTATACCAGATTCATCTATAGATTTTGAGCTTTTATTTGATATACGTCACTCTAGGTTTAAATTCTGTTTTCTCAATGTACTGAGTGTTAACAAGTGTCGATGTCATGCTTTTTTTTGAAAAATTTATTTTGTACTTGCGAATTAAATTAAAATTATTAATTTTATACTATGTGATATCCTTAATTGTAACTTATTTTATATTCAGAATCTTTATATTAACAATTTTATACTATTTTGTTGTTGCTATAATAATAGTTAATTTTTATATATGCGATTCAAAGTTCGGTCAGGTAATTTTTCATTCGTGATTCTTTGCGTACATTTCCAATTCGTTACAATATATAGGTATTGTATTTTCAAAACCGAGAGAGTTGTATAAACTAAATTTGGACAGGATATAGCTAATACAATGCAAATACATCGCCTTAATGTTAAAAATGTTGTCACCGCCGTTCTTGGTGGTGACAATTCGAAATATTTGGAATTATTCTATTTCAAAGTTTGGCGACATTCCCCGTTTCCTAATATCAATTAATTCAAATATGAGCGATTTTAATTTAACTTTATTGACTTGTATGTCCAGTTTAAAGGAAAACCTCTACTTAAAAAAACACTGTACAAACTGTTATGACAATATAACATGAATTACATAAATATCACGTTTAAATTGCTTCATAGGTCAAGCATGTCCGCTTAAGACAAACATAAAGCTTTCACACATTCAGGTACAGTCTAAGCCCCTTAATACTCGAGATTTTCATATTAGTTTCGTGCGGGACCCAACGAGGAAGACACAAGTGTCTTCCATGTGTTGCCCTAATAATTATTTATCTTTTTTTACTGAACCCAGGCCGACGCTGTTGCTATCTTATGTGAATGAACAAACATGGATATCTTGATAAGTTGTAAGCAGGGGATGGTTTTTTGTCGAGACACAGGCGTGAATGAAATTAAGAAGTTTCCTAGACTCGCGCTGTTCGAAGTTAATTGCGGTTGAATGTGAAAGGAATCGAACTTTGTATTTTAGAATGTATCAAAAGACGAGGCTATCGACGAATGGTACCTGAGACAGGAAGTTGTTGTAAATGACGCGATGCTACGAAAAAATAATAACTACTAAGCGGTCTTGAGGCCAAAAACTCGTCGAATTTGTATCTATGAGTAACGTACGAAACTGGTTTGCAGGTAAAGAAATCAAGATGGCGCCTGATTAAATAAACTGATTAAAGTTATAGTTAATATATTAGCGTAAATTAATTACTATTAGCGTCCTTAATAATATTTTATACAATTTGATAAGCATTAACAGGACTTGTCGTCAGAGAACATACCAAGTAGGAAAAATGTCAGAAATTTTTTTTTATTTATCTACTCAGTTCGAAAAGACAACTAATTGTCTAATTATAGGGAATTTAGGTAATACTATTGCTTGGGTTGAAATTTATTAACTTGTTACAAAACAAAACACTAAATATATTTTATAGGTAACATAATATACAGGGTGTGAGAAATTTGACTGTCATTACTAAAGCATGAGATAAAGTAATCATAAATGAACAAAAAAGTTGTATATTACAGGAGCGTAGGTGTAACAATTTTCAAAATGCAGCGAGTATTAATTAATATTGGGGAGTTTCATCACAACGTGGCAACAGCGCTTGACCTATTGCTACACAGCCGATGCACACCACGTGTGCACGCGGCAGACTTTCTCATAAAAATAGAAAAAATTTTAAATTTTAAATTGTTGTATTATATTGCATTATATCTATTATTGAAAATGGTTGTGATTAATATATTTTTAATTAATTTAGATTATGTTGCAAATTTTTTTTTGTATAAAATTAGTAATAACTATAATAAAAAAAACTATATATTAAAATTTCACGAAGTTAAAATTGTAATTTTATCGACCGCATTATTTTTATTAATATTTTTTAATTTTTCATGAACGATA
Organism: Anoplophora glabripennis; assembly: GCF_000390285.2. Classification (NCBI taxonomy): domain Eukaryota; kingdom Metazoa; phylum Arthropoda; class Insecta; order Coleoptera; family Cerambycidae; genus Anoplophora; species Anoplophora glabripennis. The sequence continues at coordinate 717,857 of NW_019416324.1, read as the reverse complement.
TCTTCATTTATTTATTTAATAATAGTAAAATAATTCCGAGATTTAAATTTTAATTAATATTTCGTTTAACAATAATTTTTGTGACATTTTTGTAAATTAAAAAAAATTAAGTATAAAAGATGCATTTTTCCTGGGGTTCAGGGCTATTCTACGAATTCGTAAATATGCCCGTTGTTATTTTTTCGACGAGATACCCCAGTTTGAAAAAAAAATAAGTTTCTACGATGAATAGAAGCCGAGATATTGCAAAATTTACAGCGCGCATCAATTTGAACTTTCTTGCGCGCGACTCGCTTGGACGAGTTTCCCCCACCATCACGCCGCCGGCCGCCGGACAGTTTACTTAGCGAGTACCTTCTCTTTAAAGGGCTCCTGAGTCGATAATTTTCCACATTTTTCAATGCAATTCACGGGAAATCGTAGTTTACGTAGTAAACTTTATTTTGCGAAAAATTCAAGTCTTAATATTTATAAACAATTACGACACGATTTAAAAAAAATTCTTATCCTGGCTCCTGTTGGTCGTGGAGGGTACTTTTTTATTTTAGAACTGTATTTTTTTGCCAGCTATCTATTGCATCTATTTTCGTTGGGATAGCATAAATAGCAACAATGTTATTCAAATTGTTTATAAACGAAAAACGCACGTTTATTTAATGCCCAATTTGGGAATGTTAATGTCAAAAAAAACGGTGATATTTTTTAATAGGTCGCTTAATTACGCCTTTAAGCTTACAATGACGCTTTCAGAATCATGTTTGGTTGAAAATTAACGCTTGTACAGAGGCTTAAAGTTCATAACTTTTGGAGCCTCTGTTATAAACAAATAGAATTGTGCGAAAACTATTGCACCTACAGCGCCCACTTCTGGCATACTTTTGAAGTATGACAAAACTCTCAACTTGTCATAGGTTTTATAAAAAAAATTTTCTTGTTTTTTGCAATAACTTTTTTGTTTATTAACCGATTTTAATTTAACAAGTCTCATTTTGTAGATAACTTTACTTCTTACTTGGAGTACCGTAAGAGCTCTTTAGATATGATAATCTGAAACAGAAGTACTAAAACGCACATACCTAACTGCACCTTCTCGCTAAAAGAAAGCTTCGCAAACTGACTAGTTCGCATCCGCTACTTCTTACTGTTTATTTACGATTGTCGGACATAAAGCAATATTTATAACTGTACAACGTTTAAATCAATTCTCATGGCGTTCTTCTTGTAAGTAATTAATAACTATTATCATGGAAATGGCATCCTCTTCGCTGGAATCGCCTACTTTGTGCAATAGAAGCTAAAAACCAATAAAGTTTTTTTGTAATTAATTTTCTTAATTAATAACAAGTGCTTTTTCAGCACCTTTATGATCATGCTTGGTAATTTAATTATAAAGCAACGGCGGATATTAATTTTGTTCTTGCTCTTGGGTAACTGTCTCTTAAAACAGAGAAAACTGATTGATCTTGGAGGCTAAATTATTTATCGCGAGTCTCCCTGTTTTCTGAAATTTAAATTATACATACATACATTAACATTAACCAGTGTTGGATCCTGGTCAGTACATTCTGAATTATTTCATGCTGTCTTATAGACAAATGTTGGATGTTGCTGATGACCTAATAGTAGTGTATATTATATAAATTTCAACCATATTGTGCGCGTTTCGCTTCAGTAATAAAAGTTCGACATTTACTGTCTTTTTATATAGGTATTTTGTATTGTCAATTTTGTTTGGTTTGAGAAAAAAAATCATCGTTAGAAATCCTTTTAATGAAAGAGCAGGGAGCCGCCCTACTGTACACAAAAACGGTTACATTTAATATCATATTTCCAAGTGAATATTTCGAGGCAGTATCCACAGGCAATAGAAGCATTAAATAAACAATACAGCGATAAATGAGCAGCCGCTCTCAGTTCATATTAGAGTTTGTATTCGTATTGCAAAACTTATTCGTAATTTCTCCAAATGAAATAACTGCTCAACGTTCTGCTTATATTTGCTTTTAATTTTATATACGGTGAATTAATGAGAATTTAAAATACACATTTAATCTGTTGCTCTATAATAATAAAAAAATGAAGCTCTGTGTTTGATATTTCGTATGTAGCTGGTCTATAAAATAAGCTTTATAGCAGTCACCTATTGGTAGTAATACTTGTAGTTAAGCAATAAAATTAACTTCCTTTTGACCATAACAGACAAACTAATCACCATTTTGCGAAATAATGAAGTCATAAACGACTTTCGTCGATACTTTTCTTCGCGATGTATAAGAGCAATTATATTGTTATTACCAACCTGTCCAATAGACCACTTCCATGCAGAGAATTAACGGAGAAAAAGCAGACCGATTAAAGCAGCTAGTTTTTGCATATCCATCGGAAGATTCGATTCTCAAGTATATAACGGACAAAAAGATATTAAATTGTTGCTGATTGAACATCAAGTTTCCACGGGTATTTTTTCAAATGCTTTTTACTTATCTTTCGAATAATATATTGTTCCAAGTGTGACATGGATATAAATGCTTTGCATACCTTTTGTAGAGCAGTGTTATGTAGTTTTTCAAAAATCGCAGTCAACTTTTTATATGTTTTGTAGTTTAAAAGGGACCATTTCAAAAAACGACAATGAAAACGCAGAAATATATTAATTTATGTGCCGTGGTTGAATTTCGTGTCGATTTTTGTCCAGAAATCAGTTATACCTAAGGAAAAAATCTATTAAAAGTTTATACGACTGTGGAACGTCGACTATAATTTGATGGGACTCTGAGTCTTCTCGCTGTTTTCCGGTAGATGATGAATTATTTATTTTTATAACAAAAAATAAATTCGAAGTTACATAAAAAAAGCGAAGGGCACTATTTTTTTTCAAAACTATTTCAGTGCCAGCAGCGCTATAGGTTAAAGTGTCTGCACCTTTGTATATTTTATGCAACCCAAATGTAATTCTTCTATATGAGTCGAAATGTACATTTCTTCCAAACATTAGACCAAAGTAATTTCGATAATTCCTGTTTAATTTCATAACTTTGCCACCTAATTGCGGTAGATCTTTAATTTAATAAAATTTAAAATCTTACTGAAGACGTAATAAGACCACATTATGTTTTTTCTATTTTAATGGTATTAACCTAATTTATACAAATCAGTAGCCCATAAAATAGTTGTTTCGTGCAATCAGTTGTTGGAATTTTTGGAATAAATTTTGAATTTGTTTGAATAACTTTAATGCCTCTAAAATAACGTAAAAATACGAGAGCTATTTTTTAAATAATGTATTACGCTTGTTAAATACACATGTTTGTAACAATTCTTTTTATTTTATTTTACAGAATTCCTTCTTGCGTAACCAGATTAGACAGAATCACCAGAATAGGTCGAGAAATGACGGAAAGCCGGTGTGTCGCATCGCCCTGTATATTTGTAGCACGAACAAACAGCCTAGTTATTAAGCACCCTTATTATTACAATGTACTAAATTATGTTATATTGGTAAAGAGATATTGTGATTAAAAATTTTGATTTGGCTTTAGTTCTGTTTTATTTAAAAAGTGAATTTTTCTTTCATCAAACAAAACAGTAACAATTCGTTAAAATCATAAAATTAAAATTGAACTTGTCTTCAGATAATTCTAGAAAAGTGTGGAACGAAGGGGAAATTTTTTATAACAAAAACGGGAGCAAAAAATTTAACAAAAATTCCTGGCTCTTTTCCTTGGAATTTAATTGAAATTAGAATTTTTATTTTTTGTTAAAAATTGACAAAAAATGGCACAAAAAAATCGGCGGGGAGGCGGAGGGGAAATTTTTTATAACAAAAAAGGGAGCAAAAAATTTAATAAAAAATCTTCGCTATTTTCCTTGAAATTTAATTGAAATTAATTAATTTTTGTTTTGTGTTAAAAATTGACAAAAAATCGAAGGGGAGGCGGAGGACAAAATTTTGGGTGGTTGCCCACCCTCCCTAGAGGGGTAGATTCTGTAATAATAAGAAATTTATGTGGAAAGATGTCCCTCTTCGATGAAAAATCGACCTGACTCGGCGTGCTTCGGAAAAATATTTTTCCTGAGCTATTCGCTCTGTTTCGTTTACAAGTGCTCACCCTGTATATAACTGGTAGCGTTAAGAGCTGTTTTGATTTAAAAATTGCGCTTAAAAACGCCCTCCTTAATATGCATTAATCAAAACTATGAACGGACACAATGTTCTGATATATATATTTTTAAATTTCCAACTTAAAAACTTTTTGTTTAATATTAAATTATTGTTAAATATACCTGATTATGACAGGGCAAGGCAGTCTTGGAGCTTAGTTTTGACCTTCTAACGGTCATAACCCAGTCAAATTTTGTCCTGCAAAAATTTAAAAAAGCAAGTCAGTTCAGTAAGAAAAAACCTACAATTTCTTATTCCATCATTTTTTTGATAACTTTGTTAGTTTTTGAAATATTTTGAAAAAAAACGATTTTTTAAAAAATTTAAAAATTTTATTCAAAAGTAAATGAATTTTTTTTTTAATTTAGGCTTCAAAAATCGTTCAAATTCTTATAGAACATTTTTTTCTTAGAATTCGTCAATCTATCGAAATTATTTTTAATAAAAAAATTCCCACCCTCCAGAAGGGGTGGCATCCACCCCTAGGGTAGGAGCGCACATCGGCACCATATAACTTTTTTCTTGGGCTATTCCCTAGCTACAGTTCAAATTTCACGTCAATCCATTCCATCCGAAAAAATTGGTAGCCAAAATGCCAGTGACTGGACTATTATTTTTCTATGCCAAAGCCGTCAATCAACATCGTTTATTTGGAACTACTAATCGCAGGTGACTTGATAACAACAGACGATCAAGTCGCAGGTAACCGGATTTTTTATTTCGAAATATTCCAGATGACACTTAGGTTACTAAACAAGTATTCTGTTTGAAAGGAAACCAAAGTTAAGAATAACCATTTCTCACCGATGACGAATAATTAATTAGATATTCCAGCAACAATATTCCATTATTAGTTTATTTTATTGCCTTGTTAGTAGATTATGGGCCTCTTCCTGTACGGCAGTGACAGAAAATAATATAAATTATTGCCGTTATCATTTTTACGGCCGATACCGAGGCAGTTATGCACAAGTTATTAACGGTTCTATTCTGCTCTTCAGAAGTAATTTTCACGAACTGTTATTTTATACTCCTATCCGCCGTCGTGTTCCTTTTTACACAATTATATCATTATCAGATAAGTGCCACTGTGTGGCGTACGTATAATATTTCTCGGTTCTTTTACGTTCTTTTGTACACATGGTATTTACGGTTCATTAAAAAGACATTAGTCAAGTTATTTTTGAGGCGATTCCAAAAAAAAGTCCTCTTGTGGATGGGTCGTCGCTTGTGTTCGAGCTCAACGCGTTCAAAGACACTTTTTTCGGGTTAAATACATTGTAGTGCTTAACATTTGAGGTTTTGTTATGCCTTAGCTGTATTGTGTAGCGTTGATGTATTATTTGCGGGAAAACAATGGCGGAAGCAAAACATGGGGAACTCTAATCAAAACTGTGTTTCTTTTTAAAGTTTAAAATCGATTTGGGGTTGTTATTGATTGCACTGAACTATTGTAAAATTACTCCTTTTAAACTTATAGACCATTGTACAAAATTATTTAATTTAATTTTTTTTTTCAATCTACTCTAGAAAATCTAAACTACCTTTTCAGAGAAATAGACATATTTTTTAATTTTTAATAAAGTTATAACAATTTCTCAAAACGAACGTGATTTTTTTATCTTTATTTTTATCGTAAAACAAAATTTCCAAAGCAACTTTTCATTATTTTAAATAATAAATCGATTGGCAAAAAAAATTGTTTTAGTGATAAATGATAAAAATTAACGATTAAAAAATTGAAATTGTTATAACTTTTTAATTAAAAATTAAAAAATATATCTATTTTTCTGAAAAGATGGCTTACATTTTTTAGAGTAGATTGAACAAAAAATTATAAAATTAATTCATTTTTCTGCTTGTTATGATTTTTTAAATTTCTGAATTCATCCCTTAACTTCTAGCCACCCTAAGTATGTTAATCTTAGTAGTACAAGAAAAAGTCCATATATCATTTTGATGTAGAATTTTATGCTCTACAACTTTTATAAGAAACTATTTTTTCTAGCTCTTACCCCTTTTGAATTATCTGGAAAAACCCCTTTATTTTATCTTTTTTCATCCCTAGCCGGGGGTTGAAAAAAAATGACTGCCACTTATTGTTGTTATATACCTCAAACTAACTTATATTAAAAATTCAGGCAAGTTGACCAAATTGTGAATTAAAGGCTCATTTAACTGGACTATTGACGCTGTTACATATCTACTTTTTCGGACTTTAGAAAGGAACCCGATTTTTCTAGAAAACTGTTAGAGATAATTATGGACAACCTTACATCAGTCGAAAGGGCATTCAATTTTGCGTTCACCTATGACAATTAATATGGGTTATTCCATTTGAAAAAAAAAAGTTTTTCAACTAGTAAGATTATTAAACTTTTATTAAAACCATTTTTTTTGTAAATTTTACAGTTACAGAGTTACAGAAGGATCCCCTTAGGTGGAACACCCTCTATATTAATTTCAAATATACTAATTCAATTGTACTAAATCGAACTATTCAAAAATTATATTTATACTCGTTTCCGTACGCTTTAAATTTTTTATTTAAAACGCTATCTTGGCATACGCGTATTGAAAACGTCACACCCTATACATTGGCCACATCCGTCCAGCAAAATTGCAGTACACAAGCAATGAAAGCACGATATCCTCATAACGCGGTCGTTTGTTGTTCGCTCGCACTTGCATTTGAGGCTCCTCTTTCTTAATTAGCTACGCTGCGCAAATGAGCATCAGTTTTTTTACTGCATGCCCCCGCTGGTGTCGCTGCAACTTTTGAAGCCCGTCCCGTCTTGGTCCTACTATCATACTACGTTCATTCACCGCCGACGGCGGTATCGATCCCGCTTACAGGATGAATGGTTAGGCAACCCGCCACGATGCAGCAGGTAGAGCCACACTTCCCGCTAATAAGTAGCAGGAAGCTCCTCTGGATCCTCTTCCTTTAATTAGTAAGGACGTATACGGGGTATTATGAATTAGCAATGATGCGTTCGCGTACATTCTTGATTTGGGCTAAATTACATTCTACCTTGTAGGAAACTGTCTATTGAAGCTGATCGTTTCATCGACCAAGCAGTTTAATGGAGGATGTTGTGAAAATTGTAGGAAGCTTAGATGAGCAGCTTAGGACAAAAATACTCAAAATTGTACGCAGGAGGATAGAGACAAATAGAAAATAACAATAAAAAAAATTGTGCATAAGCGGTGTTTAGAAAATGATCAATTCTAGATTTGATTGAGTTAATCAAAGGGCGCAATGGGACATTGTTCTTTACTGAGTTCTATCTGGGGTGATTTAATTATAATTATCATTAATTTTAACCACGTATTCGAAAGGCTTACTTAAGTCAGAAAATCGAAAAAAATACTGACTGGAAACGCGCTGGCGCAGCACACAGCGTTGGAACGTTGAAGTGAAACAGCTGATTTCCCCAGTAGTCTTAAAATTTGCGGTTTCATAAGCAAAATCCAGTGGATCATCATTTAATTAACAAAGTTCTATGGACGGATGAGTGCTGTTTCAGCTGTATTGGCATTTTAAACATATAAGTACCATACTACTGTTTGAAAAGCAATAAGTCACACAATAAGGTATACATACTATAAAGACAATAATGTATACATACTATAAACTGAAAAATTAACTGAACATCAGTGGCGTACGCTGCTTTGATCCTTGGGGGGGGGGGGAGCGGATATAATAAAAAATATATTAATGAATAATGGTATTTATATTAATTTCAAATATTACAGAATAAATTCTGTGTCTTGGCTTGACAGTAAGATCGTCAATTATTGGTTGATGATATGTATTGTCAGTGGCGTTGTAAATATTAGTAGCGTTGCAAATTAAATATGGGGATTTTGGGTTTTTAATTGGTAGTGCGCAAAAAGTATACCTATTATTAATCACCAGCATATAAACCTGAGTTGGGAGGGATATATCCCCTTTATCCGCCCCCCCCCCCCCGCGACGCTACTGCTGAACATAACACTAAAACTCATATTAGTCCAGGGAACGAAAAGAAAAATGGGGTAGAACCTCCGATAGGCTAAAATCATATTTTAATATATAGAATAGATATTGTTTCATATTGTGGATTAAAATTTACGTTATTTTTATAAAGTTTCAACTGTTAAAAATCACCCTTAATGATAAAAATATAAAATTATTAGTTTCTTTGACCTTAATATATTTTTATATCGCATGTATTATAGATAGAAATCTTTTCAATAGTTTATGGTATTATAAATAATTTATTACAATAATTCAACCCTTAAAAAACTACCCCTAATGACAAAATATTTAAAAATAGTTTTTGATAGTACAAACAGGATACATTAAATTCTTTTACCTGTTTATAATACAATTTATAATTTATCGCATTGTTTTACCCTTAAAAACCACCTCCAATGACAAAATATAAAAAAATGGCTTGTAAATTATTTAAAATTAATTATAATGTCTAAAGTGTTTATCAGATGACTGGGTTTCTTAAAAATAATAATAAAAACAATTTTATACATTTAAAGTTGATAAGCAGAAGTATTAAAAGATTGAAGGAAAATGTGAAGGTATTCTATGTATATAGAATGCTCCAAAGTTGTGGATAACCAAAAATTGATATGCTCCGAAATTTGAAGCGGTAAGGTACCGTTGTTTATTTAACGATAACTTCCTTAATTTTAAAGCTATTAAGACGATCCAAAAACGATTTTACGGAAAATTTCGACAGCTAAAGTACTGTAAAACTGAATATTTTTTAACGTGTTATTTTTGAGATTTTTGAGATTAAATGGTTTGAAAAACATGAACATCTGTTAATTTTTATCCTACACAAATAAAAAAAAACAAAATATACTGTGAAAAAAATATAAACTTTTGTACTCTTGAATATTTTTCGTTCTTTTTTATTTTTAAAGTTATATTCAAAAATATGTTATTTTTTTAAATTAAATTTTTTTTTTCAATCAAAACGTAATATTTTCAAAAATATGCATTCTAAACCGCTTAAACTTGTATAATATATTAGCACATAAAAAATGTAAATTGTAGAAGGATAGATAACCTTTAATTTTAAATCTCGTGAAAAATTCATCACTTTTTTTACTGACTTTTTTTCCGAAAAAGCGAATTACATAATAGTTTTATTTTGATCAAAACTCTCTTAATTTTTATGCTAATGACTTAAAGTCAAGTTCAATTTAAAGATTTTTTAAAGTACTTTAAAAATATACTGTGTATTTTTCTTGAAAAATATAATTTTTTTAGTTATTTTACGTTAAATGCTTCCAATTTAGTTTCCGAAAATCATTCATGAAATTATCTTCAACCAGCCGTATCTCAGCACCTATTGCACCTACATAAATGAAAACTCAATCTTTTTCTTTTTCTATAAGCTAGAGAAAAACTACTGCAAAACGTTTTTAATAAAAAATGCACATTTTCAATCACCAATAACTCAAAAAATATTGACTTATCGGAAAATGTTCATACGATACCGTTTGCTTAAAATTTATTGCCCTAGAAGGGGTGGCGCTCATCGACACTATATAACTTTTGTTTCTTGAGCTATTTTCTACTTACAGTCTAAGTTTCACGTCAACTGGTTCTATCCGAAAGAATTAGGAGGGCAAACCCTTGGTTCCCTGGACTATATCCAATTATAAAACATAGAGAAAAATATCTTATTCATTCTTGTGTCTAAGTAGAAAGGTCTGTTTTGTCGTTCACTATTAAAAACACAGTTAAAGCTAGGTTAATGACCGAATACTGTAGATCAAGATTCACTCTCGATAAACGTTTGTAGGTCCCAAAAAGGCGTTTAAATGATGATTTAAAAATATTAATAAGTAAAATAATAATCATTTTTTTAATGATGTAATCATTGATTTGTGCATTTTTGTGTACTAGAATGTATTAAAGACTAAAACGAATTGTTACAAAGTCGGATTATATATAGTACTTTTTTATAGACACTACTATAAGCTTTACCTTTCTTCTGGCGGTGGAAGCACAAAAGCCCCCACAAATTGATTATAAAATAAAGTTTTATTAAGCGAAATAACATATAAATTTCTTTCTAATTTCGCGAAACTCTAGTTAACGAGGCCATTACTCCTGCCATAATAAGAAAAAGCCACGTTAATATAGAATACCTCACCATCATGTGGTTGAGAGCTTTCCACTTTTTATAGCACTGCATTATGTAAAAGGGCCATAGTCGTAACTCAGCACAATGTTTACGGTAACACGCGTTCAGTGTTGATTTAATTGTTAATGTCGACTTTAATATAAATATTGATCTAAATTGTAAATTGGTTCTCAATTGGTAAGCTAAATATAAACAGTATTGATTTTGTTTGAATAACTCCTAGTTATTGTATTATTATTATTACGCGGTACACTGCATGTTAATGAAATATTTTCAGTGGAATAGAATTATGTACCTTAATTCTGTATTTTCGGGTATTCTGAGAAAAATTGAGGCGATCGACCTATGGCACTTAAATAACAGAAAACATAACTGATGGTATTATAAGAATCTAATTTAGTCTTGAAATTCGCGAAAACCGTAGTTTTATTATTAGGAATAACAGGAATGACCAAATATTAAATAGGTGAATAATAAAAACTTTTTTAACAACACCAATGCAAAAAATTAAAGGGTCAAAAGAATTTCCGAAATTTTTCCGTTTTAGTTTAGTAATGCTTCAGTTTAAAAATATAAACTAGTATGTGCACAAAAGTGTTAACAAGTTAGTACCTTTAAAGAAGCACAAGAAATAGAGGAAATCATAAATATGTATCTAAGTTAAAGATCTGCAGACTTGCATTAAAATAGCTAGTTTTTAACAAATACAATGTAGGTCTATCTATAACTAAACCGTTTGCAGCAACAAGTTTCTTTATAATTAATAAGCGCAGGTGTGCCAACTTAAGGCATGCAAAGTGGTAAGTTCTAAAAAGAAAATAGATTCTGAAACTGTCATAGGAAACTGCAGCAATCGGTTTGCTGGTTGAGAAATTTCCATTATTGGCAGTTTCTGGTAGATCCTCATGTTATTAATTAGTTGTGGAAACAGCTATAACTGAACTAATGATAAATATAATACAGCCTTTTCGTTGCTCCATCCAAGTGTAGGGTGAAATTAATAAAAACTGTTAATAGTACATACACATCCCATAAAAAGGTACAATTTCATTACTTATATAGACATTTCGCTTAGGTATATCTACAGAGTGATTCAATCATAATGTCGGCGGACGTTGAAGCGAAACAGCTGATTTCCCAAGTCGCCTTGAATTATGCGATCGGTTTCAGAATCAAAATGCAGCGGATCCTAACTTTATTAACAAAGTGATATGGACGGATAAGTGTTTTTTTAGTCGCGCTGGCAATGAAAAAAAGTTCGGTACAATTTTAGGGGTGAGTCATCCCCAATGACCACCTTGTAGTGCTTCAATTAACTTTAAATCATAGTCAAAGAAGACCAGTAGTAAATCTAAATCATGTACCAAATTTGGTTCTTCTGCGGTAAAGTGTTATTATTTTTTTTCGAAATTTAGGCCCCCACTTTGAGGGCTGATAACTCTTCAGGGCTGCAAGTTTGTATATAGGTAAGTTTGGTTAAATTACAATATTTTGGACACCCCCACATGCACCTGCCCTGTGTCGGTTCTTATGCGGACACCTTGTATACGTTCCAGAAAATTTATTTAAAAAAAGGTGCTATAAATAATTTGATGGGTAATTATCATTAATAAAAAAATATTTATATATCATCAAAAGATAAAAAATTGATAATAAGTAAATGAAAAAAAATAAATAAATAAAAATATTTCTTCAGTTTTCAGAGCACCTACCTGAAAGCGAGACCAACACCAACGAGAGGGAATTGTAGACCTACGACCGCTCATGCATCATCTTGCACAAACTAGCGCAACATAAAAATGTGGAAAGAAGGGTAAGGTCGGACTAATTATACTAATTAATCCAAGTTTCGCCCTTTGTCGAGTCTGAACAATCTCGCTAACAGTGTATGGCGCTACTTGATCCATCTACAAGACGGTTGTTTCTGATTCCCGTGTAATTACGAACACACTATCCTCCTCTCCTTCTAGCCCGGACGCCCTCCCGTGTTGTCCTCCTTTTCTACAGTCGCTCGGGAAGGGAACCCGTCTTCAGTTTGTTGCCGACTCTCGTCTAGTTCACAACGCCACCGTTTCAGTCGCAGCTGAACTTCGGCGGGGTTCACGTCATACGCGTTAAAGCTCCACGATCCGCGGTTTTTTTTTCAGGCGTCGCTGAAAAACCCAGCGACGCTCGCGACGCGAACTCTGAGTTGTTGCTTTTCTGCTTTTGCCCTTCGACCTGACTACGAACGAGCCGCTGAAATTGTGCTGAAAAAAAGCCCGACTTCAGTGGATTATCGCGAACGGTGTGCTATGAATTACGAAACGACCTGGGGATTTGCTCCCTGAAGGAAAACGAATGGTGTTCCATTTCTCAGCCAATATTGTTTAACTAATAACCGTGTCTAGTGTTTATATTAAACTTGGTGCCCTCAGTGGGGATATTGTTCCAGTTCCTTGGATTTATTTTCGCTCTGTGATACTGTGATCTGCTATCAATGTTAGCGTGCCTTCTTTGGGATTTAATATTGTGATTATTTTTATCAGTGCTCACTCGTGTTTGGTTATTGTGGTCTTTATCCCGAAATTGTGAGTATAATTCATTGCCATTTTTAGTGAAATACTTTCAGTGCGAAACAGTTGGATATTTTAGTGAAAATTAAGTAGATACACAAGGTGTTTACGAAATAAGTACTCAAAATTGGAAAGTATGTAAAACATGTCGAAATATGATGAAAACCTTACTAGAGTTGTCAGTGGCGGCCCCTGAGGGAGATACAGCCCCTTGAAAGGGACACAGAATAGATGTGATGTCTGAATAAGTGAATAAACAATTTTAATTATTACAGTGTTTTAGTTCTACCCATAATCCCACCATTCCTGAATCGAAAATATGAAAATTTATCATATTTTGCACAAAAAAGGTACTCTTGTTAGATTTTAACAGCATGAGCCGTTTTCCAATAAAATCCATTACAATAATTTGCACAATTTGATACATTTATTTTCAGCAGGAAATTTTGAGCACCTAATGAATTATTAAAATGGATTTTACCAGAAAACGGCTCATGCTATTAAAATCTAAAAAGAGTACCTTTTTCATGCAAAATATGATAAATTTTCATAATTTTGGTTCAGGAAGTAGAAACAAGTGCGCACAAAAAAAAATCATATAAATAGTAATAAAAACTAAGTTACCCCTGCAAGGGGCTCTATCTCCCTTAGGGGCCGCCACTGACAAAAACTCTAGTAAGGTTTTCATCATATTTCGACATGTTTTGCATACTCTCCAATTTTGAGTATTTATTTCGTTAACACCTTGTATTAAAAATGTTTATGATGAGCGGCAAACGGAAAAGACTGAGAAGATCTGAAAAAATCACTCCACCTTCGTATTATAGTTAAAAAGAGAGCACGTTTTGATTTTGGTACTTGCTATTTTTGACCTCTAGCGCTGTGTCATCTCGATAAAGTGTTAAATTTAGAAAATGTTTACTTCTGAGATGAAGTGAAAAAAATCACCACACTTTCGAATGGCAGATATAACGTTAAAAAATCAACGCACTTCTGAATGATAATAATTGAAACGATATAATAGCACATTTCTCCTACATTTAAATATTTAAATGTGCTTTTTATTCTCCAACAAGGGCATGTCACTTAAAAATAGTGTTAAATATAGAAAAATGTCTCTTTATTTCTCTTTCTTTATCTAAAATCATAAAATATACTCGTAAATCAAGCAAAAACGAATCATAGCACCATGACAATTCACATTTATTGAGAACGGTTCAGTGAATTTACCAAATCTCTTGATTGAAAACTAGAATCATGTTAGAAGACCAATTCAATTTTTTTTTCTACGATGATCTGAATAAAACCTCGAATATCAGTTGAAAAGGTAGAACAATATGTTTTGATATTCATGCCGTGTATTTTTGATTCCCTAACACAAGCGTTTCGAAAGAGTGTTACATTTATTTTTTTTATTCCACTTTTGAATTATAATAGAAAGGACAGAACAACGTATTTCTTTTATATTTTGATTGTTCTATGATTTTGAAATATCGTTAAAGTTGAAAAGATAAAACGACATAAAATTTATTATTAAAAAAGTGTGTTTTTTATCACAGGCGCGTCAGATCGAAAGAGTGTTAAATTTAGAATATATTCTCTATTTTTTAATTTTTCTAAAACTCGTGGAAAAAATGAAATCAGATCAAGCAAACACAAAATTCACATTTCATGACTGAAAACTAGAATCATGTTATAGAACGTATCTAAAATTATGCGTAGCCCGACGATGCCGAAGTATTTTTAAACGGATCTGAACTCATTTCGAACCATAAGCCATATGTTCGTGATCTGGCAGAAATCCTCAAATGTGGCGATCCTACTCAAAAATTGAACTTGGCCCAAATAGCTAACGATTTTTTCAGCGGTTCACGTAGCCGCATTTCAGAGCGTGTTAGTTATTGCCGTAGTGATTTTCATGAAAATTCACGTGATAATTTGATATGTATTTTTATTACCAGCGTGCGTGTTGAGAATAACGATTGCATCAAGATCATTAGCCCGAGATAGTAGTGAAGGAAACAATGCTCGGGCAAGTTTATCTGGATTTGCCTCAGATTTCATGCCACTGAAAACCGTCCCGAAATATTACAGAGAAATACTTCAGTGAGCATAAATCCGGAAAAAGTGAGGCGGAGGATTTTTAAAAATCCGCCTTTTTGTAACTGACAGCTGCAGTGGAAAATTTGTCCGTTTTTCTCTCAAAAGATGCTTTTCAACATACAGTAAATATACCTTTTTTATTGCAAATAATGTGGCGTTTCATAAAATAGCTGTGTTTTTCAAAATCTCTACTGGCATAGAAAGTATGGCAGAAACTACTACAGGTATTCTCGTGGGTTTCTACATTTTAGACAGGACTATGTCTTCAGATGCAAATTTGTCGTTGAAATATTTTTAAAACGAATTACCTAAACTAAAATGTGTTTATGTACCCTTAATAATTCGCTTCTGGACATCCTATATAAACAGACGACACAAACTTAAAAAAAAAAGTATAAAAAGGGGTTTTTGCGTGAACGAAAATTATTTTTCTTCCTTTTTTACAAGCAAGAATTCAATCAAAGATTTATTTCTCAATTGTTAACTTACAAACAAGAAAAAGCGTAAATTGACCTACCAGTTTCTACTTAAAGTGGCATAAGAACTAAATTATTTTCTTATACAATCTTTATTATGACGGTAAACAAGAAAACAAGCCAAAATGATTTTGTTTAAAGCATTGAAAGTATTCAACGGTGTTTTGCAGCTAATTTATATTACGTTATTAATTTTGATGTAGAACGAAATAACAAATAAACTCCTTAAATCATACTTTATATAAAATCCGAGTATATGCGCGTGGGTTCATATTTTAATACCGCTAACAAGCATCCCTTGGAAGAGTGGAGCAACATGTAAGCGAACAACGTAGAAATGGAAGACGGAAAAGCTGTCTACATAGGAATTTTTCAGTCGCGAAGTTCCATGCAGTTTTCTAATTTTCCCCCCGCCACAAGTAATTTTTATTAAAGCCCGTTATTAACGTTGGGGATTCAATAAAATCCGAACAATAACTCGGAAAAAAACGTAAGGAATTTTTCTACTTAGAATGTCATTAATATGTATATCAGACAAATTGCCATTCCACTTATATTAATCTTTTATGAAACGTCGTTTTTAACTTTTATGATACTGGGTAATTGGAATACTATGCAGTGATAAAAACCACCTACCTCGATTGTTCGGTATAAAATTCTTCATAGAAAATATAATTGATGAGATTTTTTTAATTTTTAGAAAACCAGAAATTAAAAAAATATAATATGTATGTAGCAAGTAATGTATATTCATCATTGAAAATAAATTTAGAGTTGAATTAGGTACGATTTTTCTAGACATTAAAACACTGGAAGCAAAAAGTGAACTGAGTAGAATTTTTAACATTAATTACATTATTCTCCGCATAGGTACTTTAACACTTGAAACTAGAAAAAAAAGTAATTGCTCTTATGAAAAGTTCCAAATATAGGATACCATAAATTCAGTAGTTGATAAATCAAAAAACAAAACGATTTTTTTCTATGGACTATGGACCTATTTTCTTTTGTTTTTAAGACGCAAAGCACCAAAGACGATTTTTTAAACTCTCGTCCAAATCTCATTTTCTGCCTGTTTCGAAAAACTTAGGACATGTACCTATGCGCAAAGTAAAAGCACAGACAATGTAGCTTATCGCTTCAGACCGCGCGTTAAATGCTGGAAATTACCTAAAAAGGATTCAGGGCCTTGTTAGCCGGCATCCAGAAATAAAATTTAGCGTTTTACGCAAAAAACAGGCATTGATAAAAAAGCGTACAAAATAAATCCGTAAGTACGCGTGACAACATTGCCAAATTGTTGTTTATATGTTGCTAGGATATGCGTAGGAATGCGCGCCGCTGCATTTGATTCTTCCTAACATTCTGCTGGTAGCAATTCGGAAATTTAAAACTGCTGTTCTATTCCAGTAGTGGTCTGGAGTGAAGCTGTATTGTCTATGGTAAAAGTATGTAATTAATTTTCCTTTCACTGGTTTTGTCTACGAGAATTTTTATACGAATATAGTCAGCCACAGGAGAAGTTATTTAATATATAGGTACTTCCAGGTTTCTGGTAAGTTAGGCGAGCCTAGTTTGAGTTGGAAGCATAAAATTTTACTAAGCCTTAAACTTCTTACAATGTTTCCTAATATTAATGGACACGAAACTTGCAACGCAAACGCCACGTAGAAACTCCGGGTTATCCTGGAAGTTGTCATGGAAATAAAATAACTTGCGGAGTCTCGCCGGTTGCAGGACGAAATATCCTTTTTCTAACCGCAGCTGGAGGAAGAATAAACGCTCTTATTTAATTCTGATATACACTTTACCGGCAAACCACGTGGTACTTGCAATGAGGGAAAAAGAGAATAGAAAAGAAAAGTGAAAAGGAGGAACGCGATATTGTATTTTCATAGATTTTTGCTAAAAACACTGGTAGCAATTAAATTAATTTAATTTTTAACTAAGTTTTAAAAAATGTTATAAATGTTATTTGAATGTTTTGATTTGAATATTTTAACTTTTTACTTAACAACAAATTTTCAAAGGTTAAGTCATTCCAAAATTGTCAAAATTGAGTTTTTTAAAGAAATTACATAAATGTAGGACTACATATTTTGTTTTTGATATATGTACAATGCAACATCAAACTGATTTTATTTTTAATCGAATCTTGTGTCATATCTTTTACAATATGCAATGTATGGCATTAAACTTTGATTCGGTTTTTGAAAATGTTATATTCGAGAATCATTTTTGCACAAAAAGGAGTTTTACGTTAATGTAGTGTAGTTGTTTTGAAATGTAAATGAGAAACTACATCTAGATATCTGAAAACTAATAACATTTTAGCATTTTTATACCTAAACCTGTGCAATACATTATATCTTGTGAAAGACATGATCATTGATCACAGTCATATTTATCGTTCTGTATTTTAAAAATAAAAATATAATTTTATTATTTAAAAAATTATTGTGGGCACTACTGAATAAAGGATATTCGTTAGACACACTGTTAGTAGGTACATTATGAGTAAATTCTAAAAGCGTTTAGTTTACAGAATAAGTAGCTAAAAATAACTTTTGTACGTCAAAAATGTGGATAAATTCAATCTTCTCTCAAGCGGAAACCTCTTTGTTGTAAAAATAAACTAAATACGTAGTGCGTAAATATGAAAAACCTACTTGTTTACGCTTAAAAATTTTGTGGTCGTTTTTAAATGTAATTGAACTGATACAGTATAATTTCAAATCACGTAATTTGGCAACTAATCTTTTTACAGTTGTTTGATTCCTTCCACCGAAAATTCTACGTAATTTGCGCACACTCTCAGCTACACACTCTCCGTACTGGTAAGAATGAGATTATGAACAAGTATATCGAATTAACGATTTTAAAACATTCTGTTACACATAGTACAAAAAAAAAAACACCTAGTAATTATGTTTGCTTACCTCCTTAACGAGGAAATCACGACGGCGATTGATGTTTTTAAGTAATTCTTAATTGCAGCTAATTAATAACGACGTGTAATTGAAAAGGCTCCGCAGAGAACAACGCGAAGCGCCCGAACAGATCTATTCCGTTCCCACCAATATGTGCATAAGTGTTAATTAATAATTACTGGAATGGGAAGGCGTTACCTCTATTACCCAGATCATTATAAGTCTTATCGATGAAACGGTAGTTAACTGTTAAACAGTTAAGGCCACATTGTAATTATCTACGTAGAACTATTCTTGGAACTATTACATACGACGGTTTAGATAAGAAATTAATTAAATCCAACAAATGAATCGCTGGTGTATACACCTGCGGCCCAACCTTACATTGCTTACCTTTAAACGCTAGACACGTCATCTAAATTCCTAAACCTACACTAGATATCTACTTACAGGGGAAAGTATCGCACAATCCAGCTCCGTTGGATCCGACAACGTTTTTTGGCGTAATTTTTCGCACTGAATCTGCTCCTAAAAATGCTCCACCACGTCGGGGTTTTGAGATATCCAAACCTAAAGGTGAAAAAAAAGCGATTACAGCATCTTTTTGACGTTACATATTTTTCTGTATACATTGACTTGAAGCACTATCCTTCCTCTTTAATATCCATTTTGGTTTGTTTGGATTCTACCCTTTTTCTCCAAGATATCACCAAGTAATGTTTAGTTCAGTTGACAGTTATAATACAAGCAATATTTTTATCCTAAGCTCGTAAATCCTAGCTGCTCATGCTCATCAATGAAACTTTAGTTGGTGATATCTTGGAGACAAACCAAAATAGAAATTAAAGAAGAGAAGTACTTCAGTTAACGTGTACTGTATTCAGGAATAAAAATAAAATAACTGCATATTTATTTATTTGTCCTCTAACTTTTTTACTTTATACTTAAATACAAACATATGTAATGATAATGAACAAACGAATTTTATTTACTTTATAAAACTTTCTGGAATTAGATCTAAGTACATTTATTCATTTATAAACTTTTATTTTGTATATTACGTCTCTCTAATGAAGTAAAGACGATTTTTAGCGAGCATGTCTTCAGTAAATAAGGTAAAGTAGGATCAAAAACTCAATGTTTATCTCGGAGTTACCTTGTTAGTTATTTTCAATACCGTTCATTTGTAACTTTCGAATAAATCTCGTTTGTCTGCTTGGGTGTCCTTATTTTTTCCTTTTTCGCCATATTCGGAGAATTTTTTACACTGGCTGCCGTTCATTACTTACAGGCATAAATTTTGTTTTATTGTTAATTACATTTTTAATGACTGGAAGCCAGACATCATCCGACGCTTTGAATAATGTTTTTAGAATTTCATATTCCCTTGAAATTTTTATATTTCTGCGACTTTTTTGCCTTAGCATTAGTATTAAGCACATCAGTCATTTTTCCAACCAGCAATAACATGCACTGATTCTGTTTGTGCGCCGAATAATGAGAAATAGACAGTTTACTACCTATTTCTCATTATTCTGATTAACTAAGTCTTTCATTATCGTGGTTCTGTCATTAGTTCGAAATTAGTACGACAGTCGTACGAATATTTTAATAATCTTTTAATGACGGCTATAATTCTTTACGTCAATCCGACTTCGGCGTGTTTTCTGAACTAACTAAAGTTTGGCTTTTTCTAGATCATTCTAATTATAACCTACGTCTCTCCGAGCTCGTTAACTACTTGGAGCATTTTTAGAAACTAAATCGTGTGGTTAATTTCGAAACTCGTGAAACTTGTTCTTTGTAATTACGGCGAGATGTGTCGAGAGAAACGCTAGACACGTCTAAAAAATGAGGAGCAAGTCGTAGGAAAAATGATCAATTTGTTTATATAGTGCCACTGGTTAATTTTCCTAAGAAATGACTCGAGAAACGCAGCAAATAGTATAGTAATTGAAGCTGAAAATCAGCTGTAACCTCCGAATTCTTTGAAACTGCATGAATTTGCATGAAAATTTAGAATAAGGCTCATCTTAGGCTCAAGTTTAAATGTGACATAAGCCCGATTGGCGCTTTTTGTTTTTTAGGGGTAAAAACTACCCCTAAGTGAAAAAAATTGAAAAAATTAATTTTTAAGCATTTTATTGATAAAAATCTTGTTCAAGCACGAAGATTAAATAATGTTCCATGTTCTCGAACATGTTTTATGATATATTTGATCTTTTCGACCCTTTATATAACCCTTAAAAACTACCCCTATGCAAAAAATAATGATAAAAAATTACTTTTTAAAAAGATTTGGAATGATTAAATCGTGCAATTATTTAAAATAAAAGTTACCTTATAGCTATTAAAAGAATTTTTCCCTTTCAACCCCTAAAAACCATCCCTGTATTGACAAAAATTATAAAAAATTACTTTTTAAAAGCTTGGAATGCTTTAACGGTGTAATTATTTAAAATAAAAATTCCCTCATTGCTTATAAAAGAATTTGTATCTCATAACACTTTTCAACCCTTATAAATAATCACCCCTGTGCTCAAAAAATGATAAAAAATTACGTTTTAATTCTTGAAATGCTATTGTGCAATAATTTAAAATAAAAATTCCCTTATATTGTTTATGAAAGAATATTTTACTTTTGCCATTTTCAACTCCTATAAGCTACCCTTTTACCAATATTAATGTAAAATATTTTTATTATAATCGACTTTTAAATATAAACAATCATAAAAAAAATTTGCTAGGCTGCATGTAAATAATCACACTATTTTTTTTTACTTATTTTATTCGTATAATATAAAAAAAACACCCCCGAGAAGGGGTATTAACCCCCAACGGGGTGGAAGCGTCAATCGGCGCTATGTCACTAATGTTCATTGACCTTTTCTCTAGCTATCTGCCAAATTTCAAGTCAATCAGTTCAGTTTTAAAGAATTTGGAGGTGAAAAGCTTCAATGACTGTACTAAAAGTGAAACGACATATTTTAACGTTGTTTTAAATTTTAATTTTTTATTTATTTTTATTAATTATTTCAAAGAGTTTTAAAGATATCGACCCGAAATTTGAAAAACGCTTTGGAGGGATAAATGTACATTTTGTGGGGTGATCCGAATATTTCTACTTGCATCAGTAGCGTTCGTGCGAGAATGCCACAACCTTTTTCAATAAAAAATATGGTACGCCACTGACTTTTCCCGTTTTGATATTTTTTTAGAAATCTGCCATCAATTCCGAATGAAATTGGTCTCTTCAATTTTTTTTCGTAGGATGCACTATTTTTGAAAAAATAAAAAACATATTTTATTCCAAGTTGTGTATTTTTAATTTCTTTTGATACATTATCTAGTAGGTCGCTGTCAATATTTCTAAAAAATAATACGACCATCAAATTTCGATCAATATCTTTAAAACTCTGAAATAATTAATTAATAAAAATAAATAAAAATCTAAAATTTAAACACTCTGTATCTCGGAAACAAAGCATTTTTCGATCTACGTTTATAAGAACTTTTTTTCACAAAATACCTTCCGCAATCACCCCTTGAAATATTTCGCACTTATTTACAAACGCCCTTTATAGAGCTAAAATATTGGATTTAGTACAAAATTTCCTTCCGGTTTTGATTCCTTACGTCTGTTCGCAGTTATTCTTATCTTTTTACGCTATTTCTACGCTAAAAGATGATTGTATTGTCGATGATCGAAAATATAAAAATAAATATCCAAGTAAGTCAGTAATTCCTTTATTATTATACCATTACTTACTACTCTGTGTATTTTATTTATGCATGATTATTGTTGACCGATTCCATGGTCACAAAAAAATAAAATGTCAGGGCGACATTCAATTATTAAAGACGCCTTCTTATGCCCTTGTTGCTAAATTCAGTTCGGTTCCTCCTCTCGTCCTTTATTATTCCCGTAAAGTGGGTATACAGCGATCGATATTAAATAAGCATAAAACTTTTATTCGCTATAAATTCAAAGCGCTCATTTAGAAGGAATATCGAAAAAGTTTTTGTATAAATAAGAGCGCCTTCTCTCTCCTCAACAGCGTTGGCAAGTACCTAATGGTATTTTCAGGTTTGAGCGAGTGTTTGCCGAAATCAAATAATGGATCCGAGGCAGAAAATGACACTGTTTTATTAAAAAAAATGTAATGTGCGAAGTTTGTGAGAACGTAGCTTCAAATTATTGGAAAGAAATTACCATTTACATATTAAACTACTATAATGTTATTGATTTCTTTATTCGATTAAATAACAGAATGATTGGTGTAAGTAAAAGTTTTTTGTTCTCTCACATATTTAGAAGTATTAGTGTGATGTCAGTTACAAAGAATTGTATGCAAAGCAGATTGGAATTCAATGTTTGAAAAGATGTAAGATATAATTACAAATACAGTGGTAAAACTTCATTTGTCGCTGCAAAATTTGAATGACAGCCATGAAAGTTTAATAGTTAACACTGGAAGCTGAACAATTACAATGCGGTGGTTATATATTTCTTATCACTTGTTAGCTGTAAAATGTTAGCGACAGCTATGAGAATTGATATTCATCTTTAATAGTGTTTTTTTGAACTCGTTTTATGACCGTATTTGAATATTGTTTGTTCTTTATTTCAGTATTGCACATATTTGACCCCATATATGTATTTGCCTTTGCAAGAATAATCTTTGTAATTACTGTTTAAACAAAATTTATATCTATGCGTGTTACATATTTTTTCAATGCCCTAAGACTCTACTATATATCCAAATGAAACACATAAATATTTACAAAAATTCCCTAAAAATAAATGACAAAAAGCTCCAATTTCCATACAAAAACAACGAATTTGATATTTTAATAGCATTTATGAATAATTTTTAACAAAATAGAAAGTAGAATGTATTTTCTCAAATTGCAGTAAAGTTAAATACATTTTGTACGCCGTTTTTTCGTAATGACAAGGTCATAGCAGTTTTTTCGTTGAATTTAGATTTTAATAACCGATATGTCGTCCTAAAAACATAAAAATTCCGTTTGTGATTTCAGCCGGAAGTTGGAATAGTCCAGGGAACCAATAAAATATTGAAAATAACCCCAGGAATCGATAAAGCAATCAATTTTAAGCAAAAAGTATTTTATGAAGATTTTTCGATAAGTCAATATTTTAGAGTTATTGGCGATTGAAAATGTACATTTTTTATTTAAAAAAGACGGTTTTTCAGTAGGTGTTCTTGAATGACTCGGAAAATAGATATTCTATGAAAAAAAAAACGAAGAAAATAAAGCTTATAAAAAAAAAATATTCAGTTTTTTTTTTCATTTATGTAGGAGCAATAGATGATGAGATACGGCTGGTTGAAGATAATTTGATGTCCGCCAGAAACTCAATTGGAAGCATTTAACGTAAAATAACTAAAAAATGCACAGAATATTTTTTAAAGTACTTTAAAAAATCTTTAAAATGAACTAGACTTTAAGTCATTAGCATTAAAATTAACGGAGTTTTGATCAAAATAAAACTGTTAATTCACTTTTTCGGAAAAAGTCGGTACAAAAAGTGATGAATTTTTCTCGAGATTTAAAATTAAAGGTAATCCTTCTACATTCCAAATTTACATTTTTTTATGTGCTAACAATGTATTACATAAGTTTAAGCGGTATAGAATGCATATTTTTGAAAATATTACGTTGTGATAGAAAAATATTCAAGAGTACAAAAGTTTAGATTTTTTTCACAGAATATTTTGTTTTTTTATTTGTGTAGGATAAAAATTAACAGAGATGTCACTGCTAGAAGTTTGCTGTTGAGGGCGAAAGTCATGTTTTTCAAATCCTTTAACCTCAAAAATCTCAAAAATAACGCGTTCAAAATTATTCAAATTTACAGTAATTTTAGCTGTCGAAATCCGTAAATCGTTTTTGGATCGTCTTAATAGTTTTAAAATTAAGGAATTTAATTTCTCCTGTGTGTGCTATCAAATCATTTCAAAGTGTTAAAAACTATTTTTTTTTAATATTTTGTTATTAGGGGTAGTTTTTTAAGGGTTGAAAAATATTGTAATACATTATTTATAATACCATAAACTATTGAAAAAATTTCTATATATAATACGTGCGCTATAAAAATATTTTACGGTCAAAGAATCTATTAATTTTATATTTTTATCGTTAAGGGTGGTTTTTAAGGGTTGAAACTTAAAAAAATAACATATTATAACCCGCAATATAAAACAATATTTATTCTATATATTAATATATGATTTCAGTCTACAAAACACCTATTTTTATATTTATTCAGTTTTTTAGCATAAGGGGTAGTTTTCGTCCCCTAAAAATAAGTAGCGCATATCAAGCATATATAACTTTTCATCTACAGGGTGAAATAAGATTAATTTCAAATTTTCATAAAAATCGGATCTATTCGAAAGTATTCGGAGGTTTTACCCTATTTCTCCCTTCGTTGCCTGGACTAAAACGCCCCTTTCAGACAGCTAATTTGTAAGACTTCAATTTGCGCCCCCGGTGCTACGAAATAATCGATCGAATGCGTGCTGGGGCCCCTCTATTCATGAAACACTTAATTATTGGGAAATTTCTGTTTAATCCATAGCGGGGACCATTAGTGCTGAAACAAGAAGTTATTCGGGTGCCTTGTCGGCCGAAAAAAAAGTTAATGAAGTGCTTAAAATAATAAAAACCCCACTGAGGGTGCGAATACGTCGTTAGCGAGGAGATAATTATATTGGGTAGGGTTTAATGTTTCAAAGTGTGTGGAAATGAATGCGAACGCCGTGGAATGTCTTATCCGGGAAATATTCATATTTCGGCCCACCCAATAGCCGCGAGGGTTGCTTTCAGTGTGCAGCAAAATAAAACTCTCTCAACGCTAAAAAATAAAAGTATTTTTATTGAAAACAGAGTTAGTATCTGGTCCTTGGCGCCAATCTGTCGTGAACCTTTTCCTGGAACCCTGTTGCGTCCCGCCTCTGTTTTTTGTCATTGCAACTGTTAGACCGGTACGGGCATGCAGGTATTAGTTTTTAAGTTACTGGTCGATGACATTTTACCATTCCGCGTGCACAGAAGTCGTCATGCGAAAAATATTTTTGGTAT
The DNA here is from genome assembly GCF_000390285.2 of Anoplophora glabripennis. NCBI lineage: Eukaryota > Metazoa > Arthropoda > Insecta > Coleoptera > Cerambycidae > Anoplophora > Anoplophora glabripennis. The sequence continues at coordinate 692,360 of NW_019416324.1, read as the reverse complement.
TCTTATATTTCGAAAAACAGTTTGAAAGAATACTTATTGTATACGTGTAAATTTGTGTTTATACACTGAGAGAAATGAGTTTAAACCAACAATTTTTATCCCTGAGAAACGGAACTTTCAACAGCTGCCATTCTGTAATAATCACTTGTATTTTCTTCTCACAAAGCGTTTCTTATCAAACGAGATAAGCCCTTTGTTATTAAACGGCTTAATTTATTATGCGAAAAGGGCTGCTGCCATTAATAAAAAGGAAAGTATTTCCCCAGCCCTCCCTAATAACCAAACATAAAATGATAAATGCCCCAACTTTGCACCTTCAATATAAAACTTTGTAAGAGCGATGTCCGAGGTCACCATTAACCTCTTTGGAATGACTTTCCGGGCCTTAATAATTTTTTCCATTTTTTATGTGAGACACAGCATTGAATAAAATGTCAAATAGTAATCGATGTCTTTTATATAAATATCGAACGGCGCTCGATAAATCGACTGGCAACAAAGCGGAATAATATAGTTGATATATTCCTTTCAATCATTGTCTCGACATACACGTAATTTCTGTTATTGAATCTAATATTCAGTAATAGGAAAATTATGTGATCATTACGCATTATTGCCCATTACCAACATCGTACCTGCTTATTTGATGAATTCAGTTAACATTATTTTGTTAGCCATTACTTACGAAGAGACTGTTACTCGAATTGTTTTCGACAGGAAGGGAATCGAAGATTGTCACCGTAAAAATTTTTGATTATAAATGTATTCGCGTTATACGTAGACTCGTTTACAATTGGTGATTTTACCAGGAAAAATAAAAGCTCGAAATATGTTTTACTGACAAATGTGGAAACGATACAGTTCTATATCGTCCTCTTTGCAAAACATATTAGTAGTTCAAGAGATCACGTACAGAATCTAAATTGTATACGCAATAATATATTCTACATTATTCATGGCAACACGGAGTAGTAAAAACCCGATGTACACGATACCAATAAAGTGAAACGTGAAAATCAGTATTCATAATTTTTATCACCACCACATAATAAAAATTCATGTCTACTTTATTTGCCTTTTTACTGACAAAGCTAAATTGTATCTGGTTTACGCGAACAATTTGATTGCTCAGCATTTTCATCCATACATAGTAAATTCTCTTTTTTTGTAAAGATTATCAACTTTTCCATAATGTAGCACTTCAGTGAAAACGCACTGAAAATGAAGTCCAGTAACTACGAAACAATTTTCAGTCATTTGTTGAACTAATTTGAATTTATGGAAAGACTTTCCCATGGCATCTGCTTACCTTTCCAAGCAGAGGAAACTTCTTTATCGGTAAGGTGACGAAAATTTTTCTTAAGTAACAATTATTATAGTGGTTGACTTTTTAAAGAACAAACTAGTAAAATCATGTTTGAATATGGAATAAAATAAATAAATTTTGCAGCGTTCTATCGATATCATAAAAAGTAGCTATAAAAAGATGGTTTCAGCCACTAGACACAAGACGAACGGATTCAAGAAAAAAATCTTAACTTTCGTTGAAATTCCTTCGGGATAAATATTTCACTGGAATATAAAAGTTTCTAGGTTACGTATTTGGAATTAAATAATCCATGAATAACCAAACTTTTTCAAATAACCTTCAAAACAAAGTTCCTCACCTTCATTCTTTATAAATAGTATAAAATACCAAGTAAATCTTTAAGGGGAAAAGTCTAGACGTTAAATTGGAAAAAACATCTTAAATTATTCACGTATAGAGGCTCCAAACGTCAGTAGATACATATGCCTTCAAAAAAACATTCACATCAATCCGTCATAAGGAATAATGAATGTATATTTGAAATAATTCATCACGAAATCCATAAATCGATTTTTAAGAGCACCATTATTTATAAATAGCAGTTGTACGCCAAGACTTTAATAACACAAAGTTCCGGAATAAATAATTACCATAATAATTGCTGCTTTCCTTGCTCTCTCGTGGAACCTTGCAATTTGCTGTGTTTGGTCTTATTTCGTGTTTTATAATTACGGTAACAGTCGTTCGATAATACCACACATCCGCGCTTTTAATAAATCAAATTAAAACACTACAAAATTAATGGAATATATAATAATATATACGATTATATGTATATTCTATATTATGGCGAATGCACTGGTCACACGCATGTAAGCAACCCGAGATGCAACTACGCGTTTAGCTGGTTGCCTATATGGCATTGAGTCCCCCACACGAGAGTTAGCGTTAGCAGCGAGTTAAGTCCAATTCCCGTTTTTTCTTTTAATCGATAATTCATTAATTGTTCGCCTTTTTTTCTAATTTCTAAGTAGGTATTTATATCATGTTCAACTAATGACTTTTCCGAGTACCTCGATTTAAAAAACGTTACAATAAAAACGATTATTGCCGGCAGTTAAAAATTACCTTCATTTACAATTCTTAGGATTCCAATGCGGTTTGCTGATATGTACTGGCTGTCACGTTTTTAATTGTAATTGTGTGGAACTCGACATGCTCAGCATGTTACGCAACAATGTTAGAATGGCTTCGAACCATAACCATTACCGTGTCACAGAAAATTGATGCAGTAATAATTAATTATAGGAAATTTTTTAAATGCTATTCAGGAGATCTAGGAGGCAATTTCTAATAAATTTTATAGTCGATAATCACTACCAGGTAACAAGACACTTTATAAAAATAGGTAGGTATGTTGAAGTAGCGTTGGCATTGATTGTACGTCGATTTAAGCACGTACTTAAAAAAATAACACTCATATAATTCATTAGGTTCTATAAATACACATAATTATAATGTTTTTTTGATACTGAGATTTTAGAAGCCTTTTATAAATCTGTATTCGCAATACTACGCCAATGGCATTTAACTGTACTGTTAAAACAATTGCCCTGCTATGAATTCAGTGGTTTTTTTTATTCTGTCAAATTCAACTTAGATAAAAGGCGGCCAGAAATTATGTCTACACGAGGTACAAAGCAGATCTAAATTGGGTTGTATTGAGTAGAGCACTGAGAGTAAGTTTGAATAATTTAAAAGGTACATTTTTTGCGCTTTCCAATCTTTAAAGTCAAACGTGAAGTGAACAGTATTGATTTGTGTGAATGGGGAAGTTAAGTCACTTTGTGGAATTGAATTTTAGTCAAAAGCAGATAAAAATATAAATTGCGTATATTTAGGTACCAGAAATAGTAAAATGCCCGTAAGAAAATGTTCAAGCAGATAAAAATATAAATTGCGTATATTTAGGTACCAGAAATAGTAAAATGCCCGTAAGAAAATGTTAAGGATTGATAAAGATGGAAAAACTTTTTAAAAAGCATTGGTTACTGTAATAGGAAACGTTATTTTTAGCATTTCGCCGTAGGCGTAGAATAAAATTAACTTTTAATTAAAAATTTAAAGACTGTTAAAAAACTGAAAATATTTCACATAAACGAAATATTCAAACATTCAAAACCGAAGTGAAAATACAGAGTATTTTAAAAAACATGCCATACATTCAGAAGCTAGTACCTAGGTAATCAAAAAGTAAGACATTTTTTTCTGTGGATTCGTCCAGTCGGTATCTTTAAAAGTAGGTTGTATTGATGTTTCATATAATAACGCTAATTTTTGTCGGAAATAGTTCTAAATATTATGTAAAATGACAATTGCGATATGCGCCCGCTGAAAAAGTTGTGCATAATTGTTTGCGCAGCAAAATGTGAAAAATTTTTTTAAATAGGCACATTTTTCTCTTTTCTTTCACATATAACTCGGAGAATATTGACATTAGACAAAATAGTTAAAGGAAAAAAAGTTTCGTTTTGAGATTCTCTTCAAAATAAAAGTGGTCCAAAATTTTTATGTGCATTATTGTTACTGTAATACAGTCTAGACCGAAAAAAAAAATTGTGAAAAAATATCGTTTTTTCATTAATTTATTTCGGACCTGGACTTTAGAGCAGCCATATAAAAAATATGATTCTGAGAACTTCATGATATGGTAGTATTGCAGAAATTTTTACATCAAAATCGGACGCGTAGATTTCGCACAATTGAATTGTTAATTAAGAAAATACAGAATTATACTTATTTTTCAATTGTCTGTCACGCTAAAACCAATGATTATTTTGAGCTCCCCATTTTTATACACACCCTATGGAGTCTCAACTATCAATCCCCATTTAAAAATTTACGATTTTTTCAATTTTAACAATTAGAATTTTTTCAAAATTTCTTACAAAAAAATACTTATATAAATATTTAGAGCTGGAGCTACCGTATTCGCATATACTTCAAGTGTAATTATAGAGGAACGAATGACGAACAAAATCCACTTTTGATCTTGTGGATACGATGAATCGTCATCGAGATATGAAAGCTCAAAGTTGAAGTGAGTTTACTCGTACAACGTACTGTACAATAACAATCAAAAGTGATTTTGATTGTTCGACTCGAAGACTTTATAATTATGAAAATTTGTTTAAATCGGAAATGTATTTTAACTGTTCTGATGCAAAAAAAGATTGACACATTTCACAGGAATCTAGCGATCTTAATGTCAATATTCTCCGAGTTATACATGAAAGAAAAGAGAAAGAAGAACCCAACAAAAATTAGCGATACCGATAGGACTACATGTACATATTATTTTTAAGATACAGTAAATCTAAGATGAATATAAAATCAAATTATAGATTTTTTGAACCAAAAATATATAATAATTTATACTCAGCACAAGCAAACGAGGCAAGGTGTCACGATTTTGACGATTCTAAACATTTTTTCACAAGACTTGTTGCAACACTGAGAGAAATATTCTGTTTTGATAAATTTTTCAAAACATCCCGTACAACAGCTAACGTTTTTTCGTGTATTAAACACTGAAGACATTCGAAAGTGAGACGAAAACCACAGAAAGCGACGGAATGCCTAACAGCGTATCTTGAAATCCTCTTTGCATAGCCGACTTGGCAAAACTACTGCAGCGGAGGGAGCTCTCGGACGCACAATCGAACAGCACAAAGCCAGAAAGGGGGCCTTGGGCCGCTTCGAAAGTTAATTGTACCGCCCCCGGCTATGATATAAACTTCGCCGTTAAGGGACGTACACAGCCGGCCCCCGCCGCCCAGTTGAGTTAAACTGGGGATATAACTATCTGCGAATTTCATCTACCTGTTCTGCTCCCGGCTCCAGGGGAGTTAGTTAGGTGGGCCTTACGCTAGAGCAGTTTTCTCGCTGACGGCTGGAACTGGGCTAGACAAAGTGAAATATAACGAGGGGAGCAGGCCAACAGGTTCTGGGATAAGTACGAATCTAAATTTTAAGGAAAACCTGCATATACATCTTTATTTTTAAGTACTATACCGATATTGACATCAACCTGACTTATATCAAGCATCAACAGCAGCAGAAATAGGCGAGCGGTTCACCCCTAAAAAAAAGGCATGAACGGACTAAATTTTTAAAACAAAAACCTACAGCATGAAACTTTTTTATTTTATAAAGTGTATTTTTCTGATAATTTACATATTTTTTTCATATTTTTCGGCGTGGTCAGTCAATTGTTATAAACAAAAAAGTTGTAAAAAAAATTACTCCAGAATGGCTTTGAAATCATAATAATGTTTATTGTAAATAAAATCTAATCCAGGATATTGTAAAAAGAAACTTTAAATTTGAAGTGTTATAATTTTCTTTAAAAGACTTTTTTTTCTCGCTTTAGACCTTCAATAAAATAATTGACCTAAACCAAAAAAATATCTCTTAAAGTAGAAGATCTGCTGATTATTATGCTTTTTTTAGAATTAAACTCTGTTCGGTAGTTTTTGAGAAAAAAATTCCGAAAGTTTGTCGATTTCGCCACTTTTTTCACATTAAATTGTAAATATATCGGAAACGAAGCATTTTTCGAATTTTTGTCAAAGAACAAAACGTGTTTATTTTGGTCCATTTTGCAATATAAATTTTAGTAATTTTTTTTACAACTTTTTTTGTTTATAACAATTATCTAACCACGCCGGAAAATATAAAAAAATATATGTAAATTATCAGAAAAATACACTTTATAAAATAAAAAATGTTTCATGCTGTAGGTTTTTGTTTTAAAAATTTAGTCGATTACCTTCATTTAGAAGCAATTTTTAGGGGTGAACCGCTCGCCTAAAATGTATTGTCTTGAAATCTTATCATCTAGCCAACCAGATCTCTATTTTTAATTCAATGTAAAAGATTTATTTATTATTATTTACGAAACGGGACCAAATTGACTGTACTGGCGACAGCGCCACCAAACGTAGGCAACCGGCAGGAATATTGGAAATTGGTAGCATTAAATCATCCAGCAGGCTACGGTACGCCGCCCGCGGTGTAACGTGTGACGTTTAGTAGAAAATTAATTTGCCATTACAATGTAATAATTACAATTCAAATTAACACAGCGCCGCGGATTAGCCCGTTATAAGATTACATCGCATTAGACGTTTGATGACGTGCCGTGTCCTGAAGCGTCAACACCGTATGGAACGTTTACGTGCTCGTATGTCTCGAAGATGTTCGAGATGTAATCTCATAGGCGGATATGTAGAACACAACACCCGGAGCATTGTTGGCTGGCGGAAGGAACGACAGGAAAAAAAAGGGATCGATCACCGCGAAGTCCGGAAAATTCCGTAGAGCCCATCTAGTGTTAACTTCGTAATATCTAAGGGAAATTTAATTTATTTAATACAGGATGTGTCTGTTCCTTGACAGACGTAGGGCAACAGAATGTTTCCTTCACATTGTGCTCTGCTGTTTGTAAATTCTTTATACAAGACGTAGCAGCGGATATAATAATAACATTTTGTCGTAGCGATTTCGAATTTTCACGCATGTTCCGAAAATAATTCAAAACTAAATAAAAAGATAAATTGCTATGTTGTTCCGATATCTATGGATTGAATTTCTATATAAAATATCTAAAAGACGGTTCAGTCCAGTCATTTTCGCTTGAGCATCACGAATCAAGCATTCAAATAGTTTTATTGTCCGATCTTCGATAGAAGGCGATAATTGAAGTCTACCGAGCAGACAGATTTGAATAATCCTCCTGGAGACGATTGCGCCAGCGCCTTTTTATACGAATGGTTAGTTTTAAACAGCCTCTGTTCGTAGTAGGACGAGAATAGCCTGTTTTTTGTTCTATGCGGCAAGTACCTGCGTCGACTTCGGAATTAGTTACGACAACGGATACCGCCGGCTCATTTGGATGAGCTGAAATGGAGCATCCGCGAGGCCTGACTGGCTGTAGCAGGTACGATTTAAAAAAAAGAGCATTATTTTCATTTCATGCACTATCTGCTCTCGCCGGATTCTTTTCACGCTCCGGCGATCTCACGAAATGAAGAAACGGATTTATTATCAAATATTTGTATTAGAAAATTACGAAACAGTAGTCGAACGGTAGAGCTCTGTGCAGGGGTAATTTAATCTGAAGTGCAAAGCAGCTGTGGAAGTCAATTCGATAATGACGAAGCGATTTCCGAGGCGGCTTTGGAAAAAGTTGTTATTACGTGTTGGTATAGCATGTGTAAATGGCGCTTATAGCTTATTTAAATCAACGTAAAATACACTCAATCGAATTAGGTATTCTGGCTTTGTTGGTGTATTAAGTTGATTTGATCAAAGCAGGAATCTTTTCATTTTATTTCAATGGAATTAATACACCGTCGACGATCCAGGTAAATTAAATGTTTTTATCAGAATATTTGACCACTAATAGACACCGTTAGTACAACGATTTTCCTCGAAAAGCATTCGAAAGCTATAAATAACTCTAATTTACATGTTCCAATGTCCATTTCTATCGCATGATAGAGTTAATAATTCTTAGAAAGATTTTTCATGAAACTTACGTAATGATGTATATTGTATGTCTTTCAGCTTTGGTTCCCGAAAATGAATGAATAAGTATGTATTCCACACTGATAAAAGTAGTTATTTGTAACTATTTTTGCTAAGGGTGGCAAAACATAAACTACTTCACATTTTAGTAATCCCAGTCTTTGTACAATAACATGTACATGCTTGGCTCTGGTCTGAAGCTTCGCATCGATCAATTTATTCGATGCGTATCCAACGGCATCCCGATGCCGGCCTGGTGTGCCGTTGAACAATCTACGTTTTTTGCTGAGGGATATTGTCGCTTGTTTCCCTGTGAGCCAGTTTGACTCTCTGCTTGGTCTAGTGTATGGTACGTGTTTTTATGGCAGTCAGTAGCATTGTGTATCGTAAGCATAGAGCGGCACAACACGTATTGCCACTTACTAGGATAATATAGATTACTACTGTTTATTTATTTGACTGTCGTCACAAAGTTTAAGATGTCTAATAATAATTAAATAAAGACACATTGAACTAAGAATTATAATTATGTATATATTCAAAATTAAGTAAATATATGCTGTATTTGAACCGACTAGAATAACAACAGTCGTCATATCGTAATAACGTTCTCCATTAATAAATTCCACGGCTTTAAAATTAGATATTAGAGAGTACATTGCACCGAGTAGGCTCATCCAAAAATAGACGGACAAATTTCAAGGTAATTTGCAATGAAACGAATACAGCGCTGCCGAATTTTTCTGCATTACTGACGTCCGTGGGCGTTCCATTAATAATTTCTAAACCCGAAACAAACCCTTCGGGGTGGAACAAATTCGATTATTGGCACTGAACAGGGCGTTTCCCATTTTTTATAATTCATTTCAAAAAATTTGCGTAAAAATTTAACACGTATTTATTCCAACATGATAAAACAATTAAGTGGCGTTTTTCTAACTTTCTATACAAAATTTTACTTATGAAAACTACCACATTAGCCTCATTTCTATTTTATAGGGTTGAAACGGCACTGATATAAGAATAAATCGCCAAGACACATTGACAAGGGAAACGTATGGATGTAGGGCCAAATAACAGATATATGGAGTCGGTATGGCTGCATCTAGATGTAATATTTACGACTGTAATTTCCTTTACGGACGCGACACGACGCTGTGTCCCGCCAGCACGTATACCACCTCGCGAAACGCCAGTACGGGGAAAAATCGAACGCGGTATTTGCTCTGTATGAATCTATCCCTAGGCGCATTTTGTTTTGTATATTACCCGATGACGTAAGCTGATTGAAAATGTAAAATAGCGTGCTTTTTTATTTATGGGTATGGTAAATTGTCACTCGACACACATTTTGCATTATTGACGAGGGAATTGTCCCCGTCAGCAAATATCGGGGAACGTGTATTGCTGTGTTTAATGTATGCCCACGAACTATAAAGTTTGTGGTAAAAAAAAAAACTCAAAACGGTAACATTTCTTTTGACCTCGCCCGGCGACGAAATATCCGTAAAATAAATATGTACCTTAATAACAGTCTGTGGTCTTCAGAAGTTACTTTTTCCATTTTATTTGTTTGTTTAGAACAACTGAACAAGAGGTTAGGCAAAAATATATACAAATATCTACAAGTATTACTATACATGACTGGCAACTGTATATACATAGTCCTTCTGCCTTTACATGAGAGGACAAAGTAAAGTAAAGAAATCCGTGCGATAGACAAGGATGGTTATAGTAAAGACGTTTCATAATCTGAATAGTCACTACTACTTCTAACCGAACGCATTCTATTGACTATTTAGATCATGAAACGTCTTCAATATAGCCATCCTTATCTATCGACGGATTTCTATCAGTTACATTATCACTCTCACGTAAAGGCATATGACTGTGGATTTTCCAGCCATGTATAAAAATAACTATAAGAAAGATTAAAACCAATGAACAATCATGCTCGTCAAAGGCGTTTATTTAATATCGAACCTTATAAAAGAAATTTCTCATAAATCCCCAGAATCAAAAGTCCACCATTTTATATGGCGAAGATGGACGGCGCGGCTCTTTTTTGCCCATAACTGAGAAAAAAATGTAGAAATTGTGAAACAAAACTTTTCCGTAGATAGTACACAGTATTATCTTATTTTTGATATAAAACTAATGTCAGTTTTGAACATAGTACAGCTGTATTAATTAGAAACAGAAACCAATAATTGCATTTCTGTCTGACTTGTGGATTAATGTGACAACGTCGCAATCAGCTGACAGTAAGGAGGGAATACATTTGAAAGACTTGATAAAAACGAAATTGATTTCAAACATATGCATTTTTCCTAAATCTCATGTACATTGTTGTCAACAATAAATTATCCACAACAGTTTATTTTTAAAAAACTAGATTAATTAAAAAATACTAGGAAGCTGTGATATATTTATTGGAATAAAAAATACAGTTGATAAATCCTTTTAATATATTTAATGGTTTATAAAAACATCGTAATCATTACCCAGCAATATTTAGGGTTACATAAAGTTTTCTTTACTTGATTGATATAATTAGTAATACTTGAGATAAAAGCATTTGTACGGAATAACAAGGAACATAAATATTTCTCAGCAAACTTTATATCTAAAAAATGAGTTATAGCTGCAAAACTTTTGTAACATTACTAAAATAGAGATTAAAAACACGAACAGTGAGTAATAATGTAATTTCTATCACAGAACCTTCAAAATTGCATCTAAAATTTTCTTTGACTAGGACGAGAGATGGGCGCAACTGTCATTTCATTTCTTTAGAACTAAATTAACATAATTGTCGTTGTTTTACCAGTTCACATGATTCACGGATTTTAAATAAAGGATACAAATCTTCGCAAGGATAATACGACATATTTGCTATATATAATAATTATATTGTACATAGTTTAACATTTTTGAACGCGTACGCATCTTTACCCGAATTTGACACGCAATATCTCCGATGTCCGAGGTCTGTAGGTTCACAGTGTGTACAACTGCTAGTCAATTATTAGCGCTGTTGCCACATCTACATAGTCTTTATGCGTTAATTAAATATAATTTAAAACTAATTAAATATGATATTTTTATGTTGTTAATTAGTCAATATGTATGTTATGTGCATATGAGTAGATTTCTTTGCTATATAGATAATGTTTATCGCAAATAATTTCAATAGAATTTAATTTTTTCAGATTGACCATTAGTCCCATAAGAAAAGCACAGGACCCCCCCTGCGCTCCTCACTTCCCTCGGACCCCGATATACCCTCGGATATACCTCTTTAATGTAAGGAATATATTAGCGAATATTATCTAGAAAACATACTGCTGAAAGGGAAATAGTATTTTATAAGAACAGTAGGTACGTTGCATAGACTTACAGTAAAAAAAATAACACACTCAAAGTTCAATTTTGTGATGCAAAGTGTTACAATTAAGCTTTCTATTCTCCTCTGTTGTATAATGTAATGTTCAATCCATCAGTAATCAAACATATTTTAATTTGTGAAATGAGGTAGATTTTATTTGTGAAACAGAGTAGACTTTATTGCAATCCTGAGTCGCCCAGCGAGTTTCTTTAATCGTTCAAACGCGCAGCAAAACATCCCGGCACATATTTCGCAGCCTTTATCAAATAAAGTGGTAGCTCCATAAAAGAGTGGCACAAAGAACGGTACTGCACCGAATTATTTATTCTCTTTCAGCTTTTTGTCGCCGGTCCTCGTACGTATCCTAGCAAGCGGCGCTTCGAATCCTTTTGTACGCTCAGTCAGGCCTACGACTTTAAATTAAGACGTTTTATTTTTGCGTTTCTTTCCTTTTTTCGACCACGCCTGGCGTTAACTTTCAACTTACCCGTTTAGCCTTGTGTGTGTGTGTGTGTGTGTGTGTGTGTGTGTGTGTAGGAAATTCCGAACCCAAACAAACGCCCTGTGAAAATTTTTAATACCCGCCTCATTTGCTATTCATACGGAAGTTGTTTTTACAAGGACTATTTATTAGCTTTGAAACGAGAGGCTTTACCGGCGTTACACGGGTCGCTGCAGCTCGTAATTGCCGCTGTAGTTTTTTAGAGCCCTGGCAGAATTTGTTTATTTAGTATAAATTTTCATTAGGCCGGTTAAAAGCGGCAGCAAATTGGATGTAATTAAAGGATAGCTCTGACGTTTAATTCTCTGTTTGCTCACCTTACATCAAGTATTTGTTAAATTTTAACTTGTAGTGATTGTCATAGATAATGAGCCTTACCATAGCCGATTAAATTTTACTGCTGCGATCGACTGTTGAGTCCAATAAACATCTTCTCTCGCCCTCTTTTGGAACTCAGTGACGCGGAGTTAAACGTATGCAGCATATAAAAAGCGAGAAGGTCCCCTGGCGAGAGGAAACGCAACTAATAACTACTACCCCGACACTCCACATCATAACTCTCCCCGCGACTTGCCTAATTTCTCTTTGCAGGCCGGGCTTCCGGGTGTATTTCATCTCTGGGAGCGGGATGTGGGGCTTAGGTTAGGGGGTGATACTGAATTTGTGGGCGCTGGGCTAATCCCAGAACAAATAGAATTACGGCGATATAGGTGATTAATTAGATGAAATTTTGTACGCGGATCCGCGAAAGCGACTGTTGTTCGCGCTGAGGGAAATAAGTTTTACAATTTAATTTGGCGTTGTACGAGGTTTATTAGGGGCGGCACGAGTGCGAAGACTTGTTCTGCCAATCAAAATTGAAAACAATAAAAGCAATATTATTCCCGTAAAAATTCTATAATCTTACGAATATAGGTTTGTAATTTAGACAGTGTCATAATGATATCTGATGAGGTTATCAGCAAATGTACAGGGTGTAAGAAGTTTGACTGCCTTTACTGCAGCATGAGATAGAGTAATCATAAACGAACAAAAAGTTGTATATTACAGGGGCTTAAGATTAACGGTAAAGCAAAATTCATTAATTTTTAAACGTATAATTACAAAACAAACTACAAAATATGCTCAAAATGCCCACCACTATTGTCGATGCATGCACGACACCTTCGAATCCAATTTTCGCGCACTCGCTGGAAAACACCTCAAGAAGTGAAAATAGTGGTACGCAAAAAACACTCAGACACGGTCCAATTCCAGATACCAACTGAACTGCGTGTTATCCGCCGCGCCGTTGTCACATTGCTCGATATGAAGTTTATCGAATTTTAAATTTATTACAACGCTAATTATTTTTTAGAATTCAGCATAAAGAAGTTCAAAAAAGGGATAAAATTGTATTTTGTGGTATTCTATGCACGCAGTTATGTCAATATTCTTTAATTAATCGAACTTTTGTACACCAAGTTGATTTTGATAATTTTTTCTCGGAAATGGTCGAGTTGAGAACCCATGTTATATGTATAACGTTTTTTTTGTTTATTTTAATGTATTCTATCGTGTTAAAATTAAGGCAGTCAAACTTCTAACACCCTATATGTTTTTCGTTATAGTACAGGGTAGTTATAATTGAAAGTTTTTGCCCTACACCACGACTACAAAAAATTATCTTCATTATTTATAACATTTTTATGTCATCAGCTAGCGTCTATTTCTATGTCTACAGCGTATATTTGAAAATTCATAGTTTTTTACAATGTCATCAACAAACGTTAAAAACTTAAGCGGGCCCAAGTTAGAACCCTGAGACACGCCGTCACTTACAGCACGCACAGACAGCTGTGATTTGAATCACTTTTACATAATTAGTGTTCTATTTACTAATAACGAAGTAAATAATTTATTTAACTTAAAAGCTTGCAAAAGTACAATCTATAAAGATTCCATCAATTTGTGAACTGTCTAAGAGCTTCAGAAACGTACTGGGAAAAGTTATAAACATTCGTTAAAATTGAACATTGAATAAATCCATGATGGTTATTAGATTTTTGATCACAATATGAATAGACACAACATATAATCGATTAAGATTTTTGCGATATATAAAATAGCTAAAAATTGTTTCCATTGTTACAGGTAAATAGATCACATCCTGCTTTACTTAACTGTAAGTACATTTTTTATAATATACCACGTATACAGGGTGATTCACAAATGTTGACCAAAAATGAGAGCACTAATCATTCGGTTATTTATTCGAATAAAGAAATTAATAACATTAGTCAGCATTTTAATGATTTTATTTGAGTAAATGCTCAAAAATACCTCCATTTCCACGAACACAGGCCCGACATCTTTTTAGTAACGAAAATGTAATTTGTTCGAAATTTATTGTTGCTTGAATCTGATGAAAAGCATTATTTATTCTTTCTTCTAACTGCTCAGAATTTCAAAGTTACTATCGCAGCCCACTATGTAATTTTAAAAAGCATTATATTCGAATATAAAGCGTGTTCTCAGTTCGTTTTTTAAGTTTTATTCGAAAATCACGCATTAGCAAATTATTTTAAAAAATTAAAAACATTTTTTTCAGTTTACACCCTGTATTTTTTTAACGAAGCGTCCCAAATAAAAACTTTATAGGAAAGACCCTTAAAATTCACCAAAGAATACGAGGTTTTGGTCACCATTTGTGAATCAGCCTGTATAAAATGAAAGTAAAGATTAATCTTATGCTGCAATTTTTTACTCGTTTCGATAGGAACGAAATTACTTTTAGATTTGTGAAAGTTTGTATAACCTATTGAAAAAAGACTTGTGTCTACATTCTTTACATTTACAATATAAGTATAATTTAAAATAGAATGTAATTACTAGAAATTCAGATAATTCAGTGGAGTCAAATTTTGATTCGTGCTATCTCTCCCAAAATTCAAAATTTCTACGCCACTGAATTTTGGGAACTTTTAATGATTACATTTTATGTAAAATTACACTTGCAACATATAATTTTTAAATTTTTTTTGTGAAACACTTATAATTATTGTCGATCTTATAAGTAGTAAAATTTAGGTAACTGTTTTTTAAATAAAATTGAAGAGGTTTTTTCTTCTTTGAGATACAGTTGTGAATCAAATTAAATCTATACTGGGCCTTTTATTAATGGTGTTTTTGAATATCTCCGCTTTTGGTTGATATAATCGTATATGTCAAATATCCATCGAAATATTTGCACGAATGTGATTTAGGAAAACATGAAGCTTCGGCTACAATTGATCCCAAACATCTGTAATGACACAGTTTAACTGTACCGCACTAGAAATAACCTAATCCGCCCCTTTCTTGGACAGCTGCCTGTTCCTGACGTCCTCAACTTTTCCATTATTCGTACCTCGGATTTTTTCCGATTTGACGTCGCTGGAAACCGCCGCCAGTTGCGGCCCCACAATACGAAAATGCACGTAATCCATAACGTGGAAATCTTTTTTACCGACTCCTGTTGTCCGATGAAAAATGATCAGAAGTGATTTGTCGGAAGCGAGCTGTATGGCTCCGACAGGATATTTGCAGCTTTATTCCCCTCTTCCTGTCCATTATTAATAAAGCTTTTCTATTATTTTCCTTGCCTGAAAAAGGGGAGTCCTGTGGGAGGGTTTAATACGGCACTAGGTCACTCATAATACCCAGATGAAAACCATCGTCAAATACGATGAATGGATGTACCTAAATACTTTCAAAATATAAAAAAAATAAAAGTAACAGTAGGTCCAAACAATACTTTAACTTTGTCTTGCAATATACAGTGTGACAAGAAACCGTTCGTAGACAAATTGTTGGTTTCGATGCCTCTTATTTAGGTTATGAACATGTGCCTCACATAGGGTTCCGTATTGGGGCCCTTGCTTTTCATTGTATATGTTAATGATCTGTCTCTTTTCTACTCGTAATACCTGTTCGTAGTATGTTCCTTGCTGATGTTACTACTTTCTATGCGCCTGCCTACAATTTAACTGATCTTTTTGTTTTTCTTCAGTTGTTCTAGTTTTTGTGTCATTTATTTACGTAATTGAGATAAGAAAAAAATTGGTCACGCTGCTTTTTATAACTGTTAATATTTAAAGTAGAAATATAAAGAAGCAAGTGTCTGTAAATGCAAGTTAATAATATTGTTACTTCAAATTAACCGAAATACTTCGAAACGTTAAATTATATGTCTCACAGAGACAGAAACGTACAGTTCCTTCAATATTTCTTATCCTTGCGCGATCGTCTGTATGTTTTCGTTAGCTGTCGCAGTAAATAACATTAAATATTAAGGTTCTCTTTGTAGAACAAACACAAACGTCTCATTTAACGGCTGAAGTTTGTTCAACTGAGCAACGAATTATTAATAAAATACATTATTCGCTTGGATAAACATCGCTTTTGTTAACAACGGTTGAAGGATTCTATATTTTCTTAATAAATACAGGTGACTGTACTTTTGTAGCTGTTAGATAATAATAAATAAATGGTCTGATTTTGTTGCTGAAGGGAACAACTCTTTCAATTATTCAAATACCTGAAAATTGTTATACTGGTATTATTTCTGTTTTATACTAAACGCCATAGAAAAGACCATGCAACAGCTTGAATAAGTAGTGTTGTAATTAAGGGTAATAAATTCCTCATGCCACGCAATGCGCAAAAAGGTTCGGGGGTGAGTTCAGTTTGTCATCTATTTAATACATGAATACGCAGAGGCATATACTGCGCCTAATTGTAGCCATTTAGTTAAGTCTGCCCGCAGGTGTCTATTTCACATCGTTACCACAATAAACTCATTTAATGTTCTACATTAATTCGGGTATTTCTTGTAGTTGTGTCGTACATTCGCCATTACTGTTATGTCATTCATTATTCTGACAACTTTCCACCAATTACACAAACTCGGACGTATTCCAGTTTATTACCGCCTGTATATGAAAATTATACAACGTATAATTTTCTTTGTTATAATTATTTTGATTTCAAGCCTTTTTTGTACCTTGTGTATAGAAAATATTCTCCCTTTTCTAGTATATATAGTTTGTAATAAAGAATCCCCGTCCAATTCCAACATTGTCTTTCGAGGATGAAGTTGTGATCTTGTTGCTTGTTTTTTGGTCTTTCCACTGTTTCAAGTTCACGTACGGACACCATTTTTCATCACCAGTGACTGCGATGAAGAAAACGTTCAACAATGTTAAAATCATTCCTGTGTAGAGAATATTTGGAAGCAAAGGACAACCTGAACAAAAATTAGTCGTTTTAAAGAACGACGCCCAGTTTCAATCTCAACACATCCACCGTAATCCGGAATACATTAAATGTAAAGTTAAAGACCTGTCTAATTAATTAAAATACTTTTTCCCAAAAATAGACTTAACAAAAACGTCGTAAGTACCTTTTGCACTTTGCCGTGACATATTTTGTAAACGAGGGAAATGGGTATAATTAAATTTAGGTGTAGGGTCCTCATGCTTTTAGATTAATAACCAGAAATGTAGAAAAGAGAGGCGGAAACTTTTGCGTTTCAGTCTAATTTCGTTTGGGCACTGCCAAAGGGTAAGTAAAAGCCTGTATAGGTATAGAAATTATAATGCGAATCGTTAACCATTTATATAGTTGATAATGTTGCCAAATAGTTCTATTTTTATACTCGAAGTAATATATGTATAACAATCTGCGTTACTATACCTCAGATATCTTATTTTAAAATATAAATTGAAGGCTCATCATTGCATGCTAATTTAGTATTACAGCCGTTAATGACTTTTTTGTGGTTTTGGTTGATTTGTTACAAAATTGTAAGGTGAAATAGAGCATGGACTTCGGAAAGTATTCAAACTGAAGATTGTAGTGACGATTAGATCATGTTATAGGATGTACAACAGCTATAATTCAAAAATTAAACAATAAAAAGCAGAATAATGTAGAATAGAAAATTTTTAAGACTAAAGCCAGGTGAAATAAATAAATTTAAATGATATTTAACAAAAAATAGATAATTTAACACCTTTTTTATTCTGTAACACACCTGTTTTGCAGATATCCCTATAAAATGTGTTCAAGTTTACTAAAACAATATCTGAGAAGTTAGTTAATCGAATATAACAAAGCAGTGGCGGTTCGTGACATTCTGAATAGGTGAGGCTTGTGGCTTTCTTACTAGGTGGGCAAAAAAGAAAAAAAAAGGGCCGCAGGCAAAAATTTTTAAATGTTTAAGGTTAAACAACTAAATGCATAAATAAATTTTGAAGAATCTATTAAAGCAAAAAAAATAAATCATGTAAATTCCCAAAACGAGTAGGTTAAGGGGAAATATATTTCGAAAATATTTCTAATTCGTCGCAACTTTTGCCCCGTTCACTTGGTAGACCAGTAATATTCTTCGCATAATTATAAAATAAATATTTTTACATTTTTCCTCGTTTCCTCAGACACTACCCGCGTACTATGCGACGCGTGCATTAACCGCAAACTGAAACTACAAGACAAGTACAAGCAGCTTTGAGCCATAAAGAGGCATACTGGGAAACGCAAACGCTAGGGTGCTCCTTCAGCGAGTTATAAAGTATTCATTCGAAAAACAATGAGCCGGATATTTTCACCGGCTGTAAAATGATTCTGTTATTTGTGCTGCTGGAATTCCTTGCGCTCATCACCTCAATTATTCAGCTCTGACCTGAAATGGTGAATGCCGAGCCAACAAAACAAACGACCGCTAATACAGAGAATGCGGATTGCGTTTACATCTGGACATTCTGGACCAAACAATGATCTCCAATAATATCACAACGTATGAAATGGCATGAGTAAGCTTCCCTGCGGGCTTCATAATCACGGTTTACAATGCCAAATAGACCAGGAATTTTCCAATACCCACCATGTCATACGTTTTCGCGTTTAAACGCGTGTACGGACTGCGAAGTGTTTCCCGCAGCGGATGGAATTAATCCCCGGTTTTCTATCGCTGTATCTTCTCACCACATCACATTTGATTTAGTTTTGCTTTCGTCGCCTTCTAGGCGCTCTAGCTTACTAATTTTTTTTTAATCTTCTCTTCTGTCGCTAATACGACCATATCGTTAAAACACCCTCAATACTTTTATTTATGAAATTACACCCTGGCAGTCATAAATTTTGCACATTCCCGGTGCGAAGTTCATTTTTTATGATGCGCTCTCCGTCGAAAATTAACTCTATCGTAAATTTTAGAGTGCAACTCCGAACTAAACTATGCAATTATCCCGAACAGGAAATAGTTTTAGCGGGATCGTGTATATGAGGGAAATTAAAAGGTCTGGTCTCTACATTTTTTACGTAAATACCATCACCATCGAGCCAATTAGCTTGGTTTTAACTAACATCGCTCTACGCTTTGGAAAGGCTATCAAAATTTTATACTTTATTCGTTAATTCGGGTAAAAATCCACCCTTATCCCGGAATAAAATACGATAAAAACATCGCAGTAAAAATACCGTACGTGTGTATGTGTCTGTATACTTTTTGTTAGTGTTCTTAGATCATGATAGTCCCCAGGTCATGTCAAAGACATTGGTGTTGGTTTGTATCAATTTAAATGTGACAAATGTTCTTATTAGAAGTTATTTCGATATAATTTCAAGATCATGGGATCTGTTTCAAGGTTATTCTTAGGTCAAAATTGTTTCAAGGTCACAGCTGCTCGTTCAAGGTCATTTAAGCTATTCCAAAGTCACTCCAATACCATGTCGATCTTTCAGTGTTATTCCAAGGTCATTGGGAGAGTCTCAAAGTTATAAGGCGAGCACCTAAGTTTCACAGAAACGGATCTAAAATAAAAACTATAACTTCCATTTAGTTTTGAGTAAATTCAATTGTAGAAATTAACTGTGTCACTTTAGTCCGGTATAAACATGTGCCTTTTTATGAATCAAACTTCATCATTTATTAAATCACTGCAAAAGTATTACTCGTGACATTCCAAACGGTATTGTTTCCCTCTATTCCAGACAAATCCTCCACACCCAATTAATCATAATCAAACACTCCGCCAGATGCCAATACATTCCCGTCAAATCTTCCGGTCGGATACCTGGACGGATTCATCGATTCTTTATCGGGGAATTTCAATTATTCATCATATTTTTGGCTCTCGTGTCCCGTAATTATCGGGCCGGACAAAATCCGACACGAATTTGATACGGCTCGTCGCCCTCACATAATTTACATATTTTATTCGGCGAATGGGATGCGCCGAATGAAAATCAGAAAACGTAAAACTATGCGTTCTGGCGCGTTGGCCGGTTCATTATGCGGTTCGAATTATACGAGCTTTAATTCAATCGGTTGGGGAGGATGGGGAGGATGATATGTATAGCCACGCGCGTGGATTTCACAATGACCGCAGGTACTGTCAGTCGTGTAGAAAAAAAAAGAGGGGACACAAAATTAAACGAATCCTATTACAACCCAAAATTGCATGTGTCGATGATGATCACGATCTGCAGAAGCGGAAGGAATCTTAAAGCAGTTAATAGAAATGACTTGAGATATGAGGAATGAGGAGAAGGAATTGAAAAACAACCAGGATAGAACGAAGGAATATATGGAAAAGGAACTGAAGAGCCGTCAAGATGAAATAAGGAAAGATTTAAAACAGAAAATGAAGAACATCGTCTTCTTTGTAGCTTTTAAGAACGGTAACGAAAGGTAAACAAGAGGATTGTCAAACACTGAAGGCTATTTCAGAAACGAGATATGGAGAAGCGCATTTACAACATGTTTACCTGCAGATAGAGCACGGATGATGAAATTAGTCTAGAATGCTTACATCACTGAAAAAATGTATCACTAAATAAGTACCTTAAGATTCCAAATCGGAAGAATTCGAATTCAGCTTCGAATTGCGATTTTAGTGTTAAAAATGGTACATCTCAAAGCCTAGAAAAAATATATAACCGTATTAATTTATTCGTTGCCCTTGAACCATTTTTCCGTGACGAATTATCGGTCCCTTTTTATTTAATGCGTAAAATTTTGTTTATAATTTATTAACGTCAGGATTTTTTTATTGCTTAAATTTGCATTAAATATATCTTATCACTACCAGCATAAAAATTCTTATTTCTCTCACATGAATTATTACGAGCAAGATTTCATATTCAAAAGAAAAAATATAAAATTGAATTAATTTGCTCTGTGAAACATATTGAACAGAAATGTACGCACTAACGTTTTTCATAAAAATATACTTATAATTTTTTTTAACTATGAAGCAAGACCATCACTTTAACCTGCAACATTTACCGTCATCTAAAATCCGATATTCAATCTTTTATATCTCCATATAACGATTTAATCCGCTTCCTTTGGCCCATACTCTTCACAAATTACATTTGGAAGAACAAAACAAATTATATTTAAAAGCGGAATGTTTCCTCAAAGGGTCAAATGTATATAACCCGAAAGTTTTTGTTGACCTTCCGAGCTTACTTACTTTTACCATAAGCTGACAAGGGTTATACAATGTCGTACAACTTTGTCTTATTATATTTCATCGACGGAATTTTCAAACGCTGGAAAGTTCTTTGCTTTCAGTCGCAGTCTGCGAACAAATAAATCATTGTTAATAGTCCAGCAGTTAGAGTATAGATCTACGTTGGTAATCCAACTAGTAGTACACGTAACGACAAATCGCTACAATTTAAACATACAGTCAAAAGTAGTTACAATTTAGGTATATGACTCATATCTGTACAGCGATTTTGGAACTACACATCAGATAAATATATTTGCTGCCCAATATAATTATATCACGTCTTCCATGTAAATTCTTGTAATACATTCACTATGTGTCCGAAGGCATGACATCGAGGCCACAAACGAATCCCAAAGCAGTCTTCTCTTTGTCATTTGAAATGACTTGTACTTGCCAATAAGCACTTTTGAGATCCAACGTAGAAAACCATTTTGCATTTGCCAGGGTGTCGACAGTATCAACAGGTCTCTACCTCTGATAACTGTCTTCCTTTATTGTCATTTACTCTTCTACAATCAATAAAAAAATCTGGTAGAACTATCTTTTTTGGTGACCTTCATAGGCTCTTCGAATGTTTCGTTCTTTTAGTCCAGTGGTAGTGATAGTCACCAAATTTTGTATTGTTGAGTTGAATGTAGAAAGGTAAATGACAATAAAGACAGTTATTCTCTACCTAGAATGGATGACACTATTCTGTCACATGCAAAATGGTTTTCTATGGATCTCAAAAGTGGTTATTTGCAAATAGAAGTAGATCAAAGGATAAAGAAAACGCTATTTTCTCTATTGGAACAGGTTTGTAGTTCTTCAATGTCGCCTTTTGGTCTCTGCAGTGCTCCAGCCACTTTCGAGAGATTCATGGAGCCCTTTTCGTTAAAGTGTATAATAATAAATAATTTTTTTAAACATAACTTTGTTGCTTTTTTTTCTTCTGTATAATAGACATATCCACACGTTCAAGCGGTGCAGATTAATCAAAAACCGCATAGCCGTGCAGCTTCTACATTTCCATCGTAAAGCTTTGGAAAGGGACATAAAATGTAGTAACTATACATTTTTATACCACCAGCAGAACCTTACGGTTCAACACATAATGTGATTTATGCACTCTTCAAAGTTTTAAATATTACGTGACGTGGCGTGACTTGATTTATTCTCATTTTGTTATCGGCGTACAGTGTAATTACAATATTTTTACATACGTACGTGATTCATACATGTGAAATGCCTTAGCTTCTGTAGTACACGTCCTTAGAAGTAATTCACTTAACAAGTTGTCTTGGATTTTTCCCACAGTGGTATGAAACGTGAATATTAAAATATCACGTACCTAGCTAGACATTAGTTCTCAGAGAAGTAATTTAAATATTATTTTGCATCGAAAATAAAACAAAGCGTCAAATATTTATATCTTGGTATATTATCCAATACATTCGCGATTTTGGTTTAAAAGTACCTAAAATCCATTCTTAATTACCTAGTACTTTATTCCAAGCGCACACGCATCAACAGTTCATTTATTATTGACTAGAAGCTACTGAAAGTCTTGAATCTGAACTAATAATTATCATCAAGGGAAATTTAGCCCAGCAAATTGCGATATCGTCTTAGTATCGAACCTCTATTGAATACAAAAATCAGCTCCTATGAGTCTAATAATGCACTTTGGTGCACGGGAACGCAATAGGGTAGTTAGGTATTTGCAATTTCATCGTCGTACATTAGCAGAGCTTTCAACCGCCAAGTTCAAATTTAACGACTGGCGGTCGATCAATAGTGTGCCTCACAGCAGTCGAAAGGTCATTTTTCATGTGGAGAGCTCCAGGAAATGCCTTCTATCTTGTCTAAAATGTGTGCAAAAGCATAAGTTCTGCGGAAAATATGTCGAAATCTCAGAAATGTATCTCGGACTTAACGCTAGCTCGCAGTTAAGAATTACTTTGTTCAAGTATACAAAGGAAATATGTAAAAGTCTTGTGTGAGTTTTTTAACATACTCAAACTTTATTTCTGTTTCAGGTCTTCACAAATTCCCGTAATGTGCAAGGTAGGTGAAACTTTAAATTATTGAAGTAAATTTCCTCTTGTTCAATTTATTAACTACATCCTTTTAATTATCTGTACATTTTATAGAGCTATTTTTATTACTATTTAGTTATCTTTCCCTGCTATAGTTTATTATACATTTATTGCTTATTTTCACAAAATTATTCTTTATTTTCGCAAACGTCAACCTTATTCTCTCTGTATTTATTTTATCTAAGAAAATGTGCCCACAAGACCTATAAATAATATAACGATGTAATAAAATCAAACCGGGCAGAGTTTCAACAATTAAATACATTATATTCTCTCTTTATCAGTCACGAAAACATATTTCATCAAATTCTTTAAGAACCAAAAGAGGAAAACGTAAATAAAAATGATGCGTGGTGTTTTCGAAGACTAGAATATCCTCGCGCCTTCTTTTCAAACGTACTAAATATTTGTTTTCGCAAAAATTTGAAATTTTATGCCCTGTGATATGAATCACTGATGTGGCTTAATAAAATTGCACCGTATATTACACCGCAATAATTCCCGCTTCTAGTTTTAGCTTCCAAATTAAAAAATTTATACCGAGCTTTATCGCCGCATATCGCATGGCGTTTTTTTTTTGGCCGTTCGGTAATCAGGTGCCTAAACTCCACCGTATAATCCCTCCGAAATGAAATAGTCTGTAAATTCATTTCGCGGAATTAAAATTGGAAAACGATGACTGGCGATTGTGTGGCAGAGCCGAAATGGAATCAATGCAGTTTTTACAGTTCATTTGGCCGAGTCGATATCAAATCCTGATGTTTACACTTGATAAGGCCCGAGAAATAATGCAAAATTTAATTTCGGATTTTTCCCCGAAATTATCCGGAAAGTAATTTGTCTGCCTGGGCGGAACCTTAGTAAACAAATTACCGCGAATTTCGGCAAGTGCTCGCTTTGGGTAAATTGCCTTTTGCGTTCTATTATTTCGTGTATTGCCCCAGCAGTGGTAATTTTTAGCCGAAAGAGGGTAGTTAGAAAATTTACCGAAATCTGATTTGTATCTGGAAGTCCAAAAAAGCACAAAAATCATAACCTCTAGAATCCTTGGAAGCCTAGACATGTAACAATGAAATTTGGAGAAATTCTGTTCTCTCAGTGTACTGATGGTATCACCAAATGGTTTGCTCTTCTTATTTCACTAATTATTTTGGTAAATCTTTCAACTGCAGCAACAGTGGACACGGTAACACAAATAGCTAACGAAAGTAATGAAAAAAACAGTAATGAATATGGTCAAAGAACTGAACAACAGTCTTGAAATTGACCATATCATCAATAGAGCAAACTTGTGTGCGACATTGTGGAGCTTCCATGATGAATTAATTTTTTATCGAGTGGGATATATAAATGTTTACGATGTTGGAACAACTACTTACTGAAACTGAAATCGTTGGTATGTCTTGTTAATCTTAGGTTTGCCATTGATCATGAAAAACACTAATTTAATGTGTAGAATTATATAAAATGTTTTAAATTTATTCTAATTTCAACACTCTGTGTCTTGAAAAACGGCGACTGCATTTAAATTTCGCATTTACGAGTCGCCGATTGTTGGTTGAACGTTGTCTTAATAATTTTTAATGGCCCTGTAACAAAAGATGGGACGCGTGGTAGTTTATTTGTTAATTCTCGGAAAGGATGCGCCAACTCAGACAGTAAAATATTTCGGTCAACACCAATTATTGAAAAGTTAAGGGTTTTCAAGTAGGTTTAGCGTCGCCATAATGTCGTCGAAAGACTAGTGCTTTTTGGAGAAGGCCTCATGAAATGTATCAATGTTTTTGAACAAGGTGACTTAGACCGTAGGGGCCATGTGTTGAGCACCTGGTATCAACGCCATGGTGGAGGGAAAAGTCGATATTTCTAATAACGCGCGAAATGCATTCAAAAAGACGTAGGAATTCCAAGATATTTAAATAAGTTGTTAGAATGTTGCGAGGGAAATAATAATAGATGAAATAGCTGGTTTTTAGACGGATTTTCCAAGCTATATGAATAGATTAAATGAGACTGACTAATCCATTCCGTGTTGCTATACGGAGTCATGAGAGGAAGGTGTAGTTAGTCACAAAATTATTTATTCAATTGTAAATTCAGTCAATTAGATAACTATTAACATGGTATAGTTATGTCAAAGCGTCCCGACGTACAGTAATTGTCTGGCATTCATTCTATGAACATACAACCTTTCTAACTTCCCACGTATCAATTAAAGTGTAGATGTTGTAATTAAACTCCCTTTCGAGAAGTAACTGGTAAACTCTTTTGCAAGATAATATCGTTATGATACTGGTCATAAGGGTAAATGGTTAAATAAAGAAATAACCCCTCAGGTTATAATATTTACTTGAATCGCATTGGATTCGAAACACCATTTCCCTTAATTATTTACGTTAAAAACACATTATAACCCGCCAGCGGCATTTACTGTTACTATTTTCCTCCTCTAGCAGCATTGTTTATTTTTAATTACGTGTAGATATCCGAGAATGCCAAATTCAGTCGATAAACGTATTAATTTTGAGATCTCCTCCCAGCTTTATAACAACACGTGCAAACTCTATAATGAAATCAAAATAACCGGCATTTATTTGGATAATTCGATTTATATTTCCTAGTCGGAAGCCACCGAAGTTTATTCGTGAATAGGATTTCTCGTTATAATTTGAATGAGGTCTACGGACTGTTGGTATTTGAGAGAAGCTGTGTGGGAATTTTCAACACAGTATTCGATATTACCTCAATGATGTTCGAGAAATACGGTGCATCGTATGCAGAGGAGCGGTAGCACGGCCAACACGGTCACCTGACTTAAACGCTCTGGACTTTTTTTACGGTCACAAAAAGTGTATCGGAGTGAACTGGAAACTACTGATGATCCACATTACGTATTACAACTGCTGTCAATATTGTACGATTGTAAGACCAGCGAGAAGAAATGTTTTTTTTTACAAAATGACTCGGTATAGTAAGTTGTTTCTTCATTAAGAGTTGTCCCCCAGCTAATCCCCCTATACATCCTAGCGAAGTAAAACCCATCGGAATCGCATTTTGGGATACACAGCCGACTAGATTAAGTTCCCGGTGCTACTATTTCGAGATAGGAAGTTATAAAGTAAGCGGGGTCTGAATACCTGGGAGGCTAATGTACTTTTGGTTTTGATTTATTTCCGGAATTATCAACGCAGAGAGCATTGTTATCAGTTAGCTGTTACAAATAAGTCTACTAACCGAGTCCGTGAAGGGAGTCTTTTGGTAAACGACGTTAATTTTTCATCTCCACCTCCCTAGAGTCACATGCGTATGGCTACGCATTTGCAACTTATCACCAGCTCCACAAAAACGC
Source organism: Anoplophora glabripennis (assembly GCF_000390285.2). NCBI lineage: Eukaryota > Metazoa > Arthropoda > Insecta > Coleoptera > Cerambycidae > Anoplophora > Anoplophora glabripennis. Next base: position 665,601 of record NW_019416324.1, on the reverse strand, counting down.
GATAGATGCTTTGATGTATGAATATGGTGAATATCACTGCACTCCCTAACGGCGAACACATTACACTCTTCAGGAAATGGCAGTTTAAAGAGTACAGCTGCGAACAATAAAAAGTTTCCAAGCTAAGCGTTAATTGAGTTCTACAGGTACAAGATACTTCTGAAATAAGTGTGTTCCAAAAAGTTAATCGAGAATTATTACGCGAAACTTAGGCTGACCCTGGATCGCCCCACTTAATCAACTGTTTACAATACAGTAACTAGGTCAAGTTCAGTGTGGTTATTTGATGACGTGGACATGTCATCTTTGCTCTCGCCGACTGTAGATTTATTTACGTTGTTTTATTTCAGAGGAAGGAGAGGAAGACATTTTACATCTTCTCGAGGAAAACCTGAACCGCAGTACTCGCGATATTGCACTTGAATGGTTTTCTGAGACACTACTGTATAGCGTGTTACAAGGGCATATAAAAAGTGTGCAGGTTTTGACTTCAAGTGATGTTCAGCCACGTGTAGGGTTTTGTAGTTCCTGCATTTTTTTTTATGTTGAAAATATGAAATTTTAGACCGCAGGTCGCTTATTAAAAATTGAAATATCCTATAGACATAACTCGCCTTTCGGTCAAACTTTCTTGCACTTGCAGCGAATCGGATTATGAAATAGGAAGCTACGAGCAGCAGCGGTGATTTCCACTGATAATCCGGATAACGTTAAGATTTACCAACCAACGCAGCGTTTACCGTTGGAGTAGGCAATAATTAATAATACAAGCCGAAGTACATCGCAAAGAGCATACATATGCAGCAAAGCTAAGTAGATTGCTGCACCGGTACCACCCAGATTATGATCGCAGTAGGTTAAATTATTTATTCTCGAACTAAATCACGTATTCTGTGACGGATCTTAATGCCGCTTTGGCCGGGTCTCTCGTAATCTAGGCAACAATGAAATTCTAACGTGGAGCGAAAATGAGTTCTGAGAGAGCTAAAATAACACGAAATATTTCATCTTGCTCATAAATATTCCAACGGCTAATGGCAGAGGGTTTCAACCCGCCAACCGTAGACGTATGAGTAATTTTAACAGAAATAAAACATTTTTCTACGTGTATTCTTCCATTATTTTTGCAAATTTTAATTTTCCCACGGCAAATGGAAGGCCGTTTGTCGGTTTGGATGTGTGAATTAATGGAAATCATGATTCATGGGCTATCTATGTAGCAATATTAAAAAAGGTACAAATACTGCCTCACATGTTAGTAATCCCAGTATCCGCTTCATTGTACAACAACATATACATACCTGTCTGAATCTGATCTGAAGCTTCGCATCGATCAATCTATTCGATAGGTCGGCATGGGGTGACGGTGAACAATTCTGTTTTTTTTGCTGAGGGACTATGATTTTAAGATCCAGAAAAACAATTACCTATTTTTTTTTTAATTCGCAGTCTGCTACAAACTAGCAGTAATCTTTCCTTTGAAGTTAAAAATCATTTAAAATATACATAAATAAACAGTAAACAAAAAACATCTAACCAGTGGAGAATGTCATTATGTATCTTTTTGAAGAAACAAAATGTACCTCCATCTTGAAAACCCCAAAATAGAAAGTTTCACGAATAGACGTTATCTAAACCAATTTCATTCTTAGCCCTAATCAAGTCGGCGAGATTGACTAGCTTCACGGACACATCAGCCCTAAGTTGGGACCGCAAAATGGAGGCCGCTTATGACTAATTCATCGGTATTTGTAATTTGTATGGGAATTTGAAATTCAAAAGGATTCTATTTCCTGAAATAAATTAAATTCTGCTCCGAACCGCAACTTTTGTCCTGGAAATTATCACATAAGGGTTGGATTAGCAGATTTAATTAACTTTTTAGATTAAATTCTCCAGCGCGAAAGTATTATCTGGTCAAATATGTGTCACATCGACCGTGGACGGATATTGCCGAAAAAAAAAGAGGATTTGCAGGCGAAATTCGCGAGGGGATGTTTTACGACACGGCGTATCAACTGATGGATATGGTTCCTCATAAAGTCGTTTATAGGGACGAATACTTAATGTACTTGCTATTGATCGAGTCCGTAAGGATGCATTTTTTTGTAAAATTTAATTTTTCAGATATAGAATTTTGAGAATATTAATATGGTTTTGTGTTTACGACGTTAAGGATTTAGTGTTTTAGTGAAAGAATGTAACTGAACGCGTAAATTGGAAACATGCGTGAAAGATCAACATTAAGATTTGATTAAGGCAAGAGCAAAATAAGGCCTTCAAATCGTGTAAAGTATAATAAAATCGAAGGCGAAAATACTGGATTAGGATAATGATTACATTAAAATCGTAGAGAATAAATATAATTTTGTAGCAAGAGTTTATTTATTTAAATAATAAAGCAAACATTCAATATCAATAACGGCCATTATATCATTTACGAATGTGTTAAATAGAAGGGGTCCTAAGTTGCTTCCTTGAGGCACCCCAGAAGAGGCAACGTATACATGCGATCCAAAGCCATTAAAGGCAATTCTATTCGATAGATAAAAGCTAAATACACTAATTAATGCTATAGTCTTTCCGAAGTCAGTTGAACATGAGTTTCATAGGCGTCCTTAAAAAAGTTTTCTGCTAAAGGTAGAAAATTATAATAATTTGTATATAATCTGTAGAAAATTACTATTATATGTTCATTTGACCAACAACATATTTTAATTATTTATGTCCTCAAACAATTTTATTATATTGATGGTAAATTTCGTTTTGTTCCGTTTCGAAAGGTCAAAAGTACCATGTTGTAATAATATAAGTAAACAAAATATCCCTCTTATTTCTCCCTTTCGCAATTGTAATATGAATGATGAATAGAAGGTGCCTACAATAAATTAAAATAACCTGAATCACACCAAATTCCGCATTGCTGCACTGCACTGTTAGGCCATTTGTTGACAACTGAATTTATGGCCAGGTCGCCCAGTGCTGCTGTGTTTGTGCCGCGTTTGCCCGCGCGCTCATTCTTCAACTGGCCAGACCTGAATATGGGCATAGCTAAACAAAAATGGGAACAAGTTTTTCAAATATTGAAAAATAATTGTAATGTATATGAATGTACAAATAAGGTAGTTATATTTTATTTTTCTTTCTCTTCTTTTATTATAGAGCTGGTACATCCAATGTAAGTACAGTTTCCTAAATAGAAATAAATTTTGACCTGTTTATAGAGACAACATACTTATTTTACGATCATTCTCTTATAGTCCAGACGGTATCAGTTTCAAAAAGCCATATTTGGGTGAATCGTATATCCACGGAGATTTTTGGCTTTTTGGCTTTCAAATATCACTAGAAATAAAATTCGACCAATGTTTAAACAAGCGCCAGAGCTCTCCTAATTGACGGATTCGGATTTTTCAAAAAAGTTTGAAAGCTTGAGAGGCCTTCTATATGTGATTAAATTTTCAATTATCTAAGGGGCTTGGTTTTTGCTGTGCAAAATTTTGAAAATTTGCAAATTTTTTTTCAAAATCTGGATTGCAAAATTATTATGCAAAATCTATCGAACCGATTTTGATGAAATTTGGTGTGATAATTCTACGTAACATAACATGAAGTTTTTTTGAGCCAAATATAAAGGTCCTATACCCAATTTAAATACCCCAAAAAAATTCCCTAAAAAGTATTATTTTTTAACTGCATTTTTGCGATTTTTTCGATTTTTACCATAATAATCATGATTCATTCGATTTGTAACTAGATATGTTTTGTAAAAAAATTTAATTGCAAACATTTTTTTCCTCTTCCATTTTCGCCTAAAATCAACTCTTGAAAAGATACATAATTAAATAGGAAGAAAAATATGACATTTTTCGAATTTTTTTAACATATTGTGCCGCCAAAAGTTAAGCCCACGTTTTTTTTATGCGCATAGAAAAATTTTCATTTCTAGTGATATTTGAAAGCCAAAAAGCCAAAAATCTCCGTGGATATACGATTCACCCAAACCGAAACAGGTACCGCCTGGTCTATTAAACTTAAATCTATGAATATAGTTTACACGAAATAATTAGTAAAGATGATGATACCACTTATTTTAAGCAAACCCGTTCGAAGTTTTATTAAATTATCATAATTGTTACACATAACTTTACGGTAATCCACTTAATTTATCTAGAATAAACATTTTGTTAATTAATTCTAACAGTGAATATAATAACCAAAGCCATAACCGAACCCATAAAAAGACCTTAATTCATTTAAGTGCGACTTAGCTGCAATTAGTTTCCCTCTATATTATTTTTATGACAGCAGCGTCAGATTAAGTTATCACATTTAAGAATGCCGGGCGGCTTGGATATAATCCGGGGCAGGTGTTTATCCAGATAAGAATTCTTGGGGGTATATTAATGCAGTGTCCCCAGGTAGGCATTTAGTACTTTTATGTTTATGTTGCAGACAGCGGGGGTGGAACGATTTGTTAGCGTTTTCAGGTTCAATTAGCACTGAGCTGCAGTTAGCTCAAGAAGTAGGGCAAACCCGCAAAAATGCGTTGGTTCGTAGATTAATTTAGATTTAACAACTATCTCTTCTTTGCTGGATGATTTTTCTGATTTGATGTGTGAGTTTGACAATTCGGTGCATCAATATAACAGTGCAGTTGGAGGGGGCACAGGGGCTCCACAAAATAAATGCGCTTTTATCGTAAATTTGAAAAGCAAATTTGTTTTTCTTATCAAATTTAAAAAAAATTTCCAGCACTAGCAATGACATCAAACAATTCAGTACGAGTTTGAAGAACGTGATACACATATGCAGTATATCTCATCAGCAAGATTATCTTCGTGAAATTTACATGTATCTGTTTTTATAAAAGTACTCCCGTATTTCTCTGATGTTCGGAGACCGCCTGCTCCCAAGTTGGCGCACGTTTTTTTCGTTATCTGACGCGAAAAACTTCGGTAATCTTGTTTAAAAATTTCCTTTCATGATGACGGTTTAACAACTTTCCGGCGTACCAGATTACCGGCAAACTTTTAGAAAAATCTTTATCCTATATTCAATAATACGGGAGTCGAAGTTTCGCCCGGCAACTTTATAAATCAGGCCCTGATTAAAATAAACGCTGTGTCTGTGGAAATATTCAAAGTAAACATCCTTGTTGTGCGAAAGTTTTTAATAGAGAAGGATTGGGTGCGGCGGGAAGTTGCACTTGAGGCTTTGCGGGGATGTTCTTACGGTACAGTAACAGAATTTGATTTAGAAACGGCATCTACAGGGTTTGTCATAATGGGGAGTAAATGTAGAAACGGTAAGATCACTCTATCTTGGCTATTTGTATGTGTCTGGTCTTTGTCACGAGTCTCAATTTATTACTGTTGAAGAAATTAGTAGAATGTGGCTTGTTAGTATTTTATATTTTGAAATATTGAAATATTTGAAAAACTTGTTCCCGTATTTATTTAGCCATACCCATATAACAGCCGCATCGGGCCACCCGGCCATAAATTCAGTTGTCAATAAATGGCCTAACAGTGCAGTGCAGCAATGCGGAATTTGGTGATTCAGGTAATTTTAATTTACTATAGCCACCTTCTATTAATCATTCATATTGCAATTGCGAAATAAGAGGGATATTGTGTTTACTAATATTATTAAGATGACAACATTTTAATACTGTCGGATCGATAATGAAACGATCTTTCAGAATCAAGAAAAAAAAATAGAGGGTTGCTATTTAAAAAAATGTCGATGACGTCATTACTCGAAAACAAATGACGGTTGAAAATCGCCTTTTATGCTAAAATATGTATTTTTTAAATTAAGAATCGACGTGTTCGAGGATTTTTCCCAAAAAAAATTTGTATCGTTTTTACTGAATTTATTCCATACTTTAGGCGCGTACTGTATAGAAATTATAATAATTTTTTACCTTTAGAAGAAAACTTTTTTAGGGACGCCTATGAAACTCATTTGATTTTATTGCTAGGCGTTTTTATACATGTTCAACTGACTTCGGTTACGTGTTAAACTTATTCAAAGATATTTACATAAATATTTCCAATCCTGAAAAAAATAACAATAGATACTTATTAATTTTATTAGAAACGCATGCAAATGGAAACAAGTACGAAGGAAAACACATTTTTATTATTCTTTTTCCAATATTTTTCGCGAGGAACAAACAAATTGAAATTTCCACGCCAGAAGTCCGTCGCGTCCGTATTTTTCCGCGGCACGAATCTCTCGAACTATATTCCTTAAGAATTCCTTATGCTCGAAATTTCATTTCGAGCTCCCCCGCATGCCTCGGCTTGTTGACTTTATTCAGAACGGAAAGTGTGGATGTGTAAACACAGGTGTCGCCTTCTTTCACTTCCCCGATAAATTATCGGGGTTTAGTGTTGATTTAAATCATAAAGCCATTTCGCCCCGAGTTCTCCGCGAAAGTTCTGACAGACCCTTTGGAAATAGTTAATTGCCTCATTTGTACGGCATCTGAGAACGAGAACCAGACCGCCTTTCAATTACTTCAGATGGTCGCCACTTGCGAAATTTTTTTTGCAACTTCGGCCTCTTTGAAGTGAAACGCTGGGTGGGAATAAGCCAATAAAGTTCGGTTATCGGAACTACTGTAACAATTTACCACGGCAGGGGCGTGCCTTGAAATTTTCCATTTGGAAAAATTGTCTTAAAATAATTATACATACGGTTTCCATGATTTTTGTTAAGCGTTAAAACTTGTGTTGAATTTACATAAAATAAATTCTTGGAAATAATTGTTTCAGCAACAGTCAAATTGTTTCCTACCCTTAAGACTTAATATAACCGACGGCACATACTTTGAAACAATTGCATACATAAATACATTTGCACTTAAAATTAAGTGAATAACTCGGTTTAAGTATTTTAGAAAATTACAGCATAAATTAGATCGATATTTTTTTAAGTCGTTACAAGTTATTAAATATTTACGTGCATTTACTGAAAAATTTGCATCTCATGTCAAAATAAATTATCTACATCTAAGCTTCGCATACGTTTGCGACAATTATTATCTTAAAATTTGTCTAACTGACAATTATTTTGGCACAAAAAACGGACGACTATGTTTGTTTTAATATACAGGGTGTGCCAAAAGTACCGGAATGGCAGGATCTCTTGGAATATTCAAGGGATAGGGTAAAAGTAAATCAGAAGGAGTTCAGGAATTTTCCCTGAACATCCGATAGTGACCTTGAATTTGACCCGGACTTATGACCTTCAAAGTTATATCAAGGTCACGAGAATTTTTTTTATTGGGACCCATAATTTTGACCCGGAAATGGAGCGCAGAAAATTTTCCGTTCGGATATGACCTTTAAATGACCATGAAGGTCAAATTTCAAAAATGACCGAAGGACAAGGAATTTGAGGTCAGAGCGGATTTCAAATCCAAGGTCACGAAATTGTAGCCAGGCTTATAAAAGTTTTAAATTTATAAAGTATATTCGTTAAAAATATGATGTATAATGAAATTAAATTAATATTTTGACCTAAAACGTTTAAAAAAATTGCAAAAAAAAATAAAAATTATAAATTCAGCTGGCTTATAAATTGTACGATTCTGAACGACAAATTTTGAGTTCTAGAACTAAAATATAATAAGTAACTCGAAACAACAAACTGTGTGTCGGACATATGTGGCGCCCGGTTGTCGCGCAAACCGCAAGAGGGAGAACAGTTTGTAAACGTGTAAATTGCCTGCCATGGATTATCGACTTAACGTTTAACAAAATTACGGTATTCCGACGTTATTACGTCAAAATCAAACAAAAGAGAGTGTTTATTTAGGCTATTACTTCACACGGATCGACAATTATGGGACCCACATGTATTTTTTACGGATGTTTCGAGACCGCGGCAACATGAAAACCGGACAATTACGCTTTAACAAATCGTGCTCGAATCTATTATGGCGTTCAGTTTAATTGCCACCTACGGATAGCCTGATTTGAGGTGTAAAGAGATTGCGTACGGGGAATCGTGATATATTTATTTGTTTGCACAAAAATTTCAGGGATTCTAAGCTACCCGTCGATATGGACGTGACTGCAAAAATTGCCGACGGGAAATTGCTTTATGGGCGGCCGCAAAAACAGACAAATAATTGTCTTCAAATTTTCTCTTTACGCTGTTGTTCGTGGGCCTAACTGGTTCTAGTAACGCGCGAAATACATTCGAAAAGGCGTATGAATTCCAAGGTACTTAAATAAATTGTTAGAATGTTGTGAGGGAAATAATAATAGATCAAATAGCTGGTTTTTAGGCGGATTTTCCAAGCTATAAGAATAGATTAAATGAGCTTGACTAATCCGTCCCGTGTTCCTATACGGAGTCACAAGAGGTAGGTAGAGGATCCAAGAAATGGACGTGTCGAAGCGAGGTGTCGAATTCAGGAGAGATCTCCGAAATAAGGCAGTTCCTCCTTGGGTTCCACACTGAGCAGTCTACTTAGTTTTAGTGTCTCGGATTAATTTAATAATGGATAAAGTCTTTTTTGAAATCCAGTAACGTTATGATACTGATCATAACGGTAGATAGATAAATAAATAAATAAATAACCCCTCAGGATACAATTTTCTGATGTTCACATGTTGTCCGTGATTTTTCAAGGCGAAAAATTGAAGGAAGTTGCTCTAGTTTATCGTTACGTTGCGCTTCAAAGATTTGAAGTGAAAATTTAGCTAATGTGAATAAAACTAAGGTTTACCAATTGAGTTGATTTTCTCGATTCTACCGATGGACGTCAGGAACCGCAGAGTTAGAAAACTGTTTCTGTCCACATATGTCCAGGATCGTGTGGTATTTTGTGAGTGAGGGGTGTGACTTTTAAAGGTTTTAGGGTAGTTTTGTGGTGAGGTTCACCCGAAGTTGAAGCCCAAATGCATATAGTCTGTAATTGACCCAAAGTTTTTGCACACTTTTCAAGTTAACTCTTACAAAGTCCCAGTAGCAGTAAACAAATTTGTTTCAACCGACCAATTTGTCCGAAAATGAGCGCAACCAGAGCCCCGTGCGGCATTCTCACGGCTCCGTTATTTTTTCCAGGAGATTTAATGAAAAGAATCACGTTGCTCCATTTAATTGAAGCAAAACCCCATCCGAAGCCGAATAAGCAAAAAGTAATCCTTAAAATCTGTTTACCTCCAATTACAAGTAATTGGCGTGGCCGAAAGCTGCGGAGCAGCGGTAATTATTTTAATTATCGTCTCCATACGAACGGACTCTTAGCCGGGGCTCTCATGGCTCGTCTTCGGGTATGTTAATTAAAATTCTGTCTTATTCCGCACCTGTGATTTTGAGGAATTTTTCGGGACTCTCCGAAAATTACATAATAACTATTATTACCGCGACACGAATTATACTGCATCCTGGCGATGGCACCGTATTACTTCAGTTATTACCGCCCATCGGCTTCGACTCTCGAGTCAATTCTAGATGGGGAAATTCACCTTGCATTAAATATTTTACTGTCTGGGATATTAGTTTCCCGAAGAATTTTATTGTGCCAGTATTAGCTGTCATCGGAAATGCGACATTCTTGCAATTGTTAACGGATCGAGCTCGCATAGAATGAAGTTGGAATCACGCTATACCGACTGGCGTGTTTAAGTCATTGAAATAATTATTATGTGCATTATTATTTAATCTATAATAATGCACATTCACACCTCGCATTGTACATGCACAGTAATGGGTGATGATGTTCTACTCTACAAACTCCGTAGACGGTTTGAGCTTGCGCATTGAATAATGCAGTAATTAATGGACAAAATTTGAAATTACGGAAAAACCAACAAAAATTTTAAACAATGTCTAACTTTAAGATCTTGACTGAATTTTATTCCGAAAATGTATCTACCCTTTATTATTTCATTGCCTTTTCCTCGAAAATTTTAGACGTGACATTAGTAAGACCGTAACAAACAAATAACTATTCTCTTTGGTTGTTATAGTCTTTCTGAAGTCAGTTGAACATGTATAAAAACGCCTAGCAATAAGATTTAACGCGTTTCATAGGCGTCCCTAAAAAAGTTTTCTGCTAAAGGTAACAAATTATAATAATTTGTACATAATGTGTAGAAAATTTATATTATATGTTCATTTGACCAACAGCATATTTTAATTATTTATGTCCTCAAACAATTTTATTATATTGATGGTAAATTTCGTTCCGTTTCAAAAGTTCTCCAAAATGCCATGTTGTAATAACATTAGTAAACAAAATATCCCTCTTATTTCTCCCTTTCGTAATTGTAATACGATTAATAGAAGGGGGCTATAATAAATTAAAATTACCTGAATCACCAAATGCCACATTGCTGCACTGCACTGCTAGACCATTTGTTGACAGCTGAATTTATGGCCGGGTGGCCCGGTGCGGCTGTGTTTGTGCCGCGTTTACCCGCACACTCATTCTTCAACTGGGTTGCCAGACCTGTGTATGGGTATGGCTAAATAAATATGGGAACAAGTTTTTCAAACATTTCAATGCCTACTTGCTGCGTTCTTCAGTTGAGATCGGAAAGACTATACTAGTGACTGTACGAGACGCTCCTTCAGTTTCATTTAAATTCAGTGTACTACCTAAGAATAAATGTCTGAGACATTAACATAACATTCCATCGCAGATTGTCGCAATGTTTCATTCGAGTTTTGTTTGAAGTTGTTGGAGTTTCTAACTTGCATATTAAGAAGATGAAGGACGTCGAGCTACCTAATTTTATGAATAATGCATTATCTGATGTTTATATTAGTATTTCACATTACCAAAAACAAGCATTTCGATGGAATACGACGAAGATGTGTCTTCCCGAGGTTTATTCTTCATTTAGTGTGTTAATTTCTGTTCGTTTGCTCTTGCTCTTTCAAACCGTTTTAATAATTAACATGTGCAGCAGAACGAAAATTAAATAATTGTACAGGGTGAGCCTTGAAATGTGTACATATATTTTACACTAAACAATAATTTTTAAAAAAACGTCTTTCAATAAACAAATATCGAATAATAGATAAATTTGAATTGGGAAATACATATTTTGATTTTGTACAAATATGCTTTACATAAAATGACACGCTGATTACGCTAGAAGAAAAAGTTTCGCCAATTAATTAATTTCAATGGATCATACCAACCGCGAATACATTTGTGTGCAGTTTGCGGCAACATTAAAAGAGATTTTAAATTAAATCCTGCAATTATTACATTTGTTACGAATCGCCAGAATGCGTTTTACACACCAGGTAAATGATACATTATTAATCACATGCACCCGAGGACAAAACAACTCTATTTGCGTTTTACTTAATTAATTAATTAATTCGTTCGGTTCCCTAGAAAATCGCGCCAACTTTATATGATATTCGTTTAATTCCAGTTGATATTGCATAATCAACGTTTGACTGTTCCATTTAAATGCAGTCAATTAATTAAAAACGGTAAATATTTATTAGCGGGGATTATTCTGTTGTTATTGTATTTTATCGCCGTTTTCATTATTATATTTGGAAAACGTACTGTTTCAATTGTTTGTTGGATGAAATATGTTGATTAAAGAAGTATACGGGTTGGTTATGAAGAGTTAATAAGTCAAAGTGTGGAAACGCTATTACCACAATAATAAGAAGGAACATTTTTAGAACCACTGACTCCTTTAACAGTACAGCTGGCTCTGTTTACAGGTTTGTACAAATCAATGTACGTAAAAAACGAGCGGCGCGCTATCTACGGACACAACTATCCACCTCTTTTATGCGGGAGACAAATCCCCAGGGGTTCTCAATAAGCCTCAATAATTTTGATTATTGACTTTTCACTTCTAAGGGTATAATTCAGCAGCAAACGCACCGATACGTGTAAACCGCACTGTTACAGTCGCTAAACGTATAAATCCGCGTCGACCGTCCAGATTTATAACTCAGGTTGGTTAACTTTTCATCGTTAACAGAGAAATTTGTTCGGCATATGCCGGAACGTGCAGAATTCCCGACGTTTCAATTGAAATGGTCGGTCGGCAATATATTCAAGTTAAGTTTGTTGGCGCCCTGATTTACTACCTTCCAACCAAAGGTCTTCACTATATTTTCCAATGAACGGATCACGGATTGTATCGAATGCGAACATCGCTTAATAATTTATAGGCTTCCCTGGCCGGATTGTTCCACGCGTGACAATTAGTCCGGACCCGGAACAGGCGATGATCCCAAAATCAATAAAAACACCAAACTTCAATTACGGACGGAAGCGGAATGTGTCCGAAAATGTGTACCCAGCGTGTCGTTTTTAAAAACCTACGTTTACGGCGTCAATCACGAAAATATAGCACGTACAAGCTTGTGTTAATACAATAATATTTTTACCTTGATTCTATGCACAAAGATGAGGTCAGAAGACGAAGACTTACGCGAGAGATAGCGCAGCATATTACTATTCAGCAGACTGCATTTGCAAAAGAAGTCCAAACCAGAACAGATGTCCAATGTGGAAAACCTACTACAGGACAAGGTGGACAAGCTCAAGAACAATCCTATGGATAAAGCTACGATTCAAGCGTCTAATATTCCCAAAGAACTACACAGGAATCTCATTTCAAATGATTCAAGAACACCATATCTTTTTTGCCTTTCAAGGGTCCCGATTTCAAACGTACCATTCCGACCAATAGTGAGTCAACCACTGTCGCTCCACCTAGTGACAAAGACAACACCATGTCAAAACCACTAGAGATTTTATTGGCAAGATCAAGGAAATCGAACTAGATCCAGATGACATTCTAGTGAGTTTTGACGTGACGCTGATGCTCACAAGAGCACCAATTAAAGAAGCTTTGGAACAACCTCATCGAAGCGTCAACTAGAAGACAAGGATGAGAATTTAATAGAAATCCGAAGTTTTAGTTCAGATATGTTGACGATACACCAATTTTTTGGCCCAATGGTTATAACTCATAGGATTCGTGAACCACGTACATCTGGACATCAGCATCACCATGAAGATTGGAAGAAAATGATATCATGCCATTCCAAAAGTAATTTTTTTTTAATTCTTCGACGTTAACTTCACTAAAGTTGTCTTTCGTGTACAATATTTTCAATTGCACAAATACAGTCGTTGAACTTATATACTTTTACAGAAAGGAACAAAATTTATATCTAATTAGAACGTTAATACGAGAATTTAAAATATATGTTGATAAATGGTCAAATGAGATGAAACTGGAATTATCTTTTCAACTCTGTAGAGCTTTTAAATATTTACAAGGAGTTCTTTCCATCTCGTGTGCTGAGGATGCCACTCAAGGCAAAGTTATGAAAAAGGGAATAGTAAAAAAGCAAATAGAAAGGATAAGCTTTTAGTCTACACGAGATCCTGTTTTAGGAAGATGTATCGTATGCTACAACATTCCCTTTCAATTTTTACCTCATTGCTTTATATCAATAAAGGAACAAGATGCCGTTCCGTCGTAATGATTATTGATAACAACCCGGTACCCCATCCATTTCTATTTTCCCTGACAGTCCAATAATCACGAGGCGGTATCCGTGGAAGGAGTTTTATAATGTCTTGCGCGGAATAGATATGGAAATGAAATGTGCTGAGACAGAAGCATTTTATTATCTCAACTATTAGGCTAATTATTTGGAATTCTGTCGAAGAGTGTGTGTTTATTCTGCTTTATATCCCTCGTATGCGTTAGGAAAATAAGGGTATACCATTAACAACACACAAGTCTATTTCGGGTTCCCCTTGAGCATATTTTTAAGGACCCCTGCACACATAAAGGAAATCCATCTACGATTGACGCATTGTATCTTTCCGACTTCCGTCAAATGACGAAAACAGAAATTTAAAGAATATCGCCCTCTCCAAGGGCTTAAGGCAACAACGATCGCAGCTGTTGGGCAATTTGGTTTCTATTTTTGTAAAATATCCTTTCTCCACTGATCTGGAATTCTGAAATTGTTACGGGGCAACAGTGATGTTTTATGTAGGTTTAGTGTGGGATTATAATACTGGGAATAAATTCCGTTTTATAATACAAGGTGCGATGTTTCAATTATGTGGGTCAGCTAAGATTTCGCAGAATTTGATATAACCGTATTAACCTTGTTCAAAAAATTAGGACGGATTATAAAATTATAATGTATATAATTTGCAATCGATCGGTACAATATAATATAAATTATGCAGACTGCTAAAAATAGTTTAAAACATTTTAAAAATAAGAAAAAGGAGATACAGTACCGTCATGAATTACTGTATCAGGCCATTTTAAGGTTGTTTCAAGGTCATTTCAATGTAAAATTGAGAACAAGCCGACCAATGAAGTCCAACCGCATGTTATACAGGATTTTGGGATCCCCGAGACAATTGCTACTGCATTTTATTTTCCAAAATAAGTTCATATTTACGAGAAAAAACAGCTGAAATGTTGTTTTAATGTAAAGATGCATTCAAGGAGTATATTTGCTTTACAACAATAACAGACAATTCTCTTCTTTTAGATCACAACATTCCGATTTCTCTTATAAACAGACTATCATCATAAACTGTCTTGTAAGGTTATTGTCCCCGGTGAATTTTTAACGACTAGAACACAAGAATAACTCTTCAGAGTACTACTGAAGCCCGTATTTAAATATTCGATGCGTAACCATGGTTATTGAAGAAAAAAAAAACAAAAAAAGCATTCCGGACCATCGGAGTCGTTCCAAATTTTTTGCCCGCGTTGAAATGAATTACGGGAGAGTTTATTATTGCCGGCGTTCTATGCCGCGGTTGTAGGCAAAAAATATTACTTGCCGAAAAACTCGAAGAGGTGGAGTTAAAGTAAACAAGTAAGACGGATGGCGGCCCGATTGCCTGAAAATTCCTTTAAATAATTTAGAGTTGGAAATTGAGTGTTTGAAACGGGCATTAATATTTCACCGGAATCCGCTGGAAGAGCACGCCTTAATCATTTCTTTTATTAGTTGGCCGAATCAAATAATTTCGCAGCGAAACAACAATGGGGAATGAAACTTATTTAAAATTTATGAAGTCACGTGGTTCTCCAGTTAACTTACCTCCGATGCCTGCCGCTTTGTTCTCCTTAATTAATCCTTTTCCGCAAGGAATTTATTAAATTATAATTACAATCACTTCCCAGCCAGGCTCCCAGGAGTTCCACGAGGAACACGACAGATGGGACATTTCTCGGTTTTTTTTTCGAGGATGATTTTGCGCCCGAGCGGAGCGAGGTCTGGCAATCGAGTCCGAGAGTGGTAAATTGTACTTAACTGCTGCGTGTTTATCTGCTCTTACAGTTCTTTATGGTTCATGAAATAAAGATTAGGTTTTATTTTTTGACATTTCATAATCAATTCATTTTGGAAATCTTGCAAAGTCGCCTTGATTGTATGGATTTTGTCGTTTCTAAGGTGTTTATAAACAGAGCTACATAAAAGTTGCAATTTTGCTGGTTTTGAATTATTATTTCTAAATTACTAGGGTTCTGTTTCTCACCTAGAAATTCTCAAGAAATATATCAATATTAGATTGGAAATTAAAAATAAAATTTCACGCTTTTTTACGTGCTATCAAGCAGGTAGATATTACAACCAACCAGTCGGCAAGAATACCCTTTCTGATTCCCAATAAGATTGTACAGTTTTTGAAACTAGAACATCCTGAAACATATACAGGCCATTCATTCTGAAGAACATCGGCAACGTTACTGGCTAATACAGGAGTTAAAATGTATTAGCAATCAATAGACATGGTGCGTGGAAATCCGCCACAACTGCAGAAAGTTTAAGTAACAAAAATGAAATAGCCAACAGGATTCTTTACAGTGACACCAGGTTCTAGTAGTACGTGGCATCATGCTGTTTTAATGGATCATTGAGCCTCCCGTGACTGAAATGGAGCGGTCAAATCTTTTTGAAATGTGACAATTAGTAAACGCGAGGGGGATAATTATCCAGATTTTATAAATGTTATTAAATGTAATAACTGTACAATTGCTATAAATATTCATTCATAATAATTAACAAAATGTAATGTTTATCTAATATTTCTATTTATTTGTTCATAAAATATGCATTTATAACTCGAAATTGCTTTTTTCCTTAGGGAGGTAAGTTACCTCACTTACCTCCAGTTGTCCATAACAATTTCCACTTCTACGGTAAAATCCACTTACCTCCTTAAAAACAATGTATTAATAGTCTATTTACTATAGTGGGAGCAGATAAAACGTATATTCAACGCGCCATTAGAAAAACGAAAGTGGAAAAATAATAACATGTTAACATTATTGAACATTCATATTTCGATTACAACAGAGAGATTTACTATTAAAATATGGCGATACCAATGACGAAATTGAATTAGATCATTCTCTTAAATCTGTGTATGTACTTTATACGCGATTTTAAATGAAAGTGCGTGGGTGTGCAGCTGCGAGCAGCTTTTATAAGTCGATCTACAAAAAGAACTATTTATCCCAAACACTTCGTCGCGCTGCATGTCGGCGACAGCGAGAACCCGACAAACTCGGCCGAGTAGATTTTCCGCTATTTTTCTTTGCCTTAACACTTTTTATTCACTCTTTATTGCTGGCAATTTCTCGGAAATAATTTAGAACGCTCGCCGTCCCGCAGTACTTTTTATAGCGGCTTACCTTTGTGTATAGCACGGTGTTCTATTGATTTTCAAATTTCAATGGGAGCCGGCATTCTTACTCAATACCCCATTTTCTTTCATCAACCTGTGTATACGGCACACGCCTCACACAATCACGCTTAAATGTAATCGGCTGGAGAGGCCTTTGTGTACAAATAAACAGGTCATTAAGGGAGTAGGGATTTATACAAACGGGTAAATAATGTGGGCCTTACGCTAGTTTCTTTTTTTTGTGAATACTATGTTTCAGAATTACAGAAGCAGCCTCATTAGCTGTCGTATGTGTCGATCTTTGTTGAATATTACATTGCGACGAATGTAAGTGACAGCTTCTGAAAAATCGTATTTCAACAGCTGTCACATGACAAATCCAATTTAAAGACGATCTAGAATTAAAAACAATGTCAATCAGTTCTGTAGAGAACATTAAATTGCTAGGAAAGAAATAGAAAATTATTGAATAAAAATATTTTGAATCGCTTCAATATCGTCTACATGTAAAAGCATGTTACATAATGTAGTATAACAACCCCGGGTTCGATCGAAAAAAAAAAATATAAACGTAGTTGTGGCCAAAAATATGTGATCGTCATGAGGAATACCTACGTTGTATAAATCCATTTCTAATTGACCGAACGGCGCTGGCTACTAAGTTTAAAGAGGGGAAGTATGGTTTAATTTTATAAAACAAAAGCAGAGTAAATACACCTAACTTTATTATTTACGTACAACAGTCTTCAAATTAAACATGTGACAAATAGAAAGAACAATAAAAACATTAACAACCATTTAACATAAAATGAGAGTGCCAGGCTCACCTAGAGCTCCTGTGGGGAAAGAGCATGGCAGAGAAACCCACGATCGTTGCTCTAACTACCCAAATATAAATACAAAACAACCGCTAACAAAAGCCATAAATTAAGATCCTTTGCTAATGATAATTAACACCCGACTTATTTAATTTCTCCCTAAATGTCACCTCACTCAAATTCAACATACACACTTCCAAGTAAAACTGAAGAGGTTTGGTGTTAGTTAGCCGGCAGGGCCAGAAGGTACTGGAGTCCGATATGGGAGGCAATCAAGCTATGAGTTGGGATTTCGGAAGATCTGTTTTAGCAATTCTTTTTTTTGTATTTAATTATTCTTTTTACAGATTCATTCCTCACGGGAGAAAATGTTAATAAATTCAACAAGGCTCTTATATGCGTAGTGAGTACAAGAAATGCTTTATTATTAGATTTTCGAACAACGTAATCATGATAAAACAAGTTGAATGTGAAACAAAGGAGTTGTTATTGCAATATCTGGGCAGTCACGACAATATATACATATTTTAACATGTAATAAATGATGAGCAATCGCTAATAATAATTGTAATAATTTTACCTCAGAAAAATATATGCCCTTGAACATAAAGCAATTGAAGCTAAACATACAAAGAATTATTATCATGAAACATCTATAACTATCACAATCATAAGATTACATAGAACAATTAACAACAAAGTACTTAGAGAATAATTACCTGTTAAACACTTTGATTTTTCACTACTTTTATATATTACTGTACTCCGATCATCTTACTTTCCACTCCGCACTACTCTCTCTCTCTCCAAAACTATCTAGGATTCCTTCCAGAATTCCCAACCTCAGCGTTTGTTTTTGCGCTTCCTTCTACCAACTGTCAATATTACGTTTTCATTATTATATAACACCCACGTTGACGTTGAAGTTGATACGATAAGTATGGTTTTGCACAATATTCAATGTGAGAGGAAAATGACAATTCCATGTCGACATAAACACCAAGGCCTTTAATGGTATTAGATCTCTCTAATATTTGGACATTAAAGGTATAATCAAATACAATAGGGAATTACTAATACATAAATGTTAAAGCTTTACGCTTAGAAACGTTCATGGTTAAGTTATTTATGTTACACCATAGGTACCCCTATTTTTTCCAGCTGTTTTTGAATTAGGGGGCAGTCGTGGATAGAGTCTCAATCTTTATGAACAACTTAAGAACATCAGCAAGAAATCGGATGTTTACATTCTATTATAAATAATAAGTCATAAGTGGTAAAAGTAGCAATGGCCCAAGGTTTGTTCTCTGGGGAACTCCAGACGTAGCTAAAAAGTAATCAGATTGATGACATACTGCTGTCTAGTAAGGCTTCACTAAAACCAAAATAGTTAAGTTTTTTAATTAAAATACCATGGTCAACTGATATGGAGATATGTAGCTCCTCACTAACGGATAAATTGCTAGATAGAAAGGCATTTAAAATGACGTAGCAAATTATTTACGCCTACAATTTTATCCGTTTAATACCAAGAACTTGCCGTGTGTCTTACTAATACTAATCCTCAATAGGTATTGCAAGTTTTATGTTGTTATATTTTAATAGTATCGAATTATTTTAAAAGATAGAGAAGTTTAAGAATTTAATGTGACAACAATGTTTGTCGCTTGTAGTGAACTTTGCCCTATTCAAACATATGGGTTAGAATATATATATATTGGTTTCTTATATTACGAAAATTTTTAATTAGATTAAGCGACTTGACTAGGGTCCGGCTAGATGCACCAAAACGCTTCAAATCTGCCCAAAACACCCCCTAATTTATTCATTCAAACCGGGATGCAAATTCCACCCCGAACCCGTTTTAATACTAATCGCTCGCGCCGAAATATCCCATATTCCATGCACGCCAACACAAACTCCTTTTGCGTAAAGCGAAAATAGAAAACCGCATAAAAGCCGTCATTGTGGGGTTTTCGGATTTAACGAGGAGACATCCAAAGCGAGAGAAAGACCCAGAGGCGATAGCGCACAGCAATCCGTCAAAGGACCTGATGAAATCAGCTTTTAATTAGGACATGGTATAATATCGTAAATGGTCTCTGGCGCGAATTAGGGAGCATGATGTCACCACGGTCCTATTTGCTAGTTGCCGTCCGTACAAGGGACGTATTAATCACGGGTCTATCTGATACAGCCATCAAAGTCCTTTTCGTCGGATTCGTTTCAGTTTTATGAGTTTTTTAGGGGCCATTAGTCCGCACTGCGATGACGGACAATAGATTTGAGAGTAACAAAAAGTTTTATAACACAGAAATAATAAATCGGATATGGAAATTCGAGATAAATCAGTTTCAAGCGTTTCTCATGAATTTTTTTGAGTAGGACAAGATTTGACATTATCAATATTTTGAACTACATTTACCGCTTTTGTCGTTGTTGTTGAAGTAGTAGTAGTAGTGCAGTAGTAGTTGTTGTAGTTATCACTGCTGTTGTCGTCGTTGTTATTGACGCTATTGCTCTGCAACAGCAACAGCTACAACAACAACAACGACAACAACAACACCAGCAGCAGCAGGAACAACGACAGTAATAACATGTGCAACACTAAGTAGACAGAGATTCCTTCCTGTAGTAGTCAAAGCATTCCTTGTGAACTCGATAGAACGCTTCGTACTCTCCTTACGCATACTGTCGACTAAGGAAACCAGTTTAAGTAACAAGATTTAAGAGCGTTATCAACATCGTTGCCTTAGATTAGTGTGGTGGTCGCAACAGACAATTTTTCTAAGAATATGAACCGCATTGCGGGTAAAATTGTGAAAATTGTGACGCGTGCTTGAAAAAATGTACGGATTTTCACCTTTTTTTCACTTAATTTGTATAAAAATCACCCTTAAAATTATAATATCCTCCCAATGGGATCATTTAGTAAATTTTCAAAAACGTTCTTATTTGCCGAGTTGCTGTGTAGCGACCGAGCCTGGTACTCATTGCCTAGCTCTTTGGTCTTCAATAGAGATCGGAAAGACTATGTCTCTAAGTATTAGCAATTATAGAAAATATAAAATTTAAAGCTAAATAATTCAAAACAAAAATAAGTTTTGTATAATTTCATAATGTTAATTACTGATCAGTTGCCCGGACTAACACACCTCCTTTTGTTTCAGATTACTAGATCCCATCCCGGGATTTTCAGTCTCTGAAGTTTGAGATGTTCTACTAGTTAAATCCTAGGGTAAGTCGGTGAAGTGAAGTAGGTGTTTGTTAATAATTTCACGTACCTTGTAACAAATCAATGTTGACCGTAAACCTTACGCGTGTCTACCTTACCAACCTCGCAATAAATATAGCGGCGGTGCTCGTTTTCAACGTATTAATAGCGTAATAATTTCGTTCCTGTTTTAGCGTAATTTTCTAAATAATACCTTTATGCCTGTCATAAATCCGCATAATTCTCAACCTGCTTATGTAAAAATCGATGGATTATACCCCGGCGCCGCCGCCAAATGCGGTCATTAGTGATTCCTCCTCTAATTCTCCATTTTCACGCACTCGTATAATGAATGAATATTTCTACAAATAAGTAAATGACGGATTTTCCACTACGGTTCTGAAATTAAGTAAATTAAAAAAAAAAGGGCGGTTTGGAACACAATTCCAATTTTTGCGGTGTGTTTTCACATAATTAAGAACAAGATCTTTTAATATTGTTAGGACAGTCTATGAGTTTTTGACATAATTACAATTTTTTGAAATGTTAGAAGGTGACTTAAAAATATTTTAATAGATTTAACAGCAGGTAAATCTCCAAAAGTTGGGTTATGTTTAGAAGGCGTGAATCGGGACTCGCTAAGGTCCGTTTTAAAGTTTAAAAAATACCTTTTTTTCGAGATTCAGAAAATAAAAAAAATGTATTTACCCATTTTTTATGATAACTAAAATTATTTATTTTTTATGAACAGTTTTTGTGCAGAAATTTTGTCACTACTGGTATTGAAAGTGTAGGAAAACCTCTAGGCTGTGCTCAAGCAGATAGAGCAAGCTCCATCTCTCGATATGATGCACTTACCTAGTATATCAGATAGATATTTACAATAAAGTATAGCCTAATGTAAGTAATTAACTAACTTAAAATATTACAACAGTAGTAGCCAAGAACAGGGACAACAAATAAGAAAAACAATTTGGCAATGTAAGATAACCTAGAATTAGCAAAAATATAGTTGCTCACTGATTACTAAATAAGTATTCTGAAACTTTGGTTTTAAAATTCTTTGAAGACAATGTTTTAAAGTCATCTGGCAGTGCATTGTAAAGTTTTGAAATGTTATAAGTAAATGATCATTCGTAGAAGCTAGTTTTATGTGAAGGTGGTGTTATAAAATGGTTAGTTCTAATGTTTTTATTATATCAGTACGAAATCGAATTTTGTTATACAAATACGAGGGAGTTTTTGTACAAATTATTTGATGATTAGGCTCAGAGTTTGTAATCTCTGACGATTATTCATATTTAACCATTTCAAATCCTGTAATTTATGAGAAATGTGACTTCTGCGTCGATGCCAAATACGTACCTTAGACATGAATTCTGACATCTGTATTCTGTTTTTGTTTAAGACATCAATACGTGGATAATAAACAGGGGCACAGTATGAAAAATTTGACAAGATAAGTGGTTGCAACACGATGGTGCTCCTCCACATAAGGCTAAAAGAGTTACAGACTATTTAAAAAATACTTTCCTATTTACTTCCGTCATTATGTGTATTGTTCTAATTTTTTTCTTGGAGTGACCTTTTTTAAGAAGGACATAGCAACTAATATGTAAACAAACCTGTGACAGGAGTTACAGCGATTGTTTTTCACAGTAATGTTGATTAAGTCATGACTAGTTCCAATAGAATAGAATACATTTTTGTATGTTTGTTACTGTAACTTTTTAAGGAGAAGAGATAGAGAAAACATTTCTGCACAAAAAATGTTCATAAAAAATGGATAATTTTAGTTATCATAAAATAAAGTTGATGTCACTTTTTTTGTTTACCGAATTTTGATAAAATATCCATAAATTCTCCCTTTAATAACAGAAATGTTCCCATTCTACGCGACATACCTACATATTTCATACACCGACCCTTTTTCTGCGTATTCGGCTCGTTAGGGCTTGCATGGAAATGTCACGGAATATCTTTATAAGTCAGGTCTTAATGTTCCCTCATGCCGGGAATTGTATATCTTGCTCTCCTCCGAGAGACGTCGCGCCGAGACATGTGTCTAAATAGAACCTTCGGGAACCATACCGGAAGTTTTGGTTTAGGCAAACTCCGGAAAGGAGATGCCTGGGACTTGTTTTAAATACAACGTACGTGTGGAATTCGTTGGATGTTTGTATGTCTATTGATTTCTATCTAAAAAGAGGTGTTCAGTCCCTGGTAAAAATAGAATGGTGAGGTCTCGAGACAACAAGCGTAGGTTAACAACAGATATATTTTTTATTTTAGATTCTTCAAATTAAACAAAAAGATAATACAATTTTACTTATAAACGAAGACCAAGTTATATTATACCGCATGATATTATTAAAGTTCGACAATTTGTGACGTTTGACCTTGTTTTGAGATACATTTTTGGTGTTCTAAAACGTTTTAACATCAGGTGTAACTTAATTTTCGACGACAAACATGTTAGGTAGCTATTTTATTTTTAATATTATATTACTTTCTGCCACAAAAATCATGTAGCAAATGCAAGACTTGTAGTAGTTATATTCTATATGTTAGTTATATTCTATATATGTTTGACCTTTTGAAAATTTAGATCCGACATCCAATTTTTTCAAGTCGGGGCCCCTGCTATTCCTCACAGTGGTGCCTCCAGGAAGCGCTATGTTCATGTCATTCATCCTAAAACACTTTCCAAAACGCGTAAATATTTCATTAGTGGAAGGATCCACTGTTCCATTTGCTTTTCTTACAATACAATTAGATTGGGGACCCCAGAACTGGAAAAATTATAAATTTTACCACTTCCTGTAATTGAGCGAAGTTAACAATTAGTAATCTGGCAGTGTCAGTTTAGGAACGCTCAAAACGGCTTCAGGCTGTAATTCGGACCTCCTTCGAAATATTCAGACAGCTTGGCGTAATAAATTTAATATAAGTACATCAATCAAAATACGAAGTGTTCTGTGTTCAAGATTATAACAAAACTTTTAATGGGCTTACCCTGAGTTTAAAATACTTCAAAATTTCTGGTGAATTTCATAATTTATACGTTAGAGCTTAGCGTTTAAAAAATCTAATTAAAATGGGAACTTCTAAGAATATTACTTTCATAGTTTTTCTTAGTTCTGAGCAGGATTTGTTTCTAACAAAATCTAATTAGAATTAATTTAGAAAAGAAATTGTATTCCAAGTACAAAATCCAGTTTTTAGATGTGCAGATAACGACAATAAAATTGGGCTATTACTGCCAAAAAAAATTGAGAGCTGTCGGTACAAGTAAATTGGACTGGTTGCTTCAGAAATTTGTGACAAATGAACGTACTAATTCGACTGGCTCATTCTTTCAACACAATAATGCAATGTTGAAAGATTAGAGTGAGTGTTTTATTAAAATTGAGTTGCCTTTTTATTTTGTTCTTTATATCTGTGTTATTTGTAAGTTTGTACTATTTTTTTTTCTCTATTTTTTCATAGTTTATGTTCTTCTGTTTTGTTTTTAGTATTATTATCAATAAACTATCCATAACAGTACATATTCACACTATGCATGCACAGTAATGGCTGATGCTGTTCTGCTTTACGTGTTCCGTTAACTCTTTATGGGTGCGCATTAAGTAGCGTAGTAATATTTAATTTTAGGGAATACATTTATTTTTTAGAAGTGTGTGTCTAGAATTTGATTATTCGTTTTTGGATTTTTCAAAAGTGATGGATATACAGGGTGTTCCTAAATAAGTGTCGCAACGGAAAACTGTAAATTCCTCTTGAAAAAAGAAATATTCTTTTCCTCTTCCATTTTTCTCTTCAGGCTTTCGTTTTCGAGATACACGGTGTCAAAACTTTCATTTTTAAAAAAATTTTTGCCAATATCTTAGGAACCGTTTGAACTACTGGACTGAGTTTTTGTACACACATTACTACTATTAATACTAACTTTTTCGCACCCTTCTCGAATTCCGCCCCCTAACTTTTACGCCACTGGACAAATTTATATTTGACTCTCTTGGTTCATTGCTCTAAAGTCAACCGTTTTCAATAAAAATTACTTTTTATGAACAAAAACAAGCATTTTGCTAACGTTTCGAAAATCTTTTGTAATTCAAAAGATAGATAGTAATAATTAACAATTTTAACGAAATTTAACAACACTTGTAACAAGTAGCTATTAATAGTGGTAATGTGTATACAAAAGCTCTGTCCTGTAGTTCAAGCGGTTCCTAAGATATTGGCAAAAATCTGAAAAAAAGTGTATCTCGAAAACGAAAGCCCGGAGAGAAAAATGGAAGAGGAAAAAAAATGTTTGTCTTTTCAAGAGGAATTTACAGTTTTCCGTTGCGACACTTATTTAGGAACACCCTGTATACTAGTAATAATACTCGTATGTATTGTATTACATAACAAATAAATATTTAATATTTTCCTTATTCTTTGAAAGTTTGAAGTATTAGAAAGTCTTCAACCGATTTCATGAAAAAAAACTGAAAAAAATAAAATAAAAAAACCGGTCGTAATTAGATACACCCTCCGCCACGCTTATCGATTGCGTTCCGGACACGACATTCCGCGTCATTCTCCCGGTGACCCGACCACCGAACATCCCAAAACTTCCTTAATCTATATTTCATAAAAAGAGAAATACACCGCGCTTACATCTTGGCTTGGCGTGTTTTCCACTGTCAGGCCGACACGACACTGCAACAATGGCTCAATCCCGGACCCACCGGGGGCGGCGGCGGGGCGGGGGCGGCTCGCATAATATCTCGCACAATTTCCGGTCCCTCCCGTGGGACCGACCTGAGCCGTCGCACGTACGCCCCTGAACGAACGGCTCACTACGATGTATTAAAATTTAAATCATTAACCAACCCCATCGGTGCAAAGACGGTATTAAAACTTTAGTCTGTGTAAGCCCCCCCCCCCCTCCCGTTTTTATGTTTGCTTTGTTCTTTTTATCCCTCCCGAGAAATTGTTTTCTTTAGTTTCGTAATTTACGGTCGGATGCGGCGGAAATTATTTTTAAAAAGTGTACTCTGGAGGGGGCCCGTGAAAATAACCGTTGTGATATAGAAGGCCGTAAAATGAATTTAAAAATTCCTGGCGCGTTATCATTGAGATGATGTAGCCGAGCACGGGGTTATTATTATCGTTACAATGCCGCTGGATGCGGGAATTGCCCTTGTCGGAAGAGGCCCTTCTCGATACGCAAATTACAATTTTCACGATAACGTTTCTAAAATTATTATTTCCGAAAACGACTATAAACTGTTGACGTTTTATTTCTATTTCTTAAGCGTTAAAAGACCTGTCACGAAATAAAATTGCAACAAAAACGGTGGTGACATATTCGGAAATTTCCGTTTCCCCGAATTAACGTAGCAACGTGCTTTCTACCCGCTGATCACTCGGTCATATCATACCAGGTGTGATGACAACTGGCATAGCAGCTGCTCAGAAGCAGTACGGAATTTTAACTGAACTGCGAAGGCTAACCTCTGCTGCCCTTCGTAAGCGTTCGGAACAGGATCGGATTCTGCTTAAATTTAAACTGTACACGGTTTAATTTTGTTGCCGTCTCGTTTATTTTAGAAGAAATAATAAGAAAAGAGTAGAAACATAAATAACACTGCATCTACCAAACTAACGCAAAAAATTAAAGGGTCAAAAGAATTTCCGAAATTTTTCCGTGATTTTTGGCAGAGTGTATTTAGGTGACAAATGGTCGTATCGAGAATTTAAAAAAAAGCATTTTGAAGCTCTAAGATTCTAGTTTTTAGATATTTCGGTCGAAATTTTTTAGGAGCAATTCTAAGAAATAGCTAAACCAATTCATGAACCAGTTTATTCAGCTTCAATTCCCTTTTTTTTAAATTTCGATACGACCATTTTTCATCGAAATATAGGACTTTTAATGAAGAAGGATCTTTTTGTCTTCAATCATCGATATCTCGGTGACAAATGGTCGTACAGAGAATTGAAGGGCAGTTTCGAAAACTGTAATAAATTTCCTATAACATGCTATCGCAACTTTTCGGAATTTTTTTTTTTTTCATCTTTTACACGAATTTTAAAAAAACAGGAAAAAGAGGGTAATTTATGGTTTTTCTGAAAATTGACGGTTAAATTAGAAATATTCAAGAAATGACTAAGGTTAAGTATGACTTTTACAGTTCGATATACACAGAAGAACCCTGTGAAGTTTCATCTCGATCTAGCGAACATTTTTCTTGAGGTTTTCTCACTTTTTACCGCAAATAACGTTTAAATGAATGAAAAAAAAATATTTCGAAAATTCTTTTTCAGAGAAGGAAAAGGATAGTTTCCCTTTATTTTTTTTTCAAAAGTTTGACTGTTTGAAACAAAGAATCGGCCGTCAATTTTCTAAAAAACCATAAATTATCCTTTTTTCCTGTTTATTAAAATTCGTGTAAAAGATGAAAAAAAATATTTTTTCCGAAAAGCTGCTGCAGCATATTATAGGAAATTTATTCCAGTTTTCGAAAATTGCCCTTCGATTCTTTGTACACCTTTTGTCGCCGAGATATCCATGATTGAAGACAAAAGGATCCTTTTCCATTAAGAGTCCGATATTTCGATGAAAAATGGTCGTACCGAAATAAAAAAAAAAGGAAATTGAAGCTGAATAAACAAGCTAACTGGTCCATGCAGTCAATACCTTATTTTTCTACCATTTTCCTTTCATGATCGGTAGCCTTAACACCATATATTTTGGGTGAGGCGTTTTTAAATAATTGATCATATCAACTGCATTCACATTTCATTACACTGGAATATTAATAATATTGTATATGGGCTAATTGCAAAATCAATACAGCCGGACTATTAGGTATCCCATAAAACGAAATGCATGTTTATTTGCTATCAGCGCTATGGGCGATTATCAGCCGTAATATTTTAGTGTGTACTTCCATAGAAAGCATTTGGAGATTAGATTATTACGTTGTCTGCGATTTGATTTATGTCTCGTGTAGCTTTTTTATTATTTTTAGCTTCTGATTTATCGGAATTATCTTGCGGCGGCGGGTAATAAAAATAAGGAAGATTTATTGCGAGAATGCTAATTCTTAATTCGGTAATGACGGGTTGGTTCCTAAGCTTTCGGGCGGAAAAAAAGCGGAGAGTAAAATTATAATATCTTACTTAATCTTCCTATAAGGGAGGGCTGAAATTGAACCGGTATTTTTCTTTGACTACTGAAATATCCATTCTGAAGTAGGACAAATTTTTCTACACAATTTTTCATGAGAAAACATTTTGTAAGCACAAAAGTTATATGTTTGATGTTCGTACTGAATAGTGACAAGTATTTTGTGATATTTATGCATTTTAAACAACAAACATTCAATTATTTTCCAACGATTTCTTGATCCTTCCACCGCTAATATGATTTTTAGATACTATTTCCTTCGAGACTCTTTAGAACGATATTGCTTATAACTTTTAAAACATTTTTTGTATCCTCACAGAAGGCCCATACTATCGAATTTCAACCACCTTTACATTCATACAGAAAATAAACTATTCCTGCAATTTCAGTTACTAAACTGATACGCTTAATTTCATTTAATGGAAGAAAGTAAAAAGTTGGGAAAAAAACTAAACGTCTCTAGTTAAAAAGTCTGTCCAATAAACAAAATTTTTTGGGACAATTTAAAGCGGAAACCTAATTTGGCATCAATTTTACGGTATATCTCGGTTAAATCTCAGCTTTTGAAAGTGACAGGGATTCGGTATCAAAGATTACGGCGCTGGATTGTTTTTGTAGACGTATTATACAAAAGAATTTATATATTTACATTCAAGACGAAAATAAGCTCTTTTGTGTAAATAACCAAGCGAAACAGTTTTAACACGTAAACTGACAGCCGATTGATGTATCGGTCCCTATTAAATTGGAAACGTCATTGGTTACAAGATTACTTTTTACCTCTAGAGGCTCCTTTCTTCCCCCTTACAATTCGATTCCTTTGCTTCGGCCTGTATCCATATTTAAGTCACGTTTAGACAAAAATAACGATTGATAACACAAAAGCGAATTGGTCATATTTATGAACCCATAAAAAGAGGACGACACTTCCCTAGAAATGAATAAAATATTAGGGAAAAGTTCCCGATTTTTCTGACGAAGATGCGTGTGTACAAATCCACGTCTCCCATCGAAAATATTCTAAAATCTAAATATTTGGTAAAGGTCTCTGTCCTAAATCTGAATACAAACGAGAAATATAACTATTTTAAACACATATAAGGCTGATGTAAACAATAAACCACGATAATAAGACCACTATGAAGACCACAGTAATACCAGAGGGGCACGTACTTTAAAATACACATATTTCGAATTTCTAAGAAAAAACGACCAAAAAACTGGCGGAAAATTCCCTTTCGTGTCCTCTTGCCTTAGCGATACCTGTCAATTTTAATTTCCATAGTTATTTTATCCATTTCTCGCCCACAACGGCATCTTTATTAATCGGTTTTCTCCCACCGACATTAATCTATTTGTAAACTCGGACAAAAAAGAATAAAATGGACTAAGCAGGATTATACTTAATACAAACACACTACAAGCTGCTTTCCCCTCATGATCCCCATTGTTAGGTATTCATTGTTACAGAATAAAGGTCGAAGCTGAAAGCATTACATTTTGTACATCGGATTCGCTTTCGGTATGCACCAGAATCATTTTCGGTTCGAACTTGTACGTTATCTATTGTCGCGTACAATAAAACGTAAGAGATAGTAGTAAATAAAAGATTTGGTTTACAAAAAGGGACGGCAAAGGACTTTCGTTAGTAGTGGCTAATTACAAGAGTTTCTTGTAAAAAAGCAAAACTGTGTTTATAACAAAGTAATCACTTTGAAAAGACTAGGATGCTCTTTTATATAAAATAGAAATGGCACAGAACACAAAAGATCCTCGGAGCAGAGTTGTAAAATGTTCAGACAATTCAAAGTTTAAAGCCACATTTTTCCTGCAACTAATCCTGTAATTTCCGTCTGTCTTTTGTTCGACGGATGCAGTTGCTTTTGCTACATTTTTGCTAGCTTTAATTTCCTTCAAAATACATGTACAAATGAGTGCATATTTTCAGAATATGTAGGTACACCAATGTTGTACAGCTTATGGCAAATTTCTTTAAAATTTCTACTTCTGTTCACGTGAACTTCGAGAGGAAAGTTGCGGTGAACAAAATGAAGACAGTGCTTTGAACGTGATTCTGTACTAGACCATTTTGAAAAAAATAACTGGAAAAGATTAAATTTGCTTTGCATTGAACCATTTTGGAATAAGGGTTATTTTAATGTAACAATTAACACATAATTTTTCTTCTGAGCTATTTCATTATTTATATGCGAAATTACGTGATACAGGCTTGCCAAAAATATGTGTTATATATGTCATTCCTTTTAGTGCCTATTTACTCAAA
Source organism: Anoplophora glabripennis (assembly GCF_000390285.2). NCBI lineage: Eukaryota > Metazoa > Arthropoda > Insecta > Coleoptera > Cerambycidae > Anoplophora > Anoplophora glabripennis. The sequence goes on along the minus strand of NW_019416324.1, from coordinate 635,409 downwards.
ATAGGGAGGCCGTTTCGGCGCACTATTTTCGAGGCTCATAAAAAGTAACTAGGGTCCGCAGTATGGCGAAGCCCAGCAAAAAATATATACTTGCCGGGAGTAGGAAACGTGTCGTGGCAATAAAAAGCGCCAAGGCTCTTAACATTTCCATAAAATTAAGGAAAGTGTCCCTTATAAACTCGGCGAATCAGTTTTTCAAACGTAATTAAATCCCTTCAAACTTTAAAAGTGTCCCAAACATTTTCCAACACTCATTAACATTTAGCTCGGGCCTAATTGAATAAAAATATCCTAATTAGAGCAAAATGATACTTTGTACTCGCACAAAAAAATCCTCCAAAGGATTTTTAATTAAGTTAATTAAAAACCTCATTCTTGTTTATTTAATGAAAATTTTGGTCAGTTTAGCATCGAGATTTAATCCTAAACAACAAGAGTTGCCACGGCATTTTAGAAATAACCACGTACTGTACAGGATGTTTCTGGATAGCTGTACATAGACTAGTGGCAGTGACGACCATTTAAAAAAGTCGTAGGTCAAAATTTACAGAGTAAAACTTATTTTAGGTACCAGTCGAACAATTTACGAGAAACTATTTATTTTTGGTTCATACAATAAACACAGAGTGATTTTTTTCTGAGTGGCCGCAAAAAAATAACTTTTACTTCATAAAAATTTCCTAAAAATCCTATAAAATGAAGGCAAACAATGTTAAAGGATGCCAAAGATGCATTGATATTGCGGGAAACAACTACTGTAAACAAATTTACTCAAATTCAATAAATGTTCACTCTAGTATGAGTACAACTGAGTGAGTGCATCAGAAATGAGTGAGTTTTACTCAAATCCAAGTTACTGCTAACTATCAATTGAGTGACTTTTGACTCTATTCTGAGTGTATAAAACCAATTTAAAGTTGACCTTATCTCTAATATGATTTAAATTTAACTATTATCGAGTCATTTTTTTCTCAGACTTGGTTTTTAATTAACTAAATATTGAGTGCAAAAATAAATCATTCATAAATGATTAATTAGGATATACAGTGCTGAAATTAATTCACTTCGCGGGGACCTCCTCCTGTCCTGGCTGAGCCCCGCCAGCTGAGACCCGCTGCCGCCGGCTAAGGCCTGTTCTCCTGACGATCACGTTTTTCTGGAGTATCTAACGGGTCCCCTATTAACTGTGGTCGAGATTACAAAAGCAATATGTAAGTGGTGACATCTTCAAGGCGCTATTAATAAAAATCACGCCCTGTCTAGTTTGACAGAATTGCGAGATTGCCTGGAAATGTCGTACAATCGCTTGCAAATGCGCCACCATTTGCAGTTTTTCTCAAATCATTTAATCCGGCGTCGGCGGCTACATTTCATTGGGCAGAACACGGAACGCCGCGCGTATCGTAAAATTTTTATTAAACGAGGTGGCACGTATTCCTACGGCTTCCGATATTTACCGAACGCCAAACCCCTGAAACTCGAGGTAAATTCTTCATAAAGACTCCTTTGCATACACACGTACCCCGCCCTAATTTTCCACTTCAATTTAAAATTGCCGGAATAAAAAAACCCGTGCTTACGGGCGCGCGTACGTATGAAAGGGACTTCGAATCCTCCATCGCAACAAAGCCCTGTGAAAAAGAAACGGCGCCGACGACGCGAGGTACATGTGGCTTTAAGTAAAAAACTTAGATGACGCGAGGAACAGGGATGCTTTTAGTTTTCTAGTGCTCTTGTATCGGCTGTTCCGCAGCAGGAGGGGGAGAGAAAGGGTGGGAAAAAAACTAGGAACAGGGATATACACGGTTATGACAGCCAGTGTACCGTCTTATTTTTATTCATCGTCAGACAAGTAGCTTGACGCGGATAAAAAGTTAAAGCTTCTTTCAGTAGCGTGCGCGTTTTATATGCAATAAAGCCGAGTAAATATCGCGGTGTTGGAGATCTGGTAAAGTCTGAATTGAATTTTTAATCGCAGTAAAATGAACAGGGAAAATAGAATTCGAGGGAGTCAAGAATTTTCAAACAAACGTAGCTTCCACGCCTGTGATCATTTTTATGTACCTCTACACTGTAAAAAAAATCGGTGTGAGTGAAAGCGGGATTGAAACCATTGAGTGAAATTAGTGAGTACATTTTCACTCAATATTAAGCATTTTTATCATTTTACTCATTTGTGTCTCGTCCACAGTTAATAAGAGGCCCGTTAGATACTCCAGAAAAGCGTCATCGTCAGGAGAACAGGCCTTAGCCAGCGGCAACGGGTCTCAGCTGGCGGGTCTCAGCCAGGACAGGAGGGGGCCCCCGCGAGTGAATTTAGTTAATTTAAAACCAAGTGTGAGTAAAAAATGACTCAATAATAGTTAATTTTAAATCATATTAGAGAAAAAGTCAACTCTAAATTGGTTTTATATACTCAGAAAAGTCAAAAGTCGCTCAATTGATAGCAGTTACTTGGATTTGAGTAAAACTCACTCATTCCTGATGCAATAGTATCACTCAGTTGTACTCATACTAGTATAGTGAAAATTTCACTCAATCTGGTGTGGACAGAAATTGATACATTATTGAGTGAAATTTTTTAGAGTGTGGTAAGTAAAACCGACACGTGTGGTATTTGGACATTACAAACGTCTTTCTAAAGTATGTGTGTTGACTGGTAAGCAATCCTTGAAATGCAGAAATATGTTAGTAAATGTATCTAGGCTAGAATTTCCTGTAGATTTTGTCAAAATATTTCTCAATATTTTTAATTATTTAGTGTCGTGATACAGCAAGATTGGTCTTATCCAATCAGCAAGATTTTTCGAGCTGTTGTGTAACTAAAAGGTTGGGTATTGGTTTATTGAGCGACATGGACTCACGTTGGGCGCCATGTCGCAGAATAGCTAGTTTAGTCTGTCCAGCTAGCCGCGAATCTCAATTAGTTCCTTGGATTTGCCAAACTTATATCCTTCGGCACGTTGTAGTAGGCCTTGTATAGCAGCTTTAGGGCTGTTATTTATGGCAGATTTAGAACTGTGTACTCTTTCAGGATCTACATCTTTTGTAGGCCTCACCCAAGGGGACAGCTTGAGGAACTCTGAGCTTTAAGCTCGTGTGGCTATTTTTTTCTGAGAAAATATAACTCAAATATGATTAATAGTTCTGCTTTATTGTTAACTTTTGAACATGGAACATGTTATAATATATTTGACAACAGATATTGATTATAGAATAGTTTTGATCGTGCTGGAAACACTGACCAATCGCCCAGTTATACAGTACGCGCCTAAAGAATGGAATAAATTCAGTCAAAACGAAACAATTTTTTTTGGGAAAAATCCTCGAACAGGTCGATTTTTAATTTAAAAAATACTTATTTTAGTATAAAAGGCGATTTTGAACCGTCATTTGTTTTCGAGTAATGACGTCATCGACATTTTTTTTAGATAGCAACCCCCTATTTTTTTTCTTGATTCTGAAAGATCGTTTCATTGTCGATCCGACAGTATTAAAATGTTGCCATCTTACATAGGAAAGTTTTCGAGTATATTACGAATGAATGTTAGAAAACCCAAATCAATTAAAATAAAGCAAAAATTTTATCAAATTTAGTTTTTCGAAATGCCTGAAATTTTTTATGGATCACGTAGGTGTAAATCTTTACAAAGTGTCACTGTCATACCTACTTTCTAAGTATTTTAAGCGATATAAAAATTATTGTTGAATTTAAAGTATTATGGCACATTTAACTGTCACACAAAGAATTGAAATTTTAATTCTTATCGGATGCGGGGATAAGACTAGAACGCAGTAGGAAGTTTGCAAGTCAGTAAGATAGAATCTAAATTTAGAGAAACTGACAATGTTGTAGATATTCCAAATCCTGGACGTCCAAGCGTTAGTGAAGATCACAAACAGAACATTTTGATAAGTATGGTAGATAATAATCCTCATAATACTTCACGATTGGTTGCATTAAACAATGAAATTAGTCAGACCACAGTGCTACATATCCTGAGGAAGGAAAAATATCATCCCTACAAAATTCAACTTGTGCAGGAACGCAATGAAGACGATCCCGACCGCCGCTTACACTTTTGTGAAATTATGATGGATTTACGTCAAGTAAATAGATATTTACACCGGCAAATAGTTTTTTCAGACGAGGCCACGTTTTGTCTCAATGGTACAGTGAACCGTCAAACTTGCAGGTATTGGAGTCAGGAAAATCCTCATTGGATGGCAGAGACACATACCCAACACCCACAGAAATTAAATGTGTGGGCTGGAATAGTTAACAACAGAATAGTAGGGTCTTTTTTCTTTCAAGGAACCCTTACAGGAGAAAAATATTTAGAGTTTTTACAGAATGACCTTGTTCCAGCGCTTGCAGTAATTTTTCCTAACGATAATGACCCTGATATTCCTGATGACACCATATGGTTTCAGCAAGACCGTGCTCCTCCGCACTATGCGCGCCCTTTCGAGATTTTCTGGATAATTGTTTTCCTAGAAGGTGGATCGGCAGATGAGGATCTATAGAATGGCCCGCGAGATCCCCAGATCTTACACCCCTGGACTATTTCTTATGAAGCTACTTAAAGTCCAAAGTGTACGTTAATAGACCACACAATTTAGAAGAACTCCAAAATTGTATTATAGATCAAATACACAGAGTTACCCCAGAAATAATTCATAATGTACAAGAAGAATTTCTACATAGACTTGCGTATTGTCAAGAAGTCGGTGGGTGGCAATTCGAACAATTATTTTAGGTAGAAAACTTAATGGATTGAATTTGCTTGACATAGGAATTGTTATTTTTTTAATGAATAAAATTTACGTTTTCTAACATTCAATCGTCATTTACTCGAAAACTTTCCTATGTAAGATGACAACATTTTAATACTGTCGAATCGACAATGAAGCGATCTTTCAGAATCAAGAAAAAAAATAGGGGGTTGCTATTTAAAAAAAAAATGTCGATGACGTCATTACTCGAAAACAAATGACGGTTGAAAATCGCCTTTTATGCTAAAATATGTATTTTTTAAATGAAAAATCGATCTGTTCGAAGATTTTTCCCAAAAAAAAATTGTTTCGTTTTTACTGAAAATCCATGCTTTAGGCTCCGATTCCCAGGGCTGACGTTCAATCGCAGCCACGGCTTCCTCCGCTTGCGTCTCCCCTGTGGGCTCCGGGTTAGAACGGCTCCCTGGACCTTGATAGATTTCGCGCCCTTCCATTTAAGCTTTTTAGGAATGTGACAGCCTTATGAGTGGCCTCTATTTACTTCTAGTATTCGTATATTTGGTTTTGGCTGCATATTGCTGCGTAAACTTTGGAAATGCACGTGCTTTTTTTCGGCATTGTTGTCCCGATTGGAAAGTGTGGTGAATTTTTAAAACCGATAATACGACAATAGATTGGTATGTTATTTTTTATACAACAACTAAAATATCTGTGAATAAAAAGGCAAATCGAATCAACAAATTACAGGTAAAATAAAACTCGTGCTAATACAAAAAAAACACACGCGGATTAACTCGAAACTACTAAACACAAATTATTTCACTGCCGGGTCCGCGTGTATTGACGTACGTACGCGCTTATAACGGGAGCGAAGCAGAAACTTTGCATTTTATTCGCAAATTAACAAAAGCCGACGCGACGGCTGCACGACGGCTCGAAAGCGCATTTTTATCGAACTCGATTTATTAACTCCAGTCCCGCCGTCCGTGAGGGCTAAATGTACTGTGTAGGCACATTTCAACTAGCGAGAGATGGATTTTTATTGCAGCCACTAAACTGCATTACGCCCGCCCGGTTTTTGCCGCGTCTACTAGATGTATCTCCACGGGTGCACTTATTATTTCAATATTTTATTGGAACATGACAAATTCACCGCGTAGGTTCGTCCAAGGGCGATAAAAAACTATGGAAGCGCGGGGAAAACTATAAGAGTCGAATATATTCCGGTTAATAGCCCCTTCCTTTTAAATTTATCGCCTCAACAACTTTGGAACAGTTTTATGTGTAGCTGTTACGCCACTCCGGCCAGGACGTGTTATCTGAGGAATTCGAGATTAATGTCAATAAGTCCGTTAGAATGTGTGCGCTTTATTTATGTTTAATTCGGCGCCCATAAAAACGTCGACGTGTAATATTTACCGATGTTTCGAAAGCGCATTATTTATGAATAAGTTTCATTCGGGTAATAAATAATTGGTAATATATTTCCCCATTCATAACTGCTTTCATAAAAGTAGTACGTATGTATAAATATACATACATTAATGAATTTAATGTTTTTTTATGTAAATTCACTAATGGGGCCGTATTTTTTCACGTTTGCTTAAAGTTTCGAGTCTTAAAAATATCCCTTAAAATTTTACACGCGTTTGCATCCTTGATATACGTGTCCAAGAAAATCCGTGTCTTCAGAATAGAAAAAGACTTGTTTTAATATACATGGTGTCTCATATAAAGACTGCAATGGACAAAAGTTAAAGTTAATGACTCCAAAAAGACTAGGGACTGCTATTTACAACCATATTAATGTCTATCTTAACGGTGAGGAACTATTAATTTTTGTTTATGTGTTTGAGACTTTTTTAATCCAACAATATATGAAGATCTGACAGAGAAGTCAAAGATAGAAATATATTATGAAGTACCTATTACGTTTTGATTTTAAGTTTCTACATTAAATTTAATATTATGGAATTAACAAAAAAAAAATATAACGTTATCCAGGGCGTCGAGAAAATCAAGTTACCAAGTTGGATTTAAAAACTTCAGATTAAATAGAATTATTCCATTTGAAAAAACAATTGACAATCGCCGGTTTTATTTTTTTTTTATGCAAATCGGACCAAAAACTGCGGAATATACCTGAGACGTTTTTTACATGTCCTATACGTTCTATTCAAAATTTCAATAAATTCTTTATACAGGGTCTCCTCTATTTTGCCTACCCCTAATTGATTACGATTTTCAGCGTTTATACAGGGTGGGCCATTAGTGTGAGAAAGTAAAATAACTCCCTTGTTATTCATAATACAGAAAAAAAGTTTATATAAAAGTTGTACAGAATAAATTTTTTTCAAATGGAACACGCTGTATTTTATTGTTCTATTTTATTCACATATCGGTCCACTTCAACTTTTATTAAATATGTTCTACATCTAAAGTTGTTAGTTTTTAAGATATAGCAACATTTCTGGAAAAACCTAATTTTTATTATTTTCGGTTGCACGAAATGGCTTTGGAAAAAACTGTCACATTGTGTCAACTTGTCAGTTCATAATTTATCATTCCATTCTGAGTTAATTTTATTAGTTAATATTTATTTGTGATATCCTATAAAATAATAAGTTTTTTTCAAAAATGTTGCTATATCTTAAAAATTAACAATTTTAGATATAGAACATGCTTAATAAAAGTTGAAGTGGACCGATATGTGAATAAAATAGAATAATAAAATACAGGGTGTTCCATTCGAATAATTTTAGAAAATCAAATTTAAACTTTCTAAAAATGATCGTATTATAAAAAATGCCCTGTATAAAATATCGTTATTAGCTAATATATGAGTCTTTGCCTAACATTTGCCTATAACTGTCAAATATTTTTGCTCCAAGTGTTTGTAGTTGAAAGTTAACACAACTTCTTCGAGGTCATGTTTTTTCCAAAATTCGAAGAATTTAAATACGTTTAAAAATATACAGGGTGTTTCATTTAAAAAATGTAATGTTTGGCGTGTTCCGTTTTTACTCATCACCCTGTATGTATCAAATTAATTTTAAAATTTAGGTTTCTTGATTCTGTATAACTTTTACATAAACTTTTTGTCTGTATGATGAGTAACAAGGGAGTTATTTTACTTTCTCACACTAATGGCCCACCCTGTATAAACGCTGAAAATCGTAATCAATTAGGGGCAGGCAAAATAGAGGAGCCTGGGTAAAATGTTGCCCCATTTTTCTTGATCTCCATTTTTTTACTTAGCTTACAACTTCAAAACTTGGATTTTTTATACAAAAAATAATATCACTTGTTTTTATTGTCTCAAGAATAAAATGACCTTATATTTGACTGTATTATTTTTTTTATTAGGCTGCAAATAAGACGTTTTTTTGTATAATAAATTCAAATTCAGATTTTCCTCAATGATTTTGATTCATGTCATTTGGTCTTATTAAGGATAGGTGTATATTCAAAAACCACTTTCAGGAATTTATCGTATAGTCATTCCGATCTCAATTGAAGACCAAAGAGCTAGGCAGTAAATATTTGGAAAACTTGCTGTCATATTTATTTAGCCATACCCATATATAGGTCTGGTTGCCCAGTTGAAGAATGCGCGCGCGCGCAAACAGCGCACAAACACAACTGCACTAGGCGACCGGTCATAAATTTCAGTTGTTGACAGATTTCCTAGCAGTGCAGCAGCAATTTATATATTAACTTTCAGTGTCCACAATTTTTCGTGTTATTAAACAAGGTGTTACAGATCATTGCGTAAATAGGAAGCGAAAACAAAAATTAAAAAATATCCATGACATGATGAGAGACGTAATTCGGCGAACAATATAATAAAATTGTTTGAGAACATAAATAATTAAAATATGTTGTTGGCCAAATGAACATATAATAGAAATTTTCTACACATTATATACAAATTCTTATAATTTTTTACCTTTAGCAGAAAACTTTTTTAGGGGCGCCTATGAAATTCATTAAATTTTATTGCTAGGCGTTTTTATACATGTCTAACTGACTTCGGAAAGACTAAACCAGTATTTTGTTTCTGGAAAGTTTTGTTTGATATTATTGCGGAAATTCTCACTTTTAAAATTATGCACATACAATTAATAACAATCTTCACTTCAGCTCAACAGCAGTGGAACGCAAATATAAACTCAGCAAATAATGTGCAACTGTAAATAGGAAAAACTTTTCAAATTCAGAGAAATGGAGAATAATGCTGCACATAATGCTAAAACTAGTTACAAGTTACAAACAAACTTTGTCTTTTCGCATGTACCCATAAACTAATTTACAATCTGCAACGTAGTTCAACGATAGATTTACATTATGCATCCGCATTATTTTTCATTAAGAAGTTGATTCGAAAGTGGTGCGAAAATCGAATGTCCCCTTCCTTTACGAATATTTTTCCGTGCTTTCCTTTTTTAACTAAAATCTAGCACTACAACCCCTTAAAATGTCTAATTTACTAACATTCTAAAACGCTATTCGCCTCATTGACGTCACCAGTAATTTACTACCCCCTCACATTCAGGTGGTTGTTCCGATTTTATCACGAAGCTGTAAAAATTATATTAGATTTGGTCATTTATGGGCACTGCATTAACACAAGACGGCGCAGTAAAAATATTATTACCCCCTGCCCACAGTAATTTAGTACAGGCCAGGTTTGTTTATGATTATACTGTATTTGCTTTCAATAGCCCCGGTTTTAATTTGTTTGTATTTGCGTTGATCGAGGGAAAGGATTTTGCTTAGTCAATGACTGTCGCCTTGTATATTCTTTACCCCTTGACGGTGGTTAATAATAATAATAATAATAATAAGCGTCGTATAATAATGCACGCCAGTAGCTTTATTATCTAGGACCGGATGTGACTGAACAGTATCGAGTGCCTCAAAGGACATCTGATATGTTTCTATACCCCCCTTTATAGAAACCTAATAAAATCAACTTAGGATGCCAAGAAAGTTTTTAGTTATAGTCCAGGAGTAGGAGGTTCAAAGGTACACAGCTTTCATAAATGTTTACAAGCCACGTGACAGTCGAGCTTTGGCGACCGACATTTCAGGGTAAGTGGTAACGAAAATTCGCTAAATCTTGGCCCACCGATATTAACGTTTCGTTTACAATGAATAATGACAAACCGTTGCGTCAAATGACATTATGACTGAATGACCCTGTATACTATAAGATTTCAAGAATCGCGAACATTTTGCAAAATTCGATTTGATTAATTTTTACGTGTTTGATAAGGTTTTATAGTGGAATAGTTACTTACATCATTAAGGAGGTAAGTGCTGCGTGGTGTATAACATTTTATCTGCTCCCACAGTCCATTATGGTTCATGAAATAAATGAATAAAGATTAGGTTTTATTTATTGACATTTCTTAATCAATTCTTTTTTTTTTTTTCAAACTAGAACATCCTGAAATATATACAGGCCATTCATTCCTAAGAACATCGGCAACGTTACTGGCTAATACAGGAGTTGATGTATTAGCAATCAATAGACATGGTGGGTGGAAATCAGCCACAATTGCAGAAAGTTATGTTGCTGATAGTTTAAGTAACAAAAATGAAATAGCCAACAGGAATTTTTACAATGACACTTATTAATAGTCTATCTACTGTAGTAGGAGCAGATAAATATTTGTAGCCAATTTATAAAAATAGTATGGGATTATGGAAAATTACCACAATCACGATATTTTGGGCCTCTGTCGACTGGACTATACGTATATCCCCTTAAGCTGCGCATCCAACGTCTTTATATATTCGAACCGGATTTTAGTTGAGATCGGTGTCAGTATAATTACGATATATTGGGAAATTAATCCAATTTTCATAATGGGCCGCTTCTAAAAGGTTACTGACTCCATTCTGTCTGGAAGCAGATTATTTAAACAAGGATGATTATTACGGACTTCATAAGGATGTTTTTTTTTATGGAAAAGTAATTTGTTTCTTTAGTAGATTGATTCTGGGATAAGGCCAAGCGTTTCATTATTTTATATAATCCCGTGTTGCCATTAAATTAAATTGGATTGTCGAAGCTTCTTTGTATACGCGTAATCTGTAGAAAAAAGTGTCAATTAACTGTTAAAACAATTGTTTTTTGTTACTTCCAAGCAGCTCGTCAACAAGAATAATCTCATATAAATTGAAGATACTTTTTGTGAGTAATATTAATTTAGAAAATATCACATAATTGCGCTGTGATACTGGATAAAAATTTATTTTATAAAATGGTTTTTAAACGTAAAAAACCACGACTTGATTCAACCTTAATTATTATAAAATCCGAGTATATTATTAAAATAAAAAATTAATTATATAAATGAAGCAAATTTTTCACTTGTAAAAATCAATTATTTAATGATATCATTTCCATATGATGCTTTACGAGTTAAATTTTCATTACAATTTGGTTTCCTACTATAGCTAATTTAGCTGCTGATATTTTAGATCGTAAGCCACATGGATTACAGTCATTCTCATGAAATATTTATATATTTTATAGCGTAGAAGCGACCTATCATAAAATTGCATTATTAAAATTACGGGAGGCTTAAAAAATTAAATCGCATTATCCTCCATGGACCAAAAATAATAAAAATCATTTCCTTTGTAATGAGGGTTTATAAAAAATTCAGACCCGGTCACATACGTTTTTGATTACCATCCTTCTGCTGCGAAGTGAATAAAATACGACGCATGTTGACTTTTTTTTATTAAATTTGGTTTTATAACTTTTTCTGATTAATGTACCTACGCTGGTAGTGGAAATATTTAATGACGGAAAATTAAAATGCGCCACTAGGTCAGTCGGCATAACCTGCTTTAAATTATTTTATTTTTTATTCTGGGTTTCTGCCAATTTACGATCTGGTGACCTTAGACTTACTTTGAAGATCATATTCATTATTATTTCAAGGTCAACTTTTGTTTTTTGACCTCTGATGGATCATGGCCATTTTATACCCTCAAAATCATGAAAACCTGATTCCATGGATACGAAAATCATCTCATAGCCTTAGAGCGGATTTTAGTGATATATATCGATGACCTAAACAACTCTTATAGAAGTCATTTTCTCGAATTCTCACCATCCCGATGAGATACCAACCTGAGAAGTTCGGGAAAAGAATTCGACCTTCATATGACCTTGAATAATGAAACCATGACCTTGACCATGTCGCCGAACGTAAAATTTCTCACTTTTTCAGCATCCGAGGTCAGAAATTGTATTACCATTAAGAAACAAGTGTTCACCTTCAAATAACCTTCAACATGACCTTAAAAATTAGTCAACACATATCCGAATAAAAAAGAAGGCTCTTTCGGAATGCGAGAACAAAAATTGTATTGCCGAAAAAAAACCAAAGTTGACCTTCAAATAACCTGAAACACGAGCTTCAAATAGACACCGGATTCGGACTCAGCAACCCATGATGGTTGTTTTTCTCCATCTGCCCCAGTGATTGTACCACCCTACAAAATCCTCCTCCCTCGACGTATTCTTCCCGACAGACCTCAATCCTGCGTTATAAAATCCCCGCAGTGTTTCCAGTTAGAGCTTTAATTATCCTCCGTTTTCGGAACAGTGTGATAGCGCATGAAAAACGCTTGTTTAATGCACTTCGCCATGCAGACAAGGGTTCCTGAAACCCTGAAACGGAGTCGACGTATGCATTGATCCGACTGCCCGGACCGTCCCGGAAAAACTCGCGAAGTGTATGCAAGAACGCGCTGGAGTCTGAGCCTTCCCATCGCGCCCGCCGGATCTTATCTCTAGGAAGCGGCATGTGGCACCAGACTCCTTTATTATCACCGCCAACTCGCTTATTTTACCCAGGCCCTAGTTTGCGAAATTCACATCGAGAAAAAAAAACATTCCTGTAAAATGTATGGCTACAACGTTTGCCCTTATTAGGTCACATTCCTCGATTTCGTTCGCCGTTCGTCGTTCGACGGCGAAATTTGTGTCGGGGCACTTTAGACTTGCGATAAGGATCCTTAAATCTATTACAAATTTAACGGCGATCGACCCGCAGTTTCCGTGATTCCATCTACCTAAATGATGATTCCGTGTAATTTGTTGCATGTTCTGTATCTCTCGTCTAATTCTTTCCGCTCGCCAACACCATTAACGGACCCGCAATCGATCTATTTCCACTAATTTGTCACTTAGATCGTTGCTTTCCACTGTCGGACAATGTACTCGCTGACATATCGCGCCAACTTAATAGATCGCCGTTTAAATCATTCCTAATGATCGCTTCACCTCGTACATCATTAGCAAGAAAACACAGGGCCTTCGTGTTTACGTGATTTAATTAGTATTCATTATATTTTCGTCAAACTATGTGAAATATTTGCTGTAATCTATAATTTTTCTTAGAATTTATATTATTTGTAAGAATAATGTGTGCGCTACTCAACGCTACTATTAAAATGATATAATAGACATTTTTGTAACACGACACGACAGTATACAGGGTGTATCTTTAAACAGGGGTCAGTTTTTTAGGGGTAATAGTACCATTTTCCCGTGAATGCGAATCTGAATTTCTTCTGTTTATTTAATTGATTAGTCGAGTTTTTTGAACTGCGCATAATTAGCGGAATTGGCGTGGTAAGTTGTATCAATGCACTCTCAGCGTTGCCAGCTGTTAACTTTTTAACAACAAAATTAAGCCGTGAACAATTATTTAAGCATAATCCGATTCTGTTAAGCTAAAATGCCTCTGAAAAGTGGCTACTGGCAGTTCACTTCGCACCTGGTATGATATAACGGGATGCGGTGTAAATATATAATGTTTAGAGTCCATTTCTGTGTTTTTATTTCATTAAAATATAGTATTTTCGTTTGATTCCTATAACTGGGCCATAATGTGGGTTTACCCCATCAAAAGTATTCGGACAAAAAGAGATTTATGACTGAAAGAAGGCAATATGCTAATACCTATATAGAATGCTGACGAGCAACTTTGATTTCTCAGTCCAAACCATCTCGCGAAAGAAAAAGTTTTCTCGGAGGGAAGCAAAAAAGGGACTATTGCCGCTTCGCCGATACCCGACCTGGCTTACGTTATAACAGCCGACCGAATTGGTAGACATTTTTGACTACTTTCACACCCCGGACTTGGCATTGCAGCGTTATTCTCGCCAATAAAACTAACACGTGGTTGTCGAATATCACATTCCGTCACGGATACCCTGTTTTTCCCCAGTCGCACCGAGAGCTTTGCTTTGATAAAAGCCAATTCAGATGCACGTCCTTTGTTTCCTGATCTCCTATAAAAGGAGTAGGATGAGTCAATGCATACGTCGATTGAAACGTAACTTTTTATTTACAAAGTACCCATCCGACATCCATCTACATATATGCCTTCTTATCCGATCCTGCATACGGATTTATCGGACATAATACCATAGGAGACTGGATTTTGTCAGAAACTTTTTCGAGTAAAATCATAAGTATAACCTTTCTTTCTTTTTTACTTAATCTAACTTCAATATCGAAGTTAGGGGGGTTTAATCTAATTAATAATTTAGTGAGTTTAATATTTTCAATATTTTTTTTGTGTTCGGTTAATAGGGTTATCCAAATGCTTCGAGAAAGTTTATGTAGATTGATATGTTCGTTGTAAAAGAAAACAATTTCCCGGGATATTATATAAATTACGAGATGGGAAACCATTTTAAAATAAATGAGGAAATGTCCTGGGGTGAACACGAATTCGGGTATAATTTAATTTTGCTTTCATGAAATTTTTTGTATTTTCATAATTTTGCCATTTGCATTTTTATTAATTTCACTTGGAATAGAACGTTGGTATTATGGGATCCGTTCTGTCTTGACACTAGGAAGATTTAATATTTATTATTGCGTTTCGAATTCATTTTAATATATTCCGACTTTCATTAAACGGTAGTTTTAATTCATTTATTCGTGGGGCAGATTAAATAATGTTTTTTATTTTGGTTTTCATTACGTCGGAACATCGATCTGCACACAATTAATAGGAAACGGCAACTCGTCAAATTGTCTAAAAATTAAATTAAAGTTTGAGATGTCCTGATCAAAATTTCTCACCCAAAGGTGAATACTTATCGAGATAAGCCACATTGAAGGTGAGCACTTATACATAGTCTTTTTTATCTCTTTCCCTCTGCGAGAAATAAGGCGAGTTCGCTTGAGGGATCTTCCTCTCGAAACAAAGGGAAAATTTTTGAAGGAATAAAAAAGCAGATGTACAGAAAAAAACGGACGCAAAGTTGAATAGCGGGTTTAAAATAAGAAAAACGGAGAACAAGTAAAAATAGAAGTTGTCAAGCAGCAAAAAAATCAGGAACAATGAAAGAATTTTTGATATAAGTTAGTTTGAGGTATATAATAACAAAAAGTGGCAGTATTTTTTTTTCAATCCCCGGCCAGGGGTGAAAAAAGATAAAAAGTTTTTCAAGATGGCTCAAAATGTGTAAGAGCTAGAAAAAAAGTTCTATAAAAGTTGTAGAGCATACATAAAAATGATCTATTGACTTTTTCTTGTACTATTAAAATTAACAGAGTTAGGCAGATTAGAAGTTAAGGGATGATTTCAGAAATTTAAAAAATCATAACAGAAAAATGAATTAATTTAATAATTTTGTTTAATCTACTCTAAAAAATGTGAACTATCTTTTCAGGGAAATAGATATATTTTTTAATTTTTAATAAGTGATAACTATTTCACAAAGCGAACGTGATTTTTTATCTTTACTTTAAAACAAAATTTCGAAAGCAACTTTTAATTATTTTATATAATCAATCGAATGGCATAGAAAAAATTGTTTTAGTGTTAAATCACAAAAATTTACGATTAAAAATTTGAAATTGCTATAATTTTTTGATTAAAAATTTAAAAATATATCTATTTCTCTGAAAAGAAAGTTTACATTTTTTAGAGTAGATTGAAAAAAATATATAAAATTCATTCATTATTGTGCATCTTATGATTTTTTAAAATTTCTGAAATCATCCCTTAACTTCTAGCCACCCTAACTCTGTTAATTTTAATAGTACAAGAAAAAGTCAATAGACCATTTTTATGTAGAATTTTATGCTCTACAACTTTTATAAGAAACTTTTTTCTAGCTTCACTTATTGTTATTACTTATTATATATCTCAAACAAACTTATATCAAAAATTCAGGCAAATTGACCAAATTGCGATGTAAAGGCCCATTTAATTGGACTAAAACTAGCAATTACAACGTATATTTTTTAATAGTAATAGACTATTATCAAAAATTGACGGGATCTCATAAAAATTGGTCATAAGATCTCTCAGGTCACATAATTACATAAGAACAAATTCCCTCTTAGTTTTACATTTTCTATCTAAATATCTCAAAAAAGAACTGCAGGAAGTTACATTATTGTTTAAATATTAAATATTTTGTACGAGGCATTTAACAATTCTTAAAAAAATTGTAAAATTCTTATCGCATCTTAGTAGTGTCTCATATCGTACTAAGCTACACCGATCTGTTTTAGAGACAATAAGTCTGTTCCAACAAGGGTCAGGGATTGGTTCCGAACCGCTCGAAATGTTTGGCCAGCTAACTTCTCAATGTGTCTTCAGTGAATATATCGCAAGAATTAGTTGGATGCACATTTCGAACGGTTCGGAACCAATTCCTGACTCCTGTTGGAACAGACTAATATTTTAGGTCCCGATTAAAGGATCGGACAAATAGATTGTCATCACCTACATTGTACATAACAGATACGCAAGTAAGTATAGGTACAATGTAACTATCCGTTTATTTAACCAAATATTAATCGAGACTCAAAATATTATTGTTTTTAATTATTGTAAATCAAACCGCCATACACCATGCCACGATATGACCTAATGGGGCCAATGGGAATAGACAAAGACAACGCACGACAACCATAGAATGGAGTGGGGTCACCCGATAACGATGACATTTACTCTGATTTGGGTACAAGTGAGTGAAAGTACACAATTTTATTTAAAATATTATTACAAATGAGTAAATTTATCAAAATACCCAATTTTGAGTGAAAACGCACTCAATAATTTAACTCAATGGATTCAGTCCGTACTTACAGCTTATTGCTTCCACTCCCACCGATTTTTTTACGGTGTATGAACATCCTCTAGTGAACAACCGACACAAAAATGCGACAAAAATGTTCCAGGCTAATAATTACAAAACAATCGTCCTGAAATCGATCCTACAATTTTTTTTTCGTTCCCTCCGAACCCCCAACCGTTCCCAAACACCGTCGAACGCCGAAATCACTAAATGAGCCGTGCGGAGCAGCTTTAATCTAGACACCATATTTTTTACCCCCGATGGGTGTTCGGCGGGAGGCGGCATTGTGTATCCGAACCCTTTTAATCGATACAGAGTACATTATGATGGTACGGCGAAAACAAAAACAGCCGTAATAAATCATTTAAGTGGGCCCGATCGATGCCGCGCCGCGAACGCAAGATACTGCCGTAAATATATTAACTAATTAGTTCTTAGAGGCATGGATTAAGAGCGCGGATATTAGCGCCGCCTTCGGAATAGAGCGAAAACTAAAACCTCTGCCGCCTTAATTGGTATTTGCAGTAGCGCTGCCGCGGAACTTTTCAATAACTCGGGTAGGTACGTCGCCCGGTCCTAAAACTCTCTTAACCAATTTTAAACTGCGCCGGGCGATAAAACCGGGGAGATAGTTGCATCAGGAAGACGGTAAATTGGTTTTCAAACGTTATCTGGATTCACCTTATTTACCGTTCTGACGTTACTCGGTACCAAAGTTTTTTCCAGTAAGCACGAAGATCTTAAAAAATAAACGTCACAAACAAAAATCATACATTTCTAGTAAATTTTCAAAAGACTTTTATCTTTTTTTGAATAAAGTTTCTTGCATCTAAAAAATATTTTTATCAAAAACACGATAAGAAAGTCTTAGAGAGGATACTTTTAAGTTTTCAAAACCTTGCTTAGATTTTCTGTAAGATCACTAGTTCCCAAATCATTGTACAGGGTTAGTCACTATAATCTGACATCTTATTGTGAGTTTATTATTGGAATTACAAAAAAGTTTTTAATACAACAGTTTTAGCTTTTTTATGAATTTTTATAATACAGTATTAGAAAAAATAATTGAATAATGGAAATCACTAAATTAAAGATTTTTTTTTTGAATGGAACACCCTATATATTAGTGCTTATCAAATAGAAAACAAATTGGAAGACTTGCCGCTGATCGATTATGACCCGGTACTTTTGAGTCTCGGTTAAAGCTTGATTAACTGATCAGGCGATTAGACTGTACATATACTGATATAAGTATAATCACAGTCTAATCGCCTGATTAGTTAATCGAGCTTTAACCGAGACTCAAAGTACCGGGCCTATACCAATTTAATTTGGCACCAATACGGAGCGCCTCCGCATAGAACCAGAGCAGTACGAAATTATTTAAATAATAAGTTTGAATTGTGGATCGGTAATGGAGGAAATATTCAATGGCCTTCAGATAGCCCAGACCTTACACCATTGAACAGTTTTCTGTGGGGCTACTTGAAAAACGAGGTTTATAAAGAAGCTAGTGTAAACTTAGATGAACTAAGACATAAAGCTGAACAATGTATACAAGGTTTAAGTGAATTTAATTCCCAATTCATACTAAATGCAGTACTAAAAATTAATGGGGATTATACGAAGTGCATCAATAACAATGGCGGTCACATTGAGCATCTGTGACCATTTGTGTTTTAGTTGGTTTTTATTAATTAGGTATTAAAATTCTGTTAAAGTTAAGAATGATTTTTATTATCAAAATAAACGGATAACTTCAAATTTTTTCGTTCCCACTAAACATTATTTCTTTGTTAAAATAGTTTGTTATAGGAAATAAATTAATGATGATAAATAAACTTCAAAGTCATTTGTTTGTTCCGCGTGCTTCGTCCATAGGCACTGCGATCCGTCAGACATAAATTTCCCTTCTGTTTTTTTCAAAAATAGTTTTAAAATTAAATATGTCGAAAAGTCCTGAATCAAACCCGAACATATTATATATTTTTGAAAAGAGAAAAATTTAACGAAGCTAAGTATGCACTAATATATAGGGTGTTATTTTTTTTTCTTCTTTAATTTAGTGAATTCCATTATTCAATTGTTTTTTTCTAATACTATATTATAAAAATTCATAAAAAAAGCTCAAACTTCTGTATTAAAAACATTTTTGTAATTTCAGTAACAAACTCACAATAAGTTGTGAGATTATAGTGACTACTACTCAAGGCACTAGTATAGAGTAGTTGTTTCCTGCAATATCGATAGTTAGGAGTCTCATCTGTGGAGTTAGATATAATTTACATTCCTAGATTTCTGGTATTTAAGACTTGTTTCAGTTCATTTGACAGGGTTTAAAAAATAATTTGAAATTGTTTGAATTTGCTCAATACCTTTAAATTTGAGATTATATAAAAAAGAATCGATATAACAAAAAAATGTTGTCTTACTTCATCACAAATTAAAACGATATCCATCAACTCCGAGTTGCTATGCACGTAAGCTATTTTTGATACTTGAAAAACTAGTGTAAACACTATCGCAAAAACGTTAATACTATCGGATTTCAGTATTCGGAAGCGCCTGGGGCCATGTGGAGAGAGAGCGCATTGATTTAAGGTTGTAAATACTACAACTTCTATAATTTTTTTCTCGGAAACTATAAGGATTTTACAAAAATTTTTTGTACGATGTCGACTCCATTTTTGACGCATCCATTCCAAATTTTTTTTGGATAAGTTGTGAATCACCCTGTACTTTAAGTTTTTTTCACATACACCTCCATGTTGCTTCTAGCAAATTAATTGAGCCTATGTCTATTTATTCAGTATTACTGTAGTTTTCATAGTGTTCTTATTACCGTGATTTATTGTTTGCATCAGTCTTCAACCATTGAAAATGCCCTAGGTGTATGGCAATGTAGACTTAATGGATACTGGTTTAATTTACGGCGAAGCAAGACAATATGCAGTGGCAGATTCTCGCTTGTATGCAATACATTTTCCGAGCAAGGTTCAACGAAGAGTTGAAAGGGGAAATTCGCGACCGAATGCGGATGGGTACGGGTGTTTTTAAAGCACCCTGTATATATTTTAAACTAGATTTCTCGTCGACAGGGAAAGTACCCCGAAAGTCCCGGCAGATCGGGGCGGAACGGGCCCACATATATGACGTTCCATTGTTGAGTTCACTTAGTCAAATACCGCATCCCAATTTGCAGGACAAACATAATAAAGGCTGGAACTTTCCAGCGTGCATGCCGGACTCCCAATAAGTAGCGAGCTGCGGCGATGCCGGTGACCAACTTCTCTGTTTGATTTCAAAAGTAAATACGGAGTGAGAGCAAACAAATTTGCTGGGGGCGGTAGACGACCGGGGGTAACGGCTATGCCGAGGACAGGTAAGTCGGTAATGCGAGGATTTTGAATGTGGATCCCGCCAGTCGATACTGTTTAGAATTCCGGGAGAGAATAGCTCCATCGCCCCATCTTTAATTCAGTTTATTCTGGACGGCCCCGATTACTTTGTCTGTGATGCCGACGGACGGGGATCGACCTGGGGGAAAGGAGAGTTACAGGACCTCAGCCGTCCTGGCGGGATTGGATTCTGTAATCCTGCAAATTGTTATGTTGGAATGGAGTCGCTTATACATGGATTTCGGCCGAAACGTCTCAAAATGTTGTCAATAATTGATGACATAGGTCTATTTTTGATAGTGGGTTGAGTCTAGGGTTGAAAATAACGTTGAAAATTGAATTGAGAAATTTTGGGGGAAATACATATGTTCAAAATGTTGTATTATCGTTTATAAGAAGTGTTTAGAAAAAAGATTTCGAGAAAAGGTCAGTAATTCACTGTTTTTCTCCAAGCTAGTCGATGTTAAATTTTTGTTTGAAAAAAACATAAGAAAAATTGATAATACAAAATTCTTTACATGCTCCCACTATAGTAAATAGTTACCTCCCTAGGGAAAAAAGGGATTTCGAGTTATAAATGAACAAATAAATAGAAATATTTGATGAACATTATACCGGGTGTCCCATTTTACAAAATACATGTGAATATCTCTTAAATTAAGGGCTTAATGAAAAAATTTTTCAAATAAACGTTGTAGGGTTTTGAGGAAACTATGGATAATTATTCCCCTTCATTCAACCTGGAGTTGAAGTGTCATTGTAAAGAATCCTGTTGGCTATTTCATTTTTATTACTTAAACTGTCAGCAACATAACTTTCTGCAATTGTGGCCGATTTCCACCCACCATGTCTCTTGATTGCTAATACATCAACTCCTGTGCTAAGCAGTAACGTTGCCGATGTTCTTCGGAATGAATGGCAAAATTAATTAATTAAGAAATGTCGAAAAATAAAACTAATCTTTATTTCATGAATCATAAAGAACTGTGGGAGCAGATAAAATGTTATACACCACACAGCAATTAAGTAATTCACCAGTCTCGGACTCTATTACCAGACCTCGCTCCGCTCGGGCGCAAAATCGTCCTCGCCTAGTAAATAATACTTACGTCATAAAACATAATCGGCAAAAAATCGTCCGACCTGTTCTCGCTCAAACAGAACGTAATAATATGAATACAGCGAAAATTATTTTTCTCGTCTCCACCTCCACTTAGTAACCTCTGGGATCTGGGAAAAAGCTCTCCTGCCACGTTTTGATTAGCGGCATTCGGGCCCGCTGCGACCTGATGCCGCCCAAATTAAAACGTCCGCAAAAACAATCCCGACCCTCGTTTGTCTTTTTGTGGAAGACATTCCAGGGCCCCGTCTGATGAACGTATGTGACTGCCTCCCTCCCTGGATCGACTCGCAGGAGTGACAGCGGAAAAGCATTTAAAATTGGTTCCGTAAAATCTGCTGCGGCGCCTCCAAAAACTGAAGTATCGCGTTCCCGTCTACGGGGATTCACGGGATAAACCGCCCGTAACTGACTTAAGGCTGCGCGGGATCCATCTTCCCGCCAAGTCCTAGCCTCTACAACCCCATTTACAAATTTAAGAGAGTAGTAATTTGTAGAAAATTGAAATATGAATCCAAAAATATCATGGTTGTTACCGTAATGCAGTGGCGTACTATCTTATTTAGAAAAATATGCCACTGGAGCATCTAAATTTTAGGAAATGCCCTCAGATTTTGGACAATGTTTACATAAATACATGTGCCCAATTTCAAATTATTTCACATTTTAAATTATTTAAAAAAAATAAAAATATTCTTTTGAAGTTTAACACCCTGTATCTTTTTAACGAAGCGCCCTAGATAAAAACTTTATAGGAAAGACTCCCTTTAAAATTCACCAGAGAATACGAGGTTTTTGGTCACCATTTGTAAATCACCCTGTATTTTGTCATACAGATTAAGTTCGTGCTACTTCAAGAATTCATAGATTAAATAAAAATTTATAGTAGTACCTAAGAGTATAGTGTGGTAGTTTGTAATTAATTAAGTCAAGGTTTTCACTATTTACAATTAGTATAAACAAATTAATTAGATACCCTTTGACCCGCAATGAAAACAGTATTATCACAAGAAATTGTATTAATAACTAATATATGTGCACTTCAAAATATTTAGTGTGAGAACCAAAGTACGTTGTTTTACTATATCAGTTCTCTTAAAGACCGTAAGTTTGTTTTAATGTTTTTCTAACTATTTGCCTGTAACAATTTAAACTTGTGGTACGTGAAACGACAATTTTTTTTATAACAAAAAGTGGCGCTTATTATTATATTGATATTGGAAGGAGTATATTTAAAGAGTAAATAAATCGAAATGCGAAAACGCGATTGAAAAAACATTTCAGCTTTTTAATAACTTCACTCACCACAATAATACCAAAAAACATTTTTGGAACCGCTGATAGCTCAGCTAGCTCTCGTTACAGGTATACAGGGTTGTCAGTTTTAATATTGTGCCATTACAAACAAATAACAAAAATACTAGAGCACTTATTTATAGCAGTAAATAATACTTTTAAACAGAAATGTCAAAATTTTCATTTGTTTTTTCATGGCAACTACGATTAAATTAAATAAATGATAAAATTGGCGTTTTTGGTACTTGATAAAATCTGTTCACCCAAGTATTATACATCGTTGAACTCGAAATTTAGTGAGATATTTTAACATGGCCCTTTAAACAAATAGAGCATATAGCTTTATGTATACACGTACTCTACTTTCAATAATAAAAAAAGCATGAAAGAAAGGAAATCAGCCAAGTTTTCATTTTTTTTTTTTTTTTTTCAGGAGCGGTGCAACTTATCTTCAATCTCTTTTCATAATCTAAAATAGCATGAAAATATGTAACTTTCTTATAGTTTAACCATCCCTGTATCTTCCAGTTCAGGACATTCTAATGGTGTACAGCTTAAAAGTGACCACCCTGTATACACAAATGGTACCATATGGTATCATAAATTTTTACGTCTACCCACACAAATTATGTATCCTAATCATTAAATAAAATTCGTATTTGTAAAACCTACTTTCTGGCTTAATTAATTCTTAATAAATCTAAATATCAATAACTTTCTTTGTAATACATTTTTTTTAATCTATGAGAAATACGTTTAAAATATTAATGATCAATTTTCCTGTGCTTTAAAAAGAAATAAGTATAATGCCGAGGTAATTAGTCTGAATAAATGATTGTCAGTTTTTATGTTACCAACTGTATCATATTCTAATGGAATATCCGTCAAAATTGGAAAGGTATCCAGATTTACTTATTTTTCTAGTACCTAATAATTTAATCTACCAGCAGTATTCCTTTTGATTTCGCCGCTCTATAATCTACCACTTAATGTTTCAATAACAGTTTTTATTATTAGCATAACTATTTATTCCGATATGATAATTTAATACTTACATAAAATTTCCCCGTCATTTTGAAATTGAATGTAAGGTAAGGTTACCGTTAAGTATATTTACGGCTTCCTTTTATCTTCTCTTGTCGGTTCGATCAGCATTTTTTCACAGTAAGAGAATTATAGTTTTAAAATTAAGACAATGCCTCCTATCTATTAAAAAATAAATTAAATATGAAACAAGCTGTAGAGGAATCAATTTCCTTTAAACCCATGTCTCTTGTGAATCATGTAAGATGAATATACTTAAAAAGGTATCAACTCTTTTTTCGAACACTACTAAAAAGGCGATTGAAAGAAAATATTTTTTCGATGCTTACAGCCGTTTTCAATAAGTTCCCTAGCTGATCCTGTTTTGACAATATTCCTAATTTATTTCTTCAGTTTAACTTAGCCCCTTATACTAAAAAATATATTATATGCCTCCCAGAGGACCAAACTTGTCAAAAACGAATTTGTTGGTCTCCCGTGCCAATGATTTATTTTACAGTTCCCTACATTTTTGTTTCGTATATTTTGCCTCCCCAAGCTTTTAAAACACGATTTTTCACAGGCCGTAGCCGTCCCATCAAAAGAAAGACTTAACAGTTTACCGTCTATATTTTTGCTTTCGTAAGTCGATGAAGAAATTATAAATACATATATTTTCCACCATGGAAAATGTGCGATGTGAGATTTATTTACAAGAAATATACCTATGTTAAAGTATAGTCTTTCCGAAGTCAGTTGAACATGTATAAAAACACGTAGCAATGAAATTTAAATAGTTTCATAGGCGTCCCTAAAAAAGTTTCCTGCTAAAGGTAAAAAATTATAATAATTTGTATATAATGTGTAGAAAAAATGATTAATAGAAGGTGGCTAGAATAAATTAAAATTATCTACCAGCAAAATGTTCGGTTTGTGATCTTCACTAACGCTTGGACATCCAGGTTTTGGAATATCTACAACATTGCCAGTTTCTCTAAATTTAAATTCTATCTTACTGACTGTTGATCAGCTGACACAGCGATCTGGATGTTTTTCATTAAATAAATCGCAAACTTCCTGCTGCGTTCTAGTCTTATCCCCGCATCCGATAAGAATTAAAATTTCAATTCTTCGTGTGACAGTTAAATGTGCCATAATACTTTAAATTCAACAATAATTTTTATATCGCTTACAATACTTAGAAAGTCGGTATGGCAGTGACACTTTGTAAAGATTTACACCTACGTGATCTATAAAAAACTTCAGGCATTTCGAATAAATGTGTTTTGGATCATGAGTAACAAACGTAACTTTTCTATCCCGCAGCAGCATTCACACAAATACGTCGAAATCAAAAAGCTTTTATCGCCTATCTGTGAAATGTTTAATATTTACATTCCGAATCCTTACTTACAAGATGTCGAACTATTTGCATAATACAGCAAGAAACAAGGCAATACTGAGCATACATCGGGAGGTAAAACGCATTGAATTTGTATAAATATACCGTTCCTCTTTGTATCTTCTGCCAGCGATGTGAATTTTTATACGGGAATAAAAGTGAATTGGTGTCGTTCTAGCAAAATTGAGAACTAGTAAAGATCTTCATACATACGTATGTTTTGACAGTGCCGTACACAGACAAATTTAAAATAATATTTACCAGGAATTTGTTCTAAACGAAGTCGCATCAATCACCATCTCCCTTTGCACCGCGATGCATTTATTCCACCTAGCAAAAAAGGCAGTGCTGAATTTGCACAAAAAGCGCAGGCACCTAATGATACCAAAATGTAGCGGCGTCGTACAGAACAAATGAATGTAGCTCTGCTGCCCCCCCCCGCCTTGTCTGTCTTGTCGGGAGCGGCGCAAAGGTGTGCTGCTAGACGTTGCACAATGCAGCCCGTGCATTCGTAATGCCTCAGCTACGGTTAACTGATGTGCAGGGGTAATTTGCCGGTATGAACAGGTTAAATTTTAATGCCGCCAGGTCGCTGTGGGACTCCAAATTAGAAACAAAAAAACATTAAAGTTGTATCTTCACCGTAAACAAAGGTCAGAGCTTCCGTTTTACGAATTGTGTAATACAGGGGCTTTTCAAGATCTAAATGTCTCTATTGTGTGTACTATTACTGTTATATAATGTTTTTATCAACTGAAAACCATAAACACTATAGCATTTACCATTAAATTACTATGGTTTACGGAAAGGAGTCTTGAACGAGTCTTCTCGAGGAGAAAGTCTCATGATGATACAGATGAAGGGTGATCAGAACAGCTGTCTATCTTAGCTGAACACGTGAAGCAATAAATGGATCAAAAAATATCACCAATCAAATGAAATCATAAAAGATCTGAATTTTGATAAAACCTGGAACTTATATGAGTTCCAGATAACTTAGATCTCTGGAGAACAAACTTCAAGAAGACATTTTCTCCTTGTGACTATAATACAACACATTGCCAAGAATTTTTTAAGTTCACAACTATTATTTGTATCTTTTATGTCCGATTCCTAGAGCTCATAAAGTTGGAGATTTGTCAACAACTATGAGTCTTTGGAATTTACGGAATGAAGAAAAAACGGTACAGTTATCAAAGCGTTGGAGTCATTTGAGATGTAGTGAATGCGGAAGCCTCCAGTCTAGGAATTTTCACATGTTGGAAAACTTAATATTTCGAGAATTAATGCCGATGCTTAGTAATTCTCGCAGGACTACTTACTACAAGGGGTTTAAATAGTTTTAGATGCCGTGGATTAAAAGGATTGGCCCTTAGAAACGTTACTGACAACACCACCAAAACGTGTCCCCTTAAAATAGAATTAATGACATCAAATTAATTAACAACTAATTAATTTCAATGTAAGACAAACATTCGACATGATTTTAAATAATTGTAAACCAAAAATGTACAATATATGACCAAGGACTTTACTTCCATCCTGTATGTCAAATACGCGCACATTAATAATTAACCGATCTGGTGGACGTCCCTTAGTGTAGTATAAGGAATTTGTTCGGTGGTTTGGCAGAAATCCCCGCCTTATTCTAAGTAATTCTGTAAGTGCATCTGCGACTGTAACAGTTGCGGACGGTCATTTCTAATTCAATCCTGTAACCCGCAGCAGGGTTTATCTCTCATTGACAGTAAGCTCAATTATTCTGTTTAGCGACGGCAGCAGCTCCCGGCATCCCTAATAAACGGCAGATCTACACTGAGAAAAAGAGTTCGTTGAAAAACGATCGCACCATTTGTCGTCGATAAACGTAATAATTTGCCTTAAAAAAAAAACAAGATGTCAAAAAACGCTAATA
Organism: Anoplophora glabripennis; assembly: GCF_000390285.2. Lineage (NCBI taxonomy): Eukaryota > Metazoa > Arthropoda > Insecta > Coleoptera > Cerambycidae > Anoplophora > Anoplophora glabripennis. The sequence continues at coordinate 608,380 of NW_019416324.1, read as the reverse complement.
TTCAATAAAATTTTCATATTTAAGCTGATTTTGATATTCACATATCACTCTATAAATAGTCTGAGTACTTATTGTTTCTAATTGTTATATAAAAAATTGTATTATTAATCAAGACTTTCAGCTATGCTATGATAGTTCAATCTTATTTCTTCATATTATGACTTTTATTTAGAAAATTGGCACTATTTGTTTCTCGTACTTTTCAGAACAAGCTGTAAATATTCTGTTTCACTCCTTCACCCGTTATACTCACGACATATATTTTTTTTGATATTGTTATTTTCTTCTGCATCATCGTCCTTCATCAACATAAAAAATCACCTACTTCTTCTTTGATAGTTTTTTTATTGATTCAGCTTTTTACAGTTGCAAAACGACTGTTCTCTGAGTGTGGAAGGGTCAGAGTGTCGGCACTACGTGTTATTTTATTATCAGGGTGAATGGTAGCAAGGACTTTCAGATTACTATGCAAGAGAGTGACAACGGTCCCGTCCCGCAAACTCTTTTAATACCCCCAAATTTACATTTTGAATTGCAACCGATTCTAGGGCCTTGGAATAAATAAGGAGCTCTGATGGATGTTGCGACTTTTATTTTGAAAATATTTGAATCAGTCAATATCCACCCACCATTTTACTAATTTATACTAATTATTACTAATTTTTTTGGAAAATTGGTAATTAGCAAAAATTAATTCTAATTTTTTCCGACAATTAGTAATATCAAAATAAAATTGCTAAATTTTTACTATAATTAGTAGTTAATTAGGCAGAAATATTATTAAATTTTTATGAAAGTTAGTAATTAGAGAAAATATTACCAATTTTTATAAAAAATTAATAATTAATCAGAAAATATTCCTAATTTTTATGAAAAGTAGTAACTAGAGAAAATATTACAAACTTTTATCAAATATACAAAAATTCTTCAGAAAATATTACTAATTTTTATCAAAAATATAAAAATTCTTCAGAAAATATTACCAATTTATTATCAATAATAAAAAATTCTTCAGAAAATATTACTAATTTTTATCAAAAATATAAAAATTTCTAAGAAAATATTACCATTTTTTATCAAAAACAGAAAAATTCATCAGAAAATATTACCATTTTTATCAAAAATATAAAAATTCTTCAGAAAATATTACCAATTTTTATCAAAATTAAAAAAAATTCTTCAGAAAATGTTAGTAACTTATCAAAAATATAAAAATTATTCAGAAAATATTACTAATTTTTATCAAAAATATAATAATTCTTCAGAAAATATTACCAATTACAAATATTACAAATCAATAATAAAAAAATTCTTCAGAAAATATTACTAATTTTTATCAAAAACAGAAAAATTCTTCAGAAAATATTACCATTTTTATCAAACATAAAAAAATTATTCAAAAAATATTACTCTTAAAATTCCTAAGAAAATATTACCATTTTTTATGAAAAACAGACAAATTCTTCAGAAAATATTACCATTTTTATCAAAAATAAAAAATTCATAAGAAAATATTACCATTTTTATTAAAAATAAAAAAATTATTCAGAAAATATTACTAATTTTTATCAAAAATATAAAAATTCCTAAGAAAATATTACTAACTTATCAAAAATATAAAAATTATTCAGAAAATATTACTAATTTTTATCAATAATAAAAAATTCTTCAGAAAATATTACTAATTTTTATCAAAAACAGAAAAATTCTTCAGAAAATATTACCATTTTTATCAAACATAAAAAAATTATTCAAAAAATATTACTCTTAAAATTCCTAAGAAAATATTACCATTTTTTATGAAAAACAGACAAATTCTTCAGAAAATATTACCATTTTTATCAAAAATAAAAAATTCATAAGAAAATATTACCATTTTTATTAAAAATAAAAAATTCTTCAGAAAATATTACCATTTTTATCAAAAATAAAAAAAATATTCAGAAAATATTACTCTTATCAAAAATATAAAAATTCTTCAGAAAATATTACTCTTATCAAAAATTTAAAAATTCTAAAAATTTTACTAATTTTTATCAAAAATATAAAAATTATTCAGAAAATATTAATAATTTTTATCAGATTTAAAAAAAATCCACAGAAAATATTGTCAATTTTTATCAAACATTGACAATTAGTCAGAAGATATTACTAATTTTTATCAAAAATAAAAAATTCCTAAGAAAATATTACTATTTTTTATCAAAAATAGAAAAATTCTTCAGAAAATATTACCATTTTTATCAAAAATAAACAAATTCATCAGAAAATACAAAAATATAAAAATTTTTCAAAAATTTACTAATTTTTATTAAAAATTGATAATTCGTCAGAAAATATTACTAATTTTTATCAAAAATAAAAAAATTCTTTTATTAAAAATAAAAAATTCTTCAGAAAATATTACTATTAAAAATTGACAATTAGTCAAAAAGTATTACCAATTTTTATTAAAAATTGACAATTAATCACAAAAATGATACTACAATGATACTTTGATGTGTAAATTTAATGAATTAATTCAAAAAAAGAAAAATAATAATTAATTACAAATATTCACTTTTATTATTTGTGACTCAATTATTTTTAATAATTATTTTATTAATTAAAAATTACCTATTTTTTTTAATTAATAGCAAAAAATACAACTAATTTATTTAAAAAATTAGTAATTAACAAAAATAATGGTGTAATTTTTTTGAAAAATTAATAATTAGCCGTCATAAATACCTAATATTGTTGAAAAATTAATATTTAACAATAAAAAATATTTAATTTATTTAAAAAAATAATAATAGCCAATATTAAGTATGTAATACCTAATTTTAAAAAAAAAATAGTAACTACACTGATACAAATATTCAATGTACCTGTACAGTCTAATCTCTTTTAAACTCTTACCCTCACGCTTTTGATATGCGCAGGGTGACATCCAAAAATAACTATTTCTACCTTGAATAACAGCAAAAGGGAATATATATAACCCATTCACAAAAATTTCGGTTTAATGTAAAGAAAGGAAATAGATTTTCATTACCAGTAACGCGTTTCTGGTTAACAGAGGACGTATACAGTTTTTGTGGCCTCGATTGTTTCACTTTATCCATGTAAGTGAGTCAAATCATTAACTTAAACGAACTCTATTGTATGAATAAATGGATGGAAGGAAATAGAAAACACGCTCTAAATCGCAGTAGTGAATTGTAGAACTTTCCTTTTGGATAATAAAATTTCATTGTTTTGTTATCGTTTGCTCCCTAAAGAAAGCATATGAGACATGTTGTCTTGCTTCACCATAAAATAAACAATATATCCATCAACTCCGAATTGCTATACACATAGGCCATTTTTGGCAATTAAAAAACTAATGTAAACACTATCGCAACAATGATAATACTGAAGTCGTATTTTAACTTCCTGCGACATTTCGCCCCACTTTTTTTCCAAAAAAAAGCCGCGTTTTGTCACGAAAGCCCTGTTCCGTCCGGGGTAATCTGCTATCAGCTTTAAGTCTATACGTCGGAAATAGACGAAGCGGCGAGAAGGAAGGAAACGGATATGTCGGGGTCCCCGAGGGGGGTTCGGGACGGGGGATAACGACCTACCGGAACCATATCTTCAGCAAACAAACGTTAAAAGCCTACACGTGTCACTAATTGCTCAGATTACTGCTAATTGTATAGTGACGGACTTTACCGTTGCCCGGGCAAAAACAACTAAACACCGCTCTAGTACTCCGACAATATTTAACTCCTGCTGCCGCTAGGAATTATCTACGTTAATGTGTTTTTAATTTCCTGGCTGACAAGGGCTACAATGTTTAGGAGGAATTCCAAAGTTGCTATTGGACAGTTCTGCCGCAAAAGCTCAAAGCTTAGTGGTCAATATTTTATACGGTTTGGAAAGCGAGAGTTATTTTTATCCACCTTAAAACAGATCTCAGCACAATCAGCTTTTTTATGTAAAAGCAATTAATAGGGCTCTATAGAAAATAGGCAACCAGTAACACATTTGCAAAGATTTTATTACACAGTTTGTCTAAATATGAATTAATGCACAAATAACAGACTTTCTCTCATTCTAACGCAGATTTTCTATAAAATGGAGTTAGTTTGAAACTCAAATAACATTTTTCTGTAAAGAAATTTGTAATTTACAAAACTGGGGTAAAATTTTCCAGAAATCGGATTTGTTAATAAAAAATGCGATTGAAAAAAAAAACGTTTTTTGAAAAATGACTTAAAATCCTATTTTTTATAAATAATGGCTACAGAAAAAATAAAATAAAGAATTTTTAAGTTCAAACTTTATATTTTTAAGAAAAAAATACCCAATATCGATAAAATGATATTATCGATTTTTCCCGGTAGCTCGAATATAAGAATTTTTGGAAGTTGTGATTTTTGGCTCCTTTTCTGTAAGTTTGTTTATTTTACGCTCTTTTTTAAAAAAAAATTAAACAATTTTATGCATGAATATTGACAAATACATGTTACAATTAAACTATTAATGAAAAAAAAAATTTGAAAAATTTATTAACATTAACAATAACTAAATAAACAATGTTCTAGTCTATTCGACAGGTAAAATGAGGTTTAAAAAATCGGAAATTTGCGTTTCAATTCACTTTATTTCTAGATTGAGACAGGCCAACTGTGGTACGGCTCGACTGTTTGGGCTATAGAATTAATTATAGTGGAACCCTCGACAGCTGCTACCTGAGAAATGCTAGCTGTTCAAGAAACAAAAACGGTGGTGCGAATTCGCACTAGTGTGACCTTTGAGGGTTAAGATCGTTTACAAAAACTGTTTTTGCCAAAATATAACTGACAAACGATATTAAAAAATAAATGCATAGTAAAAAAACTAAAACATAAGTACAAGACCTCAACATTTATCTAAGATAATTCAAGAACATGTAATACGTGGCCTAGCATCAATTTAGTTGTTTGATGCATTACAAAATGTAGAGAAATATGCACTTTGAACTATTCTGAATGTATTCGACGGTCAATTTTTTACCGTGTAGCTTCCGCGCCCCACAGGACGAAACTTACCCTGTCGGGGGCAGCTAGCTGTTGATTTCGACGGACAAAAACGGAGGCATTCCAAGGGCGCCAGCCCTAGACGGGACTCATTAGGCCCCATTCTCCCCGAAACACTTCCGTCATCTTGAAAACGTTGCGCGGCGCGCGCGGACTAAGATGGATTAATATTGGTTAGAAGGAGGGCGATCCCTCACCGAGTGCCAGGTAAATTCGGACATAACTCAGGAGCGTTGAGGCAACCGTTCGGGAGAATCAAGAGGGGGACTGTCACATTTCGAATCCCAGTAAACAATCCTTTACAAATGACTTCTATTATTAGGGGTGCACTCCACCTTGGCGGGGCATATTTCATCGCCGCAAAGGACAGATCTCGATTTTGCGCCGCAGGAATGCTTGTTACACGCCGGCGGAATTCAATTGTACGTCTGATTAATTAATTGGCGTTCGCTGAGTAGTGGCGGTGCCGGGGAATTCCCGGATAATTAAAGATTCCGGCGGTTAGTCGGCGCTGTAGTTCTTTGCGAGCAGGTGCGTCACGGAATTCCTCATCTGGCGCCCAACACCTCGCACAGAACGTGACGGATATGCTGGGGATGTCACACTTCAGAGAAAAAGGTACAACAACAGGTATTTATCCCAAAAAGCAGCATATTACGTTTGTTGTGCTGAAGATATAAGGTGTTGATGTGAACTTGCTTTGCCAGCTGAAAAAAGTTGACAAAAGAAGACCAATATTTCATTCTGACTCGACAAGGAAGTAGTCAGCTACATCAGTAAGATCACCAAACTCATTAGCAGAAAAGAATTCCAATCATACCGCAAAGAGCTTAAGTGGAAATACTTCAAAATTTAGTAAAACTGAAGGAAAGTGGAGATGAATCAAACGCATGAAAGATCGACAAAAGAACAATTGTCTCAAAAAACTGCGGAGACCGACAAAGCCGCAAAGGAGGATCAGAATTTCATGAGACTGAGACTGAGAGATATTACAATATCTTAGCTACGCTTTGGAGCTACATCATCAATAGAGGGCTACCAAATTCAAAACAGTTCAGAATTTAGTTAAGTTAAAGGGAATTTGAAACATGAAGAGCTAGAAGTACATTTAGTAATATTGAATAACACTTATGGTCGGAAAGCCACGAACAATCAACAACAAAGCAGACAAGCTCAAAGAATTGAATACATCGACAAAGCTACGAAAGAGGGTAAACTATTGATTTCTTCAAGTCAAGAAGATACGTATACTACAATTTATGATAGGTAGATGTAAAAATTGCTACTTACATGTTACAAACTGTAGCAATACATCAATAAGCAAAACTGAAATTTGCTTCTATAGAACAAGATAACGAATTGAAAACTTTGGAAACAGAATTTGGTAAATTGAAAGAACAATTAGCTTCGGCAAGGCATGAAAAAGCTACAACAAAGCAATTAGCATAGGAACAAGATAAAATTTGGTGCAGTCGGAATAGATCAGGTTCAGAAAGTCATAAAAAAATCTAATAGACGCCGTGAATGATATTTTTTTTATCTGCTCCCACTATGGTAAATAGACTATTAATACATTGTTTTTAAGGAGGTGGATTTTACCGTAGAAGTGGAAATTGCTATGGACAACGGTAGGTCAGTAAGGTAACTTACCTCCCTAGGAAAAAAAAGCAATTTCGAGTTATAAATGCATATTTTATGAATAAATAGAAATATTTGATGAATATTATATTTTATTAATTATTATGAATAGTAATTATACAGTTATTACATTTAGTAAGATTTATAAAATCTGGATAATTATTCCCCTCGAGTTCACTAATCGTCACATTTTTCTCAAACTGATTTGACCGGAGGCTCAATATTATCTGACTGATCCATTAAAACAGCATGATGCTGATTTCCACCCACCATGTCTCTTGATTGCTAATACTCGTACATCAACTCCTGTATTAGCCAGTAACGTTGCCGATGTTCTTCGGAATGAATGGCCTGTATATGTTTCAGGATGTTCTAGTTTCAAAAACTATGCAATCTTATTAGGAATCATAGAAAGGGTATTTTGTCGACTGGTTGGTTGTAACAGCTACCTGCTTGATAGCACATTTAATTTTAATTTCCAACCTAATCTTGATATATTTCTTGAGAATTTCTGGGTGAGAAACAGAACCCAGACGAGAATTGTAAACGTATGTGACATACCATTTTGAGAATCTGGAATTGTATTTACAATGTCATCGCTCGGGCGCAAAATCGTCCTCGACTGGTAAATAATACCTCCTTTATGGTGTAAATAACTATTAAGTATCGACGAATATACGTTCTGAAGCCCGGTTATGAAGAACCGTAGCTCCCATCGAAATTTTCTGGAGGAGTTATATTAATCCTCCCAGAGGATTTCCCAGTCTGTTCATAAAACTTCCCTTTGGTCACAGAACATATAGTTACAACATTAACATTGAATATTGGAAATATATTTTTTAATAAAAACTTCGTTACTTCAGGAAAAATAAACCTCGGTCCCCTAACGAACTCATAGCTGGCCGTACGCCTTCATAAAGCGAATCCTTAGCTGCCTCGTCGTACGGGGGCGGATAAAAGGCTCCGCAAGCTTAGCGCGAATGTGACGAATTGACGGTCTTTTGTGCTAACACCGTTTAATTACTTGAGACACCACCGCCGGACAGGAACCCGCTCTCCCCGGTGATCTATGCCGCGTACTTGTTGCTGCCGTTGACGCGCGACGCTGACTTATTACCTTTCCGAAGTCGCCCCGATTGCAAATCCTAGCTGGTCCGGGACGACGACCAAGTTTTTTACGTTCGACTTCCGAGTTTGATCGACGATGATCTCAGAGAAAGAAGTTTTCCTGGAGGTACGAGGTCGGCAACGCCGAGGTGAGCGTTCGGTGAGGTTGCGGCGATACACGCCGAGGCAAGAAATAAAATTGCGGGGCAGTCTAGCACCGAGAAACATTAATCTTTGTATAAGTGCCGAACTACACGCCTGGCATGACTTGATCCCGGAATAAAACAAACTTCTGATAAGACGTTGCGCTACTTACATGCATAGATGCTATTTACACAGATTTTGGTAAAGTTCTTGATGAGGTGAATCATCGAACTATGTCTAATGAACTTACTGAAGTTGATCTCTACTTCAGTCGTCTCTTTCAAATAGTCCCGAAGGAAAAGGTTTATAGAGCAAACTTATTTTTTGGTAATGAACCTAATCCCGCAGTTTCTGTATTTAAAGTGAATTAAAATTCTTGCTACGTAGATCCAAGACTAGACAGGAATAAGAGAAGCGGTTCCTAATAATAAATAACCCATTTCCTATATCTGCTAAATTCTAAATTATTCACCTTAGACTTTAGACTATTCCGTTCAGAGAAAATATCTAAATTGGCAGCAATTCCAGACTGTTCTATTTGTTAACGAATGCATTTCACAACCCCTAACTCAATCTAAAATATGCATTAACCCGAAAACGTCCAACTACCCGGTTCCATTTCCCCAGCTACGCCTAGATTTTAACTAACTGCTAACCTGTTCATATTGGCACCTGATTTACCGCCACCGTCATAACTCAGTCGCTCTCTGACACCGACTAAATAAAGCCGATGACAGAAGCAACACCACCCCGTGACTTTATTAAAACAGATATCTGATGCCGCGCGAGGTGCCCCTTTTATTTTCATCAAATCTATTTGTGACGGGAGGACGGGGATTTTTGAAGGGATGAATCATTTCGTCAGCCTTGTGACTACGCCAGTGAAACTAATGAATTCTTCCAGCTTGTTCGTGGATGTGGAGATGAAGGCAATGTCAGCAAAGATTGCTTTAAACAGTAACAGGAACTCTGTGGCAAATATTGTAGAGAGTGAAAGTTTGGTGGTGAATGTAGTTTTTTCTCCAACCAAAACTGTAAATTTCTGTCTTTAGTGTAATTAAAAAGAAAAACACTACTGGGAATATGAAGGAAAGAAAGATGAAGACTTATGGCAGAGGTGAAGAAATGGCGACGATCTCGGAAATATATAGAGAGCAAGTAATAACAAATGTAGTTTAAACACAAAGAATAAAGTGACTGTGACATGTGGGAAGATTAGAAACAGAGAGACCGACAAAATAGATACTCACAAGAGGCAGTAAAAGGTGTAGATCAGGGACCAAATAGATACAAATAGTGGAAAGGGATTTGAAGGACATGGAAACGACTAGAGGAGCAAATTTGAGGCATATCAAATGATTCCGATGTAGTCTCTTTTAGTGTCGTTCTGCAATTATTCAAGTTTCTTAGGCTTTCGCAAACTTTTCTTAATTATTCCCATTTCCCATTTAAATATACCATCTCGGTTCTCTTTGAACTACAATTGACATTTTAAAGTTGATTACAATAATATTCAGCGAAGAAATTGTATCCCTGTTTCCTACATATCAGAAGTAAATTTATTGTTTTCAATTTACAGAACACTAGTTGTTAATTTAATTTCTTTGTTCCAGACTCGCATACCGACAATCAACATGACTTCGCCACACAAATTCCTGCTGCTCCTCCTGCGGATATCTAGCCTCTTCCTCTTGTGCCTAGCGGAGGATATGCGGGAGCAGAAGTTCGCCATGGAGCCGCAAGATCAGACGGCCGTGGTGGGTTCAAGGGTCACGCTGCCCTGCAGGGTTATAGACAAGAGCGGCATCCTCCAGTGGACGAAGGACGACTTCGGATTAGGCACGCACCGAAATCTCAGCGGTTTCGACAGATATTCCATGATTGGAAGCGACGAGGAGGGTAAGCGATGGGTTTGGCTTTATCTAATTATTATTTTTCGATGTGGCGGCATTGTTACCTGAATTTTCTTTTGAAGTTTATGTGATTCGTTAAAAAGCGATTTTACTTTCATTTTTTCACGACCGCTGGGCGCAGGGGTGGTCCGATCGGAGTGATTTTGGTATCGTTGTGTAGTGTGGACCTTTCTGCATCGAGCAGGTATTGAGTTCATAAAAAAGCACTTTCAATTACAGAATTTACCGAAATTTTCTAGAAATATTGAACAATTTGCGCTAAATTTGCACCCTCCAGACTTACATTTTTTTTATATACTCAAAGTGCTCGTCCTGATTTTATTCTATCTCGGGGGATGAATAACGTCAAGCCAGTCGCGGCAGCTACCTCAGATTTATCTCTAAGCATGTTCAGCATCCAGTATATCTTAATGTTCCTCCAGCGAGAGGCATTAAGCTAAGAATCTTGTAGCGTTACAAGCCATTTCTCATTTAGTGTATTCATATCCTATCAATGTAAACCGGAAGCGAATGTGCAGCGTGCATATCCGGCGTAGGTATATTTTTAGAAGGGCTTTCAGAGAAAGGACGTTCTTGGCGTTACGTATGTTCAGTGTTTTAGTGTAAGCAGCTTTGCTCTGTTCGAAATTGAGTGCGGGTAGACTAGAGGCAAAGTTTGCGTGCTAATGTAATACGCGATAACAGGGCTCTCGATGTGATATATTTTTTTAACTGTGTATCTAAAGCAGCTTCCACATGTATATACAGGGTGGGCCATTAGTGTGAGAAAGTAAAAAAAACTCCCTTGTTATTCATAATACAGAAAAAAAAAATTACATAAAAGTTGTACAGAATCAAAAAACCTAAAGGACAAAATTAATTTGAAACACACAGGGCGATGAGTAAAAACGGGATACCCCAAATATTACATTTTTTAAATGGATATGGCTTGAAACACATGGTGTCAACTTGTCAGTTCATAATTTATCATTCAATTTTGAGTTAATTTTATTAGTTAGTATTTATTTGTGGTATTCTATAAAAAAATAATTTCAGAAATGTTGCTATATCTTAAAAACTAACAATTTTAGATATATAACATGCTTAATAAAAGTTGAAGTGGACCGATATGTGAATAAAATAGAACAATAAAATACAGTGTTTCATTTGAAAAATTTTAAAAAATTTTCACGCTTTTTTATGCGCTATCCAGCAGGTAGATGTTACAACCAACCAGTCGGTAAGAATATCTTTTCTATGATTCCTAATAAGAATGCACAGTTTTTGAAACTAGAACATCCTGAAACATATACAGACCATTCATTCCGAAGAACATCGACAACGTTATTGGCTAATACAGGAGTTGATGTACCTATTAGCAATCAAGAGACATGGTGGGTAGAAATCAGCCACAATTGCATAAAGTTATGTTGCTGACAGTTTAAGTAACAAAAATGAAATAGCGAACATAACAACGCCGTCTCGTTCTTTTCTCTAAAAGTGATTATCTTTACAACACATGTCAAAAATAAATTTGGTATGAATTCAATCATAGATTATGGTGATTGAAGATATTTTCATGAATTGCATCCCGATATTTGCGCAGTCTAATATGAATTTAAAAGCTCATAACTCCTCAATTTTATGTATGCAATTCCTGATGTACTGAAATTTGAATTTGAAATTCCTAAAATTAAGTAGTTACTTCATTATTTATATAATTTAGTTCATACAATGAGAAACATACAAGTGCGTTTTAACCTGTGATAGGGCCATAAAGATTATCTGCGTTATGTTTTTCTGGAAATCCCGCCATTTGTTCGAGTCCGTATATATCAAACGCTACAGACCCTGCATTTTAGTTACGTTCCTACAAAAGTACCTGCCCACATATATTATTATTAGGCGGATATCGCTAAATAATGCAAATTTACGTGCCCCAGCACCAGATCACGAAACAAATCATATAGTATGCTGGAATCGCCAGGGAAATATTTTAATGCACCTCAAGCTGTAAATATTGTATATAGCGGCGTCATTACCCGATATCATTACCATTATCTCTACGTGTGTAATTAATGCTCTATAGGGCGTATCGAAAAATAATCACCTAATGTATAGCCTTACATTGTAGCAGCGGTACATGGCGTACGTTGAAATGTTCTGACCGACATAATGATATAACACGCCTACTTTGTTTTTCTAGGTACAAAGTGGGCTGTTGGAAACATGTGAATTTTCAGATGGCACAGCCATCTAGATATTTCTACATCTGTTAATGTGAGAGCATGTAAATTCACATGAAGACAAACCCGTCAAAATTTAAAATTTCAAAAGGGACAATTATATATCCTTGTGGTACTTACATTATCCTGAAGAAAAGATGTGGTCGTTGAGGATTAAATCACCTGCAAAAGAAAATTGCATTTTAATAAAGAGGCTAGAATATTTCGCCATAAATGAAAAATTATAGAAAATTTACATTTACCATTTTTATGTAAGATCAATTTCAAGAAAATGTAACTTATTTACTATACTATAGTTAAATATTTTTATTTATTTCAAGAATTTTATATTTTGGTACTTTTTTTGGTACGTTTTAAGTTATCATACAAACAAATCATAACAATAAGTACACATTGACATTTTTTGCTTGCGCTATTTCTCGATGGAAATTGATGAAACTGTAAAATCCTTTATTTGGTATTCTTTAAATTTTCAATAATAATGTACATTTCTCAAAATGGTAGCGAAAGAGAAATATCATAGACTGCGTTTACATCCTTCCGAAAACAACCGTATATATTCATATCCTGCTCCATCCGAAATTAACATGAAAGGTAAGACAGCGCAAAAGGCTGCAGGTGAAGGGCACAGGTCGTGGGGGCTCCTCGTATACTTTCCCACCAGTTCGCGTCAAAGCCTGAGGATGCGTTACCCCTGTCAGAATATATTAGATCATCGTACGGAAAGGTGGCTGAGATCCACCAATAGTGCCAGTTTGCGTCTGTTATTCGACCCCGGAAAGAGCGAAAGCAGGCGAAAGAATAACAAGTTTCGTTTTACCAGTCGCGTTATGGAATTTTCAAAATAGTTTAGGAAATGGATTATCTGTAAACCTTAGAAATTTAGTTCCCTTTCAAATATACGCCCTGCAACAGTAGCTTAATCTATGGGGTTTGCACAGTTTTTGAAACTAGAACATCCTGAAACATATACAGGCCATTCCTTCCGAATAACATCGGCAACGTTACTGGTTAACACAGGAGTTGATGTATTAGCAATGAAGAGTGGGTGGATGATTTAATTGATAAAAATCTTACGTATCACATCCTAAAGAAATAATTATTAAAATCGCTATAATTTTAGCGATGGGCTTTATAAAATTCCCCGTCGCCGTAACAGCGAACTACGCGAACCCCCACTCGCCCGGCGCCGTAATAGAAATTAGTAATAACTCCCATTTTACAGCATCGCAATGAAATTGGAACGATGGGGATATTGGGGCATTATCCAGCAGTTATGTCTGATAATGCGATTAGAGCGTAATAAGTGAGGAGTTGCCGCTGTAAGCACCCCTTCACACTGCAACTCGGCTCATCACGTCTGGTCGTAAATTTGCAGACGTAGCGGCCCAATCCTTTAACACGCCAGCCGATGGTAATATTATTTTTTACGACATAATTGTCTCGGAAGATCCGGAATGGCTGTTATCTTGGCGGAGCAGCATCTCTCGGGGATCTGAGGGCTTGTCGTGTCATAGGTTACTCAGCAGTGTCAAGTCGGGAAGCGTATTATCACTATCTTTGTACGGTGGAAATTGCATGGTTATTGATAAGTGCAAAAAAGAAAGAATAAACGAAAAATAACAATTATAGACTTTCCTAGGAGTCCTTAGGAGTTTGACTGCCTTAATTTTAACAGACGATAGAATACATTAAAATAGACAAAAAAAAAACTTATACGACATGGGTCCTAAACTCAACCATTTCCGAGAAAAAAATTATGAAAATCCCCACTTGTATGTACAAAAGATAAGTGCGTGCATAAAATACCATAAAATACAATGTTTATCAATTTTTTGAACTTCTTTATGCTTAATTCTTAAAAATAATTAGCGTTGTAATAAATTTAAAATTCGATAAAATTCATATCGAGCAATGTGACAACGGCATGGCGGATAACACGAGGTACTAAGCTATCCAGCATTACGCAATTCAGTTGGTATCTGGAATTGGACAGTGTCTGAGTGTTTTCTGCGTACCACTATTTCCTTTTCTCGAGATGCATTATTTCCAAGGTCATACAAATATACTGATCACTTGTACATGTAAGTGATCGACACACCAACAACGGAACAACGCCTCCTGGATCCACTAAAGCGTTATGTCATAGGTTACGTTACAGGGAAGCGCCAGTGCGCCGTACGCTGTATATGATCCGAACACTCAAGTAATATCTCCCCTGGCGATGGCCACAGTACTTGCCCCCCTTCCCCGCACTCTTTCCCCGTGGATAAATAACGGTAGTTCTGCACTTTGATATATGAGTTACGTAAACCAGGCCGCCCAAACGCGTATTACGCTTTAATAGCGTTTCTGGCAATGCCATATGTATATAATTTCATTCGGTACGACATTTTTGCACCACGGGTCGACTATAATATCCGAACGGAGCAAAATATGCTCATAGACACGAGAACCGATTGTCAGTGCTACTCAGTGTCTACGACCTTATTTAATAGATATTGCGGATGTAATTCAATGTTGGACGGAGCTGTTGTCCGCGGAGTAGTTGTTTCCTACGTTAAATGTGAAAAAACAGTTTAAAAATGAGCCGTAATTCAGGTATTTGTGGTACGATTGATGACCAATGTAGTGTGACATTTTGTGGCGTAGTTAGTTTTCTTTTTAACCAACTACCACCACTACAATTTTGGGATAGTTTCTACAGACAAAAATGTTATTGTAATATCGAAAGCAACTAACAATGCCATCTGCAGCAAGATATATTTCACAGTATAAGCATAAAATGTCGTTAATATATAGTGTAAACTGTAGAGACTGTAGAACTGTAGAGAACTGTAGAACTGTAGAGACTGTAGAACTGTAGACCTAACACACTACCCTGAGGTACTCCATTTCCGATTATAATTTATTCGACGATAAATTCCAGATCTTTTCTCAACAAGGTAATATTGGACTACATTGTTTCAATGTTTTTGAGAAGACAGTTATTCAGATGTTTATTTGGCCCGTCCGTGATTGAGTTGCAGGTTACACGAAAGCCTAATTACAGGTATCGTATTACCGTTCCCTTCTGATGGATAAAGAGGTTTACTTTTATTATCAAATAATTTACCTGGATCGATGGCGCGTCGCTGGTAGCCCCTTGACCCCGTTCGCCGCCCCGTTACGTAGCATCAATTTAATAAATTCGTCTAAACGGAACGTTCTATTTTCGTTGCCGTTTATATTAATGGTTCGAGCGGAAAACTACGCTCACGAATTTTAGCCGGACCGGTTATGCCATAAGAATTGACGCTAATTAATCATCGGGCCGAACCACCGTCAGAAGTGGGATACACGCCGCGCGGCGCCTACAGGGTGGCTGTGACACGCCGACGGGATCATTTTTTACTTTAATGTATTGGATTTTAACAAATGATCACAATAATAATTATAATGCTAATGTCGAAAAATATTTCAGGTTGAAAGCTTACACTTACATGGTGTTCCTGAGAAGTATAAAAGGCATGAAGATGAGCAACTTCTGTTTTCGAGTGAATTAAACAAAATTAACCTTAAATGTAAGTCGACCCTGTGCATCTTGTGCACGTGCAACAAACGACAACCTAACAGTAGAACAATGCAAACTGCAGTTCTATGGTTACGGGAATATCCACCTGACATATAAAGGAAAAGGCCGCAACATGTTTTCGATAACGAAGATATAACCTCGTTGAGGAAGATCCTAGGCGCAGTACTCGCGACATCGACCGAGAAGACTTCAGCTATTCGGCAGTCAAATTGTAAAAAATTTTAGCCTGCAACATAGACACACGTATCTATATTACTAATTACTATTACTAATCTACTGAATAGCCAGTCATAAGTAAAATATAACTCCACTTTAAGCATATCATTTACTTAATTAAATATTTTATACCTTTTGTTAGCGTCCTACGTACAACCCTTGTATTATAAATTTTTGCATGTAGTCAAGCTTCAGTCATTGCTGACATTGAAACCTGAAGGCGGTATAATTTATCCTCCGGGGTAAACATGGAATATTTTCCGTGTTAAATGATTAAATGTTGCGCGTAATTTTGTGCTAGATTCCCGGTATGTTTTTCACGCGCTTTTTTTTAAGTCTCGGGAGGGCAGTAAGTCGCTACTATGAATTAACGTCAACTTAATAACTAGGTGATGGTCATACATCTACAGGGTGCGTCACTGTCCTTATTGAGCACCGTCTTTAGTGTTCAGAACTTCTACACAGGAAATAAAGTATTTGGATCAAATGAGCAGATCTATAACTTTTCTTAGAATTTATTTATTTGTAAATATATGTAATTTAATTCAAATCTTTTATTGTTTTGAAATTTATTATCTCGGACTTTAGCTACAATATCTCTTACAGTTCATCAACTGCAAACATATTTGTTTCAAAACTACCAGTTCCTTAAAATATATTTATATATTTAAAATTAGGTATTAATGTAGGAATTATTCAAGACAAATGTAGCATATTGTAATCAAACCTATGTTTTCTTGAAAGAAAATTGTAACAGCTCACAAATAGGTGTAGATGCGAAGTAGCACGATAAATGGACCCACATATACACATTTCCTTGTGGGTAACTACACTATAGCAGCTAGATCGTTGTAACTAATGATGAGGACCATCAATAAGTCCCAAACCGACCTGTCTGGTTGGTTAAACTTACTGCTACTGTAGTAGCAAGGAAAATGTTAGAGCTATTTTAAAAATTTGCCATGAGTAAATTTAGAAAGCGCTTCTAATTTCAAGTTTACTTGTGTATAATAACTTCTATACGTCAAATTATGTTTTTAAAATTGTTTAAAATTGTTTGTAGTTGCACATATTTCGTTTGCAGTTCAGCGAATACTAACTAAAAGTCACTACATTCCAAACTATGGTTCCAAAATCGTTTGTAGTTGTTTGTAGTAGCGTTTATTTTGTTTGTAGTTATATAAAAACTGACGAAAAGTCACTAAACACCAGGCTCTGACTCTAAAATATTTTGTAGTTGATTGGAGTAGTGTTTATTTTGTTTGTGGTTTCACGAATGCTGATGGAAAGTTCATGAAGCTAACGGTTTGGTTTGCTAAAATCCTCGAACAAAATGCTAGTGGGACGCCAGAGTTACTTTTTCGATATTTTCAGCGGTTAGAAAGATATGGAAGGGCGTTGTTAGGTCACGTTTTAAGTCACGTGACTTTTGAAATTGGCGAACAGCCCGTAACTTTTTAATTTCTCAACCTAGAAGGGTGCGGTTTGGTTTGCTGGAATCCTCGAACGAAATGCTAGAGGGACGCCAGAGTTAGAGGGACGCCAGAGTTAGATTTTCGATATTTTCAATGGTTAAAAAGATATGGAGGGGCTTTTTTAGGTCACGTTTTAAGTCACCTGACTCTTTAAACTGACTCTTTAAATAGGCGAACAGCCCGTAACATTTTTGTTTCTTAACCTAGAAGGGTGCGGTTTGGTTTGCTGGAATCCAACGGTTAAAAAGATATGGAGGGGCTTTGTTAGGTCACATTTTAAGTCACTTCAACGGTTAAAAAGATATGGAGGGGCTTTGTTAGGTCACATTTTTAGTCACCTCAGAGTTAGTTTTTCGATATTTTCAACGGTTAAAAAGATATGGAGGGGCTTTGTTAGGTCACGTTTTAAGTCACGTGACTCTTTAAATAGGCGAACAGCCCGTAACTTTTTTATTTCTCCACCTAGAAGGGTGCGGTGTGGTTTGCTGGAAACCTCGAATGAAATGCTAGAGGGACGCCAGAGTTAGTTTTTCGATATTTTCAACGGTTAAAAAGATATGGAGGGGCTTTGTTAGGTCACATTTTTAGTCACCTGACTCTTTAAATAGGCGAACAGCCCGTAACATTTTTATTTCTTAACCTAGAAGGGTGCGGTTTGGTTTGCTGGAATCCTCGAATGAAATGCTTTTAAATAGGCGAACGGCCCGTAACATTTTTATTTCTTGACCTAGAAGGGTGCGGTGGTTTGGTTTGCTGGAATCCTCGAATGAAATGCTAGAGGGACGCCAGAGTGGGACGCCAGAGTTAGTTTTTCGATATTTTCAACGGTTAAAAAGATATGGAAGGGATTTGTTAGGGCACGTTTTAAGTCACATGACTTTTTACATTTGCGAACAGCCTGTAACTTTTTTATTTCTCGACCTAGAAGGGTGCGGTTTGGTTTACTGGAATCCTCGGATGAAATGCTAGAGGAACGCCAGAGTTAGTTTTTCGATATTTTCAACAGTTAAAAAGATATATGGATGAGTTTTCTTGGGGCACATTTTAAGTCACATGACATTTTACATTTGCGAACAGCCCGTAACTTTTTTATTTCTCGACCTAGAAGGGTGCGGTTTGGTTTGCTGGATTCCTCGAACAAAATGCTAGTGGGACGCCAGAGTTACTTTTTCGATATTTTCCGGTTAAAAAGATATGGAGGGGCTTTGTTAGGTCACGTTTTAAGTCACATGACTCTTTAAATAGGCGAACAGCCTGTAACTTTTTTATTTCTCGACCTAGAAGGGTGCGGTTTGGTTTGCTGGATTCCTCAAACGAAATGCTAGAGGGACGCCAGAGTTACTTTTTTGATATTTTCAACGGTTAAAAAGATATGGAGGGGCTTTGTTAAGTCACGCTATCACAGAAACTACTAACGATTTTAAAGCCATAGCTTGGAGTTTAGTGACTTTTCGTCAGTTTCCATGTACCTACAAATGAAATAAATGCTACTACAAACAACTACAAACGCTTTTGAAGCCAGAGCTTGGAGTTTAGTGACTTTTCGACAGTTTTTGGAGAACTACAAACGAAATAAACGCTACTACAAACAACTGCAAGCGATTTTAAAGCCAGAGCTTGGAGTTTGGTGAGTTTTCATCAGTTTTCAAAGAACTACAAACGAAATAAACGCTACTACAAACAACTGCAAGCGATTTTAAAGCCAGAGCTTGGAGTTTGGTGAGTTTTCATCAGTTTTCAAAGAACTACAAACGAAATAAACGCTACTACAAACAACTACAAACGATTTTAAAGCCAGAGCTTGGAGTTTAGTGACTTTTCGTCAGTTTTCATATAACTACAAACGAAATAAACGCTACTACAAACAACTACAAACGATTTTGGAGCCATAGTTTGGAATGTAGTGACTTTTAGTTAGTTTTCGTTAAACTACAAACGAAATATGTGCAACTACAAATAACTTTAAACAATTTTAAAAAATAATTTGACGTATAGAAGTTATTATACACAAATAAACTTGAAATTAGAAGCGCTCTCTAAATTTACTCATGGCAAATTTTTAAAATAGCTCTAACGTTTTTTCCTTGCTACTATAAACGAAAATTCGTTCACTACAATCAACTACAAACGATTTTCTATAGGAATCAACCATCAGATTTAAGTGCGGCTAAATTGGGGGGATGGGTTTTCTTATAGGCCATATAACTCTTTTCTTGAGCTACTACAAACGAAAATATTGTTACTACAAACAACTACAAACGAAAATCTATAAGAATTTCAAAAAAAATTTTGAATTTTGAAAAGTCGGGTGCCAGGTTCACATAGGTTACGAACAGTTCGAAACAAGAAATATTTTTTATTACTGGAAAATATATATAAATACAATCGTTTGACAAAAACTATTCAATTTTGTATTAAACAAACGATACATTAATATACAATACAAAACATGTTTCTATAAAATCTATGTAGATCATAAAATTAAGAATATAATTCACTTAACCGTAAGTATCAATAAGAAATATTTCTGGGTAGAAAAAAGTATTTAAATAAATAAATAATTTTCTTGAAAGAAGGAAAATATTTTCTTGCGTATATAAAAACGTGCGATACCTTAAAATCAAATGTTGTACATTTGAATCAAGAAATTTTTTTGCGTGTAGTTTTTCTCTCGTTTTTATTTTCGGTACCACGCGCCTGGCAGTACCGCTAAAATTTCACGCTCTGGTAAATATTGATAGAATGTCAACATACTGATGGACTCTAATCAGTTTGTGGGCTTTGTTTATTTCACTGTTTGTTGGTAAGTTAACGCCGAATATAATTTTAAAGGTTTCAGTGGATATAACAGTACCATCTAAAAATCCAGTGCTGTGTTTTCCTTTAGTTTCACGTAAATTAAATTAAATTTGTGAAAAAATGTGATAGAAAACTGATGACTACTACTTTATTCTACTAATTTCCTTATTTTACTATATGTATTATAATTAATTTAAAGGAAAACGTTGCAAATATTAACTATACGTGAAACTGACGCTGTCCAAATTTCCACTTAGTGTCCGTATTTTATTTATGACTCGCGGTCAGTAGTGTGTAACTTCACGGATCCCCTGGACTTTAAAATTTTCGTCCCTGTTGTATTCCCTACTATTTACCGCATTTGTCTAAGCTTGTCGGACTGCCTCGGACTCTTCGTCCGTTCCCTAATTAGTACCTACATCGGCTAATTAGATTACCTCAATTAGTGGATGTGGCTGGTCAGACCTTATATTTTGTTGATGTAGTTATCCAAATTCACAAAACATGAACTAAACCGACCTATTTCCCTCGGGACATTTTAAAGAGGTAAGAAAGGTGTAATAAATGCTTAAT
This sequence comes from Anoplophora glabripennis, assembly GCF_000390285.2. Taxonomy (NCBI): domain Eukaryota; kingdom Metazoa; phylum Arthropoda; class Insecta; order Coleoptera; family Cerambycidae; genus Anoplophora; species Anoplophora glabripennis. The sequence continues at coordinate 587,671 of NW_019416324.1, read as the reverse complement.
AATTTAAAATCTTAAGAAAAATGTCTATACGAGTTGAACCAAATTGGACTTGTTCGATAATATTTCTCTGAAATTCAAACTCGGGTGAGTTTATGATTTTTTTCTCCTATATCATTGGGTTTTAGTAAAAACAGGACCTAAAGAAAGTTAAATCACTCATTAATGATTAATTAGTATATAGTGTTGAAATATTCTCTACGCGGGGGCCTCCTCCTGTCCTGGCTGAGACTCCCCAGCTGAGACCCGCCGCTGCGGGCTGAGGCCTGTTCTCCTGGCGATCACGCTTTTCTAGAGCATCTAACTGGCCCCTATATACTGTGGTCGAGATTACAGAAGCAATACGTAAGTGGTGCCATCTTCAAGGCGCCATTCAAGTTATTCGAAATTAATATACATTTAAACTCACTCAGTCATGAAAACATTTTCTCTGATTTAGATGCACCAAATACGAGTTTAAGTGAAGAATTTACGAGCACATCGCGTTAAATCAAATTTTCGTAATTGTGCCAGTTTTGTCGTGTTTTCAGGCGCCCAAAGGTCATCCGCATTTCAAAATTCGCAGTTCCTCCGGTTCTCGGGGCGAGCTAATGCTCCCGCTCGTAAAATAAATGTGTGTAATCCAGGACAAGAGTCTTCTTTTTGAAATTTCCGCAATACCATAACGACAACGAGCCCGCATGAAAGGGAAAACAAATCCTCCCTATAATTCGAGCAACTATAAACCCTGCCGCGTTGCCAGCGAGAGTAAGCAAGCAATTTTTTAGGGTAATATAATTACGCTGTATTGTTATTTGACCACCGCCATCAAAACGTAATATATAGGGGTTCTAAATGGACCAGTGTCTCTCCGCTCGCGATACACCGTTCCGAATTCACGATAAAACCGTACGAGACGATCATAACGACCGTAATAATAATAACTAGAGATCGTAAAACCGGCATGTCATAAAAGAAGTGGAAAGAGTTAATATCGGTGTCTCCTCGGCAATTTGTAGGAAATTCCAGACCTTTTCCTTAAAACGGAGCCAGACATTAACCTTTACAATTCCCAACAGGCCAGAGCGTTTTCGTAGGACCCTAATAAAGCTTCTGCTTTTATGAACTCGTTAGGCATTGTAGGTGTGCCAATCACTCGGGCCGTTTTTTTTATTAGGGCGCACGGCCATACCATTGTTTATTTTCGTCCCCCCAAGGGGGACCCTACAGGGACAAATTCGCAATTGCTTTGGTTATAACCTCTTAAAAAAAACGTATTTTATTATTTTATAATTTGTTTGGTTCAGCTCAAAACCTTCACAATGTTGTCAGGGGTCAATTATCGAGAGTTGGTTGAAGCGTTTGGGGAACGCTGCCTGTTTCTAACACCATCTTTAGCATATAAAAATATGTAGTATTGACAGAGACAGGCACAGGCTGCGATCTCCAAACACTTCAATCATTCCGGATCTGTCTGTAGTATTCTCTGACACCTTAGATAATGGCGGTCAGGCGGACACTATACAGATTTTACATGCTTGAATAAGAGAGTACGATTTGAATTGGTTCTTATAATGGGTTTCTATCACTCAATTACTTTGCAAGTTCAGGAGTCCCTCAGGGTTCAAACCTTGGGCCTTTATTATTTATCGTTTTTATTAACGACATTTATCAAGTAGTTGATTTTAATAAGCTGTTATTTGTCTTGGTATGAATAACTTTACCATTAGTTCCGTAGGTGATTGCTTATAGTCCGGGTGATTTTTTTTCATAAATCGTGCCTAACTCAAATATTATGGACTTAAATTTAAGTAAAAAATGCACAGAATAAAAGCCTAAATTTGTGTGTTTGTAGAGGTCGAGCGTCATATTGTTTAAAACAAAAGAAAAAACTGCTCTTCAATTTTTCAGTTTTTTTCAATTATCAGTATTCTATTTGCCGTGCAATTCTATTTGACGTATTACATATAAGTACTGCATTTTATAGTATGTATTTAAAAGACCTGTAACATTCAATTCTACCATTTTTATTCAACGAATTGTATTGCTAGCGAAACTGTTTTGATTTGCTGGATCAAATTTTCCACCTATCTATTCATAAATATTGTATTATTGGTGAATAATAAGTACAACAGCCAGTACACGAGATTAGCTTTCTCCCAACTCTTCGCAGATGACCCGGTAGTCAATCTTAGCGTATCTAATTTCTTAGAGCCCCGAACATGTCGAGGACCTTCGGGTATCTGGCGCGAGGAGCCAAACTAAAATAATTTAATCATCCCGCAGCGACGATTCGGGTAAATAAAGCAATTAAAACCCGTGATTCGGGCCCGGTCGCGACTAAATGAGTATTTACTCTTAACAGGTAGACACAAATTAAATAGAAGATCGGAACCGGCGTGGCGCTTCCCCGAATTTTCGCTACGAAGGTGTCAATGCTTATGTACTTTAGTAATTATCGCGGAACGCTGCTAATTGGAGTGGCGCGAGAGTCTAGCCCGGCTAATATTTGCCCTGGAAATTATGAGCACGTGTCGAGGGGGCAGATCTAGAAACTTTCCCCAACTTCTTGGCGGCGCGAAATTGCTTCCGATTAACAAATACAATGCCGCCATCCAGCCGGTCCGGGAGATCAATCCGACGGAAAGTTTCGCCGGAGCGTCGATAGGGATCGTGTAACTGCGACGGGGGACGGAATGGGGCATTTTTCGGGAATGTTCGTGTCCAGGGTGACCCAAAGTTCGCGTCTCGGGACCATAACGAAAAACAAAAGTAAAAATCTGTTTAGATGGTTTGAATCGGGACTCGTTAAGGTCCGTTTTGTACTTAAGAAACATTTTTTCATAATTTAAAAGTCTGCTATTGTTCCAGGTGACTATTCGTTAGAAATCTACCCGGTAATGTTGGACGACGACGCCCGGTACGAGTGCCAAGTCTCCCCAGGATCCAGGGGTCAGCCCGGAATAAGAAGCCACGTCGCCAAATTGACGGTGTTGGTGCCCCCGGATCCCCCAAAAATCGTCCAGGGGGACTACCTGGTCACCACCGAAGACAGGGAAATAGAACTGGAGTGTATCAGCTACGGTGGTAAGCCGGCTGCTGAGATCACTTGGATTGATGGGTTAGGTACGTGGTTTTGGAATAACACTTACGTGAATGGATGTTACCAAGCCGGTTATGACTCACTGTCAGTCTGTCTCATTGAAATTTTCATTAAATTCTGTAATAAATAGACACTTATCCCATTACTTAATTCTACAGGGCTCGTACACGTTAATTAATCCCGATAATTGATTGTTCCAGGCAACGTCCTGACCGACGGCATGGAGTACATTGTGGAGAAGCTGTCCGACGGCCGAAGGTTCACGGCGAAGTCCATATTGAAATTAACTCCGAGGAAGATACACCACAACACGACCTTTACGTGCCAGGCCCAGAACACGGCGGAAAGAACACATAGATCAGCTAGATTAAAATTAGAGGTCAGTCTATGGTTATCGTTATGGGGCCGTTTCGTTTTATTCGCTGCCTTGCGGGACGGTAAAATGCCGCCATTTAGGCGATGCCCACTCGGTCTCTGGAGCGGCGTTAAATGCCTAACTTTCGGTGAACACGACTCGGGATAACCGAACGGATTATGTTATATTATAATTGAGAGTACAGTTCACTTCAAAATTGTTCGGGTGACCTCAAATAGTAAACATGACGTTAATGTTGTTCTAAAATTTCTGTCCTTTTAAAAACTTTTGTGTTACTTTGACCAATCCAAAATAAGAAAAAATTAAGAAATGTATAATTTTTAAAATCAAATAATACAAATTCAATTCTTTATCTTATTCTCTCGTAGTTTCTTTGACGTACCATCCAGAAAGACTGAAGTTTTTCCTTTCAATTTATTATTTCAATAAATACTGAAATTCCCGCAAACTCTCCGCAACGCCCGCTTGCCAATAACCCGACAGATTATTTTACATAACTGCCGGTATTGACGAAAATCCATCCGTTTCATTCTGGCGCCCCTCCCCGTAAAGTTTTCCAACACATTTTTTGTTGCCTATTGATACCTTAAGGCATTTATTTTCACGAAAGAATGAATCGCTTTTATGAAACTAAGATAAATTATACATTTCCTTGATTGATGTTATGACGACGGAACAAAGGGTTCTATAGAGGCCCTGATAAAACAGGATCGCTTTAGGGGTGGCGGAGGGTTGAGAGATCGGGTCCAGACGCAATTTCGTTCTTAATATTTTAGATATCGCTTAGAAAATTAAATTAAGAATATTTTCATATGCCTACAATCAGTTATTCTTTGTGAAAAGAATGTGTTTTTATTGAGCGTATTTATAATTTTCATGACTTTTTTTGTTGCAGGTAAAATACGCGCCTAAAGTAACGGTAACTACCATTTCCGGCCTAAACAAGAACGGTCGGATCCCTGAGGGTGCAGAGGTGAGACTGGGTTGCCACGCCGACGCCAACCCTACCGACGTCACTTACAGATGGTTCCTCAACGAGGAACCCCTCATCGGTGACTACACCACGGAGCTGATCCTCCACAACGTCACGAGGAAGCATCACGACGCTATAGCCAAGTGCGAAGTCCAAAACGCAGTGGGGAAGAGTGAGGAGAGCCAGACTCTGGACATTAGCTGTAAGTGCGTGGGTTCTTGGTCCTCAGGTGTTGTATTGTTTGGTGGAATCTTAAGTTTCTTCAAAAAATCGATTCACAATAATAATTCGTCCAGAAATCTTCTTCGGTACTATTTAAACAAGTCTTGCAACTAGTCTAAGGGGTTACATATATATGTACAACATATTTCCCACTGCGAGCATCCAAAGGTGGACTTTCATCATTTTTTAACGTTTCATCACTTCATCTTTTTTATCCACATCTTTGACTTGCCTTCTTCACATTTGCCGAAATGCCGCCCATAGTTCTATGGTGGACCTTCATGATATTAAAGTGTCTCATTATTTTCACCTTTTCTGTCTAAACATCTTTGATCTGACTTCTTCAAATAGGCCAATAGACCATTCGTAAGTCTATAGTGGATCTTCAAAACCTTAGAGTGTTTCGTCACTTTAAACTTCTTTATTTAAGCTCCACATCCTCGATGTAAATGTTTCACATGCTATCCATATGTCTATTGCGAGCCTTGTAACCTTAACCAAGTTCCAGATCGTAATTACTTCCTTCTTATATTCTCATAGTTCATTATTATTGAGATGTTTTGATCTGGTTCCTACCACCTACTCCTGCATAGCTGCAAGAGCTCTATATAGCTGTAAATTTCATTTTCCTTGCTATGAGGCCACGCCATTTTGACTTTTTAGCCTTAATAAATCACTCAACACGTTTCCATACCAGTCTAGATTTTATCTCGTGTGAGTTGTTTATTTTAACTGTCCTCTGTTGCGCATCATTCAAGTTACAATACTTCTAACTCTTCCCTTAACCTCATATATGCCAGCTCTGACTCCTGCCGGTCTACGAGATACATTTCCGTATCTTTTTTTTCCAGACGGTCCACAGTTTCGATCGAAGCCACGTTCTATCCAAGCAGACCCCGGTTCCAGCGTCACTCTGAGCTGTGACGTGGACGGTAATCCTTTCCCAGACGTTTCCTGGTACCACGAAGACAAGAAGAAGATAGTCAGTTCCAGCCCCAACCTAACCTTAAGGGTAGACCAAAACTCAGCCGGACGGTACCACTGCAAGGCTCGGGTGCCTGGCTTTCCAGAAATCGGAGCTGATGCCACCATCTACCTCAAAGGTAGGTCCCCAAATGCTTTCAAGAACTGTTTACTTCACTTATACTGACTCTGAAGAGATGAAAACATCCAGAAAGGTTATGACAAACGTCTTTTTGCAGGGCCCCCTTCGATAGTGAGCCACCGCACTCAGTTCGGCATAGAGGGCGACAACGTCAGAGTGGAATGCACGGCCTACTCGATACCGGCGCCAGAGCGGGTGGTGTGGACGTACAACGGTCGCGAGGTCGACTCGAACGGTCAGGACTACTCCATCTTGGAGGACCCGCTGCCGGAGGGCATTAAATCGACATTAATCATCCGGGAGTCTCAGGAAAGGCACTTCGGAATGTATAATTGCAGTGTCACGAATCCGTATGGGAGCGATGTTGTGGAGATTAATTTGATGCCTCAAAGTAAGTTTTTGCGGGAAAAAGTGCCATTACGGGAATAAATCGCCCATAGTTCGATCGTTAGTCGCGTTATTATTGACGGGTGATTCATTACCGACGTTTTTTCACGGATTTACAGGACGTCATATTCAATTTAGAAGTATGTTTCTGGCGGTGAAGGGCATCGAAGAATCGATCGGAAACTTTTTTATCACTGAAGAGTGATTAAGTTAGTTGCGTCTGCTTTCACAAAAAAATGTGGTTGCTTTATAAGAGTTGTTATGACCTCAACGACAAAGTTGATCTTATCTTAAAAATCATAAAAATTAGACTCACATTCAAATTATTATCGATAAAAAAAATTGATGTGGGACAATCATGATGTAATAAGGTATGTCAACAGTTTTCGTCGTGCTTTTTCATTTCTTGTCCTTGCGTTGCTTCGCCCACTTATTACAGCAAACAGTACATATAAAAATCATTTGTAAACCGATAATAACATAGTGACCAACCTTGCTTAGTCAAGGGAATTGAACTGATATTGTTGGACAAGAATTTTAATAATTTTAAACAACGATAGAAGGCATGGTACAAAATGATGCGGTTTATTTGGAAAGTGTTTACTTTGCAATTGCTTTAACTGAACATTATGCGAAATGAAGCGCACATTACAATATCCATACAGAGAATACACATAGTTGTTTTATAGACCAGGACGGATCTGTTTTGAGGTGGATGTGAGAGGGGGCGAGCAAATTTTTTTTTGGATTACCTTCAGTACAACTCATAATAAAAGTGCATTCTTCCGAAATGCATAGGTTCCAAGATATAAGTAAAAAACTCAGATAAAGTAGGTATTTTTTAAAATTTTTTAAGCATTTTTGCAATTTGAAAATGTTCCGGACCTCGCCGAGATCTAGGGATCTACACTTTCATTATGTGAGTTGTACTGAAGGTATTCCAGCAAAAATTAGCTTGCCCCCTCTTATATCCAAGAAGTGGGATATTTAGACAAAGGTAATAGATCTATGCTGACCTTCCAGAGAACTTCCCGATGCTGATCCTAGTCGTCGGCGTGATCGGGGCCATCATCGTCCTCATCATAATAATAATGATCGTGTTCCTCTGCCAGCGCCAGAACAGCAAGAAATCACCCCCGGAGAGTAAGTGATTCGACGTTGTCACCGATCTCGTTTCACTAACCCGCTATTTTCCAGCAGACGCAAATACGATCGAGAAACAATGCAAGGAATCGGACAGGAGTTCGAACATCTCGGACCTGAAGTTGGACCTAAGGACCGGCTCCTCCAACAGCAACGTCCACTGCGACATGGATTATATCCCCGGAGCGGAATCGGAAACGGGAAGCGAGTCGGTTATTACTAGGATAGGTGTTCCGTTGGCGGGACCGGTGAATGTTTCGGGCCAGGAAATTTATAGATATTCCGCAGATTACACCGAGCCCAGCTTCCCTCCCAAGGTAAGTCTGTTAACCGATTGAGAAATTATTTATGGCCCACTACCCCGAACGGCCTTAGTTCATACTAAGGTAATGCCGATTGCTGATATAAAGCTGTTACACAGAAGCAACAAATGGTTTGCATTTTTTGTGCATTAATCAGTCAATCATTGGAAGCATAGCATATGTGGAAATTGTATTTTTATTTACCTGAACTCTGATGTGTAAAAATTTAACTGGTAATATACAGGGTGTGGCGTCTTTAGTGCAGAAAAAATAAAATGCTGATTCCTAGGAATATGTGTAATAAAAAAGCCTTATATAAGAAATTCATATATCCACGTTTTGTCAAGAAAGTTGAACTTTGTAGCGAAGAAATAAATCTTAGTATGGTCCTGGTCAAAAAAATGTCATGCCATTCGATTAACATCAGCGCACGCTTGCCGAACCGAACCTAACAGAGAGTCAAGCCTTTGCGCAAATCAGTGTTGCCAAATTAAAATGTATGAAATACACACAAAAGAGACAAAATGTTTTAATGCAACAATAAATAATTTTGGCCAGTTTAATACAATCCCCTCGTTTTAATTAAAAGGAATAATAAACATAAAATTCAATTATTAGTTATTTCACTGTAAATGATAATGTGCAATCCCAGACAAGAGGCAAGAGGTTTGTAGAAACAAAGTACATGATGTTATAGAAAATACTACCATTATTTTAGCAAGTGATAGGTTGGATCACCACAAATAAAAAAGATGCAAACTTACCACTATCGTTCGATAGTAGTAAACGTATTATTGTTGTCCTCGTTATCCATTGCTTATTTAGTTAAAACAATAACTTAAAAAATAAAAAATAAGAAACGTCTTTAATAAACACTTAACGTCTAAACAGTAGAAGCGCGATCTTTTTGACACAACTTAGCAGCAATTCACCGGCAAGTCAAAAGTGTACTGACACACACTGACTGACACTTCACAGGTGCCGCACTATAATTTATTTGGACTTAGGTATGGACAAAATTAAGTAGCGCCTCGTAGAAAAAAAGATAAAAAAAAACAAAAAATAGTGTTTTAAAGCTTAAGAGGAACAGATTACGGGAAAAATAATTATATTTCACCAGCAAATTTCAAATCGATATTTTAATTTCTAAAGGTCATATTTATTTTAACTTTAAAATTAGTGTACCTACAATGTTTTCGAACGACCTTTGTAAATAAATATCAACGAACTAATAATTTTTTTATTGAATTTGATGAACAAAAAAATAGAAATTAATCACAAGACACTTAAAAAATTTCTCGAGGCAAAATATACTACGGCACTGTATCAAATATTTATAATTTTTTAAAATTTAAGTATCTAAGTGATTTATTTCTATTCTTTTTTTTAAATTCAATAAAAAAAATATTAGTTGGTTGATATTTATATTTACCTAGAGGTCGCTCGAAAACATAAGTAAACTACTTTGAAAGTTAAAATAATTATGAATGATTTTTAGAAATTAAAATATCGATTTGAAATATTCAGATTCGAGATATTTTTCAATTTTTGCCGATTTTGGAAATTTTTAAAAATCTTGAGCAACCTCTCAAAAAATTTTTTTGAGCTAATTTTTTGAGGGAGCTCTTAAACTAACTAAACTAACATATTTTCACAAGACATGGAAAAAAAAATGTTCGTATCTTTTTGGGCCACCCTAATATATATAATATGTATAATTTTAAACACTTTTTTCGAAATCTAAAAATTTTTTTTTTACACCTATTCTATTTTTAATTGCACCTATATCCGCAAAATTCTGAAGTCATATCTACAGAATCGATACCAGTCTGTTCAATTGCGTGGCTTCAGGTCTGAAGGATTCGTGCGGTAATCGGTTGTACTTCAGGGATCTATTTTGGACCTGCTTTGATTCACAGTAGTTATTAACGACAAAACATCGCACCGTCTGCTGTACGCTTATGATCTAAAGGAAATAGGTTAAGAACAAATTTGAATTTAAATGCATAGAAGTGCAATGTCCCTACATTAACACGTACCTAAAGTAAATGGTATTATATCAGGATTCCTTGCTTGAATATTAGCAAACCCTGGCGTTGTATTTGATGCTAAATTAACTTATCACCAAAATATATATCGAAGGAAGCTTATAAAACTTTGGGAACTGTCATTCGTTTTTCAAAGTGTTTGATCGAAATCTGTACGAAATTACTTTCAGTCTTTCATCTGATCAAAATTGATCTATTTTCCGGAATCTTATTGTGAGTAGTGCTGGCAACTGAAATCGGTTTTTTGGATAGTTGGTTAACCGGTTTCGGATAATTCGGATTTTTATGAAATCCGAAAACCGGTTATTCGGTTATTCGATTCTTCAAATACCCGAAAACCGGTTATTCGGTTATTTGAATCTTCAATCTTCAAATATCCGATTATTCGATGATCTACTTCCTTTTGTTTTAGACATCGATTTGTCCGATTGCAATTGACTTTTTTTTTAGAGATCGATTTCTTCGTAAACAAATTTGACTTCCAGATTTTTGTAAAGACCTTTTTTTTAGACAATTTCTCCGGGTCTGTCTTTGTAACGCACCGATTTTCAGGTATCCGGTTTTGGCGATTCAAGTAACGGGTTATTCGAATAACCGGTTTTAGCAACTATTCGACTAACCGGTTTTATCTGAAATCGGTTTTTACGGAACCCGGTTAACCGGTTTCACTTTTTTCCGATTTTTGCCAGCACTAAGTCTTTGGAAAGAGTTGACAGATTCTTAAGGTCGGCGGTGTAGATTCTTCACGGAATATAACCTGAAAGATGTTTTCCATTGGATTTTTATTATTATGGGAATTAATGCCCTACACCAATCTACTCATATTGTCGCCAGTTGGATACGTTTTCCTACAAATAAAAAACCCTTTGTTACAGGACGGGCAAAACAACAACGGCTACGTCCCCTACGTGGACTACTCCCGAGACTACAACCCCCCCATGATGCAGCCACCCATCTCCTCGTCCCTGGACCCGACCAGGGAGAGCCTCCAATCCACGCGCCTCCAACTGAACTCCCTCCAGTCCCACCAGATACCAGTCTCGGGTTCTAGTCTACCCCTGAACGATCTCTCGGACCTCCACGTGGCCCACCAGGCCATCCCCAACGGAGGACTGCCCGGCATAGACCCCCGGTTCAGCGCCACGTACGGAAACCCGTACCTAAGGAATCCCAACGTGGGGCTGCCCACCCCCAACACGGCGAACCCCGCGGCCACCCCCGCGCCGCCCCCCTACTCCAGGGAGAACTCCAGGCTGGCCAGCTCCAGTGCCATGATCACCGCCAGTGCGAACGTGGTTAACACGGTGGTGGCGAACGGTGCCAACGGGTCCGTTCCCCAGGTGACGCGCCTCCCCAACTCCCCCACCAGTCAGTACATAGTGCCGAACACGACGATGGCCACCATCAAGAGGGGCACGATGGCCACGCACGTATAATGAATGCGTCGCGACGGTGATTTTGTAAAGATTTAAGTGAATTTATACGAGAAGACTGAGTAATTATATGAATCGATTTTTTTTTAACTAATTGTTCAATTTTGGTAGGATTCTACGCCGAAACGAACAGTCCTGTTGTAAATTTTTACTAGACAATTAAATTAATTGACCGAATTATTGATTAAAAATTAATCAGATGGTACTGTTTTTGTACTGGACAGCTGCATATTTTTTCAAATCCAAATAGTATTACAATCAGTAGGGGAGCTATATGTCTAACCATTTTCATGGGCCTGTTCCGTGTTTTACTTCATAATTTTTGTAAAATTACGTTTTCGTTAAGGGCCTGCACACGAGTAGGTCTTACTTGCGTAAATCGCGGATATTGGCAAAATTATTGCCATGTCTTTAAAAGGTGAAGTTTAAAGAATAATCAGAACTAAAAAATCTATCAAAATTTTAGGAGGTGGTCTCTATTTATTTTCCTTTGTATTTGTAATCATTGCTCATATCCCATTGATACGGTTTGACCTTTCCCGAAGGAAGCTTTGATAGGTACTGAAGTTTCACAACCTTATCTGCATTATGTGACCAGGTCACAATGTTCCGTGTTTATCGCGTAAACTACATATACCCATATGAGTAAATAAATAAGAGAATTTGATTGGATAGGGCAGACGGAGCATGCGTTCGCTGAGGCCATCTCGTGTTGGTGTGGCAAAACATTGTCCCTTATAGAAGTTGTTAAACAGAAATCTGTAACTACAGATCGGATCTGTATTTCCAATCTTTCAATCAACAGAAATAAATAGTTTTTACTGAACATAAGTTCGGGTGGGTTGCTGAGTTTTGTGCATTAATAAATTTGTTTCGTTTTAGATTAATGTAATAAGGGATTTATTGAATCAATCTTCTGAACTGCCTTACTGTTTTTATTCGTTTTTAAACATTTAAAAGAAATCACTGATGAGAACCACTTATTTCGAAACAAATATATTTAACCATAATTTTTCTCTGCTAGTACATTTTTTGATACTTAAATATATTCGAATTCGTGACAGAATGAATATTTGTCGCTCATTTTAAAATCACTGCTTTAACTTTTTCATTTAACCAAGCGATAATTAAAGTGTTTCATAAGTGATGCGTCATGAAACAGCTGTTAGTAGCTGTTTTGTGACCTATTACTTATGAAATACCTTTTTATTTTTCTTAATGTATTTTATTACATTTAAATTTACCGCCATTATGGCGCAGCGACATCTAATAGACAGTAGAATTAAAGGTTACTCGGGTGTGTCGTTTGCCGCACCAACTACAGATGGCGTACTTTGCCGCTGCTGCCGACAGAAGACAGAATAAAATCCTCTTATTTATTTACTCATACGCATATACCGTAAAAGTAGGCCGCTGTCGTGTGGCGGGCCTATTAGAAATGTTTAAAGGACGAGGATAATCTGGAGGTACACTCGTAGTTTCATGTCCGACAAAGATAGAAAACTGATAGTGCTCACAAATAAAACTAAAGGATCCGCCAATAACATTTTTTTATCATATGAGGAAAGTAAAATAAAACGATTTTTTCTAAAGTTATTTTTCTTAGTAAATTTTGCCCATGTTTCCAAAAGCAATCGACGTATAATATTGATTTTTGGTAAACCATGTTTAAGACGTTAAATGATCTGGTTTGATTAATTTAATTTAATAAAAGGGGAATAACACTTGACATCTTACCAATTTTTGCATAACCTTAAAAAATATTAACCTACATTAGCATTTTTGGTTACTAACCGGGCTACTTAGCATCCTCAAAAAGATAGCATTCTACCAAACTTCAATATGTTGTTTGCTTTTAAAACTTGTGGAAAATTTAATTAAAAAAAAAACAACTCTTGTCGCCTTGTTTGGAAAAACTTATTTTTTGGTATTTTATTACATTATTATTATTCTGAACCACAGTAGTTATAATAATTATAAAATAGTCCAACCAAGTTACACTTGGAGAAAAAAAAATTGTTACCCAGACTTTTATAAGTGGAAATGGTAAAAGGGCTTATAATAAACCTAAAAAAAATAAATGCGTGAGCAGGGGCGGTGGAGGGTTTTTTTGGGGGGTTGAAAAGTTATGAAAAATTGTATCACTGGGATTTCTGGCGAAAGTTGACGTCAAACAAAAAAGTATCCACTACTAAAGTTGTAGATCATGCAAAAATCTACAATTTTTGTAGAGGTCACTTTCTAACATAACCTCAAAATTTCCAAGAAAAATGCGAAAAACAGATTTTTTTTATTTTTCGTTTTTTATTTCTCATTTCCGCAAAAATAATTTAATTTTGACGAAACTTGGTGAAAGTACACCTTTCTCTGTCTTAAATAACCTCAAATTTTTTTAGATAAAAAAATCAAGAAGTTTCTGAGATATTCATTTTTTTCGGCCTGAAACACTTTTTTTTTCAAAGAAAAATTCTACTTAAAATAATTATCGTACAGAGTTCTGCCGGTAATCATATTTTTCGTTTTGACATATACTTTTTAAAATCTGTAACAATAGTTCAAAACATGCTCAAAAATGCAAAAAAGTAAAAAAATGACGCGGCAATGAATTTTTCAGTAATTGTTGATAATTTGTTTAAATTTAAAAAAAAAACAAAAACTGATTACACCATTCAATTGTACAGAAAAAAAAAAATACAAAAAATACCAAGTTTCAAAAAACGAAAAATCAGAATAAAACATGTTTTTCGCATTTTTCTTGGAAATTTTGAGGTTATGTTAAAAGGTGACCTCTACAAAAGTTGTAGATTTTTGCATGATCCACAACTTTTGTAAAAGATACTTTTTTGTCTGACATCAACTTTCGCCAGAAATCCCAATGATACAATTTTTCATAACTTTTCAACCCCCCCAAATCAATCCTCCGCCGCCCCTGCTCACGCATTTATTTTTTTTCGTTTATTATAAGCCTCTTCACCATTTCCACTTATAAAAGTCCAGGTAACAATTTCCTTTTTTTTTCCCTCTAAATGAGTTATTTTTATTTTAACAAAAAGCCTTAGTTTTTTTTAATATTTAAGCCTCCTAATTCAGTTTACTTATTTTTCTATTTATGTCAGTTACTGTGAACAGGGTACTTCCTAATTATGCTAATTTTAATTTAAACCGTCGAATTAAAGAAACCCGCAAATTTTTAAATTAATTCACCAGACAGTTTCCAAAAAAGTTGTCTAATAAAAAATATGTTCAAGTGAAACGATTTCGCGACGCGACGTCTTGATATTAAAAACACAGTCAATTTGTAAATTCCAATTTTTGGCACACTTTCCTTTGTAGGAAACACAAAAGTAGCAAGTCACTTGTTGGGTATTTAAAGAAATATTAAATGGATTATTTGATGTCAATTAAATTTACTGTGGATATATAAAAGGTTTTCCTTTATTAATTATTATAATTCATACTTCCATGTGCCATGTGAACGAAAAAGAGCATAGCGAGAAAAGATATGCATATGTTTCTAATAGTTAGTGTACATATCAGGATCGGTAAGTTTAACAACCGATTTATTTTAACATGTCAATTCCTAAAAAATAGTCAAATTTCAAAAGTGGAAACGGTTTTGTTGTCTAGAAAATTTATAGAAGAAACATTTTATAGAGTGATTATTTGACACGTCTATGAGCTTCCAAAATAGCGTAACTCGATGTTTTCGTTTTTTTTTTGTGTTATTTTCGTTTCATTCCATTAAATTCCTAACACGGTTTGTGACAGGATTTTGTCATCCGCCACAGGGTCCGGTCAAATTAGTCAAAAAATAGTGGTCAAGTAAGGAAAATTTCGACAGTGCTAAATTTTGGTGGGGACCTTAGGTACACCTTTAGAAATAAAATGTCAAAAGTCCCCACCGATCCCATGTGTGCCAAAAAAGTTATTCAGGGTCAAAAGTCAAAATTTGAGGTTTTTTGGATTTTTTTCGAAAACGGCAAGTTTTATCAAAAAAGTACTCTGACAAAAATTATAGATCTGAAAATTATCTACAAAAATGCTCCTTATACTTTTTTTTCTAAGAACCACCATTCCTGAGACATCGCAATTCTAAAAGTTGAAGGAGTCACGTTCTACATGATATGCACATATACGAGGGTGGTCTGAAAAGTTTCCGACCTAACAAAGATACAAGACATTTTTTCAGAATTTTTTTTTTATTTTTCAACATAGTCTCCTTGTAACTCTACACACTTCTCCCAGCGATTCTCCCATCTCTGTAACCCGTCCAAATAGTACTCGGTGTTTTTCTCTGCAAAATAATTGTTCACGAAGGTGATTGCCTCTTCATTCGACGATAATCTCTGTCCTCCGAGCGCAATTTTTAGATGAGGGAACAAAAAGAAGTCGCTTGTTGTTGTTGTTGATTTAATATGCGACAAACACGTTCTTTTGACATGTTCATGACCTCTGCTATCACTCTCACTTTAATTCGGCGGTCGTCTAGCACCATTTGGTGAACTTTGGCGATGTTTTCGTCCGTAGCTGCAGTTTTTTGACGTCCCGAACGTTCATCATCTCCCAAGCTCTTACGGCTACGTTTAAATTCAGCTGCCCAAAATTTCACTGTGTAAATGATGGTCCAGAGTCCCCATTTTGTCCATTTACATAAAAACACTCACATCAACTCACTCGAACGACTGTTACATAACAATTGCGCGTCCAAAATGGCTGAAACTTTGGTGAGTAACTGTCAACAGATGAACAACGAAATTCACTAGCTTTTATTTACGAGTGCTGCCATCTTCATGTTGAGGTCGGAAACTTTCCAGACCACCCTCATATGCCACGTATATACATAGTCAGGCACTTAATGCAAGTAAAAATGCCTATTTGTGTCTCTTGTATGTATAAACTATACTATTCTGAGAATATACACTCAAAAGAAACTCAGTCCCTTAGTCAAAATGACGCAGATGTCCTTATAACTGAAACAGCGATAGAACAATTTAATGCAACAAATACAACTATTGTAGTTGGTGAAGATGTTGACTTATTAATACTACTCACTGCAAGGACTCCAATTGATAAAATTATATACTTTTTAAAACCTGGAAAGGCTCAACAGCGAACAGAAATATATTCTTCAAAACTTTTATCTGCTTATCTAAAATGCCAAAACCATATCTTATTTTTACATGCGATAACCGGCTGCGATACTACATCAGCAATGTTCAGAAGGGGTAAAACATCAGTATTAAAATAATTTGGAAAAAACTATTTGATTGATTGCAGAAATTGATTTTTCACCTCAAACAATAATCACAAAAGGAATTCGCTTTCTCCTTGCTGTTAAGGAGCTCCAAAAAAAATTGATTGTATAGATAAATATAGATATTTAACTTCTGTAAAAAATACACGGAACAAGAAACAAGTACAACTATCTTGTCTTCCTCCAACATCAGCTTTTGCTAATCAACACTTGTATCAAGTTCAGACATGGCTAGGCAATCAACTGAACCCAGAAGACTGGGGTTGGAAATTAACAGATAATGCTTTGGAACTGATTCAAACTTTACTCCCACCTGCTCCGGAAAAAACTCCTAAACACTATTTTTTGCAATTGCAAAAAAGGTTGTAGTGCTAAATGTGGCTGTAGAAGAGTAGGGTTACTGCGTTCTCCAGCGTGATTGCCAAAGCCAGTCTTGCTCAAAAGTCCAATTGAATACAACAGACGAAGATTTATGTGATTTCGATGAAGACACAGCTGATTCATCTTCATTTGAACTATTTATGAACATCCAGCAAGAAGAAGAGGAAGAAGAAGAAGAAGAAATCGAAGAAGACATTACTGTTGAAGTCGACTTTGAAGAGTATGAATCAGATTAAAATATTAAAAGAAATCAGAACTACAGTTAAAGTCAATAACCAATATCAATATCAATAATCATCATGCAGTTAAGAGTATTGTTCCTGAAAATTCCGTCATAACAGTTCATGGAGTAAGCCTACCGGGGAAACCACGTTAAAAAATTGCGTCAAAGTACACTACCTCACAGGTGGTGTGGAAATGTGTGCATATCACGTAGAACGTGACTCCTTCAACTATTAGAATCGCGATATCTCAGGAATGGTTATTCTTTTAAAAAAGTATAAGTACCATTTTTGTAGACAATTTAAAGGTCTATGATTTTTGTCTGGTCTACTTTTTTGATAAAACTTACCGTTTCCGAAAAAAATCCAAAAAACCTCAAATTTTGACCTTTGACCCCGAATAAGTTTTTTAGCTCACTTGGGATCGATGGGGACTTTTGACACATTATTTCTAATGGTGTACCAAGGTCTCCACCAAAATTTAGCTCTGTCGGAATCTTCGTTATTTGAAATGTCTATTTTGACCGGGCTATAATTTTTAATGATTTATTTAGTGTTTAAATGTAATTGCCCTCTTGATGAAACCTTGTCACAGAGTCTTTGCTAAACAATCAGCTTATTAAAATGTTGTTTTTGTAAAAATTGTTAACATTAAATAATGTTCTTGTTATAAATTAAAAATATATACCAAAGATATTTTTTGTATAGTAAAAAGTAATGAAAATGTATATTTTTGAAATAATTTCAATCCAACGATGCTATATAATGTCTGGCCTACATTGTAACATTACTGTAACTTGCTTATTTTACTATAATTTTCGTACTTAAAAAACTCTTTGCAATACATTTGCTTTAAAGTTTGCTCATTCTAGTTAGTTATTGTTTGTAATTTTCTTTGTATATTGTATTATATTTTGTTTTATTTTATTACATGTACATTTATATCTTTTATATCTCTATTTAATTCATGATACTCGTCGAATGCATCGACATCGATTTTATTCAACATTGTACCTATTTTTGTAATATACTATCTTTTAATTTTATACAAATGTAGTTTGTATTGATTGATGTTTTTGTTATACACAAGTATAAGATAGTAACTTAGCTCAACCTTGTAAATATGAAGATATCTTGCAAAAGTTTTCTATACTCCTAGAAAATACTGTTACTATTGTGTATAAAGTTTTTTTAAGTCTTGACGAATAGCAATATTTATAAAACTTTGTGATTGTAAAATAAACCTGCCTACTTAAAAACGTCTCTGTGTATTATTTTTAATAAACGTCCAAAGCTGTTCTGATCAACAATCGACTGCCACTGTAAAAACAAGGCCGAGCCTCTCACGCGTGACGTCATAACAACGAGGTGAGATGATGCATCGAATCTAAATATGTTATTTGAAATATTATTATATTCGCTGGAAGGGCTTCCTTGTTTATTGAGGGTTCCGGCTGATCATTTGTGTGCACCCCATTCGATTTTATTAAAGGAAAATCGAAATTTTAAAGAAAATACCTGCGCAAAGTGAATAAATAAATAAAACGTGTTTACGTATTTACTCAATAAATTAAAAAAGAATAAAATTGCCGGCGGTTTTTGGTTTTAAAAACGTTATATTTTTTGTAAAGTTTTGAAATGGTAGTAATGTCTTCGATAATATTATATAGGGTGATTCACAACTTATCCAAAAAAATTTGGGAATAGACGCGGCATGAGAAATGGAGTCAATATCGTAAAAAAAATTGTAAAATACTTAGTTACCGAGAAAAAATTATTGGAGTTGTAGTACTTTCAACCATTACATAGCTGGACAACTGTAGTCTCTAGCGTCATTCGCGATACGCGCGGAGAGCCACATGGCCTCAGCGACTCCGATACGGAAATCCGATTTTACAATCGTCGTTGCGATAGTGTTTACACAAGTTTTTTAGTAGATAGTGTCAAAAATGGCTTGCATGTACAGCAACTCGGAGTTGATGGATATCATTTTAATTTATGGCGAAGCAAGACAACATTTGTGTTAGTTCGTAGAAACTGAGTAAGACGGACCCAAATATATTACACGTCGGTGGACAAAATTTTGAACAAATGTAACATCAGGTATGCCAAATTATTTTATTATTTAAAACCACAAATTAATTTTATTATTTAATAATAACAATAGCAGCAAAAGCTGTTGAGTTTGCTGATGTAAAATAGGTGCTATAAAATTATATTTATTTCTTTCCTTGCGAAATTCTTTCAAGTTTTCGTCCGTCTTTACAAAATTGTATTTGTAAGAGTCCCCTGTACATACAATTTTTTTTTTGAATAAGTCCTGAATCGCCCTGTATAATTAACCATTTTCTGAGGTAGGTATATAAAGTTAGTAGGCCACTTTTAGCAGACTGTAAAAAAAGTATTAGAGATTGTGTTACTTTTTTCTTGCTGTTTTGTTACACTATAATGAATTTTGTACCCTAAACCGTTTTCAAGAAAATAACAAACTGCTGACTTAAATCTGAAGTTAACAATCCAGACAATTCCTCACCATCTACTTCACGTATGACAATGAATGGCACCAGAATTTGTTACATTTAGAGAACTTTCAGAATCCGTAATCATATTTTTAATATGGATGATTTCTATTGGCAAAAAAGGGAAAACGCGAAATAAATATACCTAGTTGTGCAGAAAAATTACGAACAATTATTCAACACATTTTGTTTCTTTGTCGATAATTTATTATCGAAATAATTATTTATGTTAAAGACATTTTGTTACACCAAAACAAATTTTGTCATTTCAACTATTTTCTCTAGAAATGTACACATTTACGTTTATGTAAATTAGTCCAAGCATTCTGTCACGGATTAATGTTAAATTTGCAGAAATTATTACCTGGACAAAAAAAATATGACCCTATAGAAAATTAAATTTTAAATTGAGTTTCTTGTTCTTTAAACTCGATCCAATATGGCGAACATGGTTAAAAAAATCGCTGAAAAAGTTGCACTTTTTTTGGGCATGTTTTTTTTCTAATAACTATTTCAATTTTTATTATTTTTTTACTTAATCTAGGGTAGCAAAACAAGAATATTATAGCATTTTCGCCTTAGAAGCAAAATAGACCCGTAAATGTTTAGTATTCTTTAAAAGTCATTATCATAAAATAAAAATTGAAATAGTTACATACCCAAAAAAGTGCAACTTTTTCAAAGCGATTTTTTGATCCTTAAAATTAATAAAATCGTCAACATTTTTTAACAGCATGATAATATAACTCTTTACGAAGAAAATAAACCGCAAATCGTTACTGTAGGGCTATCCGCTGAGAAGATCTAGCCAATTTTTTCAAAAAAATCGATATATCGAAAAATAATTAATATTTTTAAATTTTTCAAAAACGTACTTTTTTGGCTTGCCGCGGTCTAGGCTTGCAGTAAATAGCAAATATGGGCACGTAAATGTAAACGAGTTATAGAAGAAGGTTTTTTCGATATATCTCGAAAAGTAACAAAGCAATCGATACTTTCAAAAAATCAGTCGATAGATCTTTTTAAAACCTACAACTTTCCCATTTAAAATTATTCAATCCGTGCTATATTTTTTTAGTTATTTTAAAAAAACCGTTTTTTTCAACTTTGCGATTTTTTTTAACCATGTTCGCCATATTGGATCGAGTTTAAAGAACAAGAAACTTAATTTAAAATGTAATTTTCTATACGGTGATATTTTTTTTGTCCAGGTAATAATGTCTGTAATCATTTCTCTATAATGCTTGGACTATAGCCTACACGTGACTGCTATGCACCTGTCAAAAAACAGCAACAAAAAATTTACAACGTTGGCATTGTAAGTTATCTAGAATAACACCCAGCTTCAGTGCAATTTATTTTTGCTTTGTCTTTCAGGCCAAGCCATGCATTGATTTTCATTTCAAACATTATGATAACAAAAATGTAGCGAATTCCATAAAGCTGCAACCTACATAGTTTATGATATGAAAGGCGTAATAAATTTTATACGAATCTTTTAAAAAGTTTCAGTGCATACAGCTGAAGTAAAAAATTATTTTGTTGGTACCTATAATGCTTTGTGTGTCTAAATTAATACTAAAAACAGTTTATGATAACAATACCATCTTAAAAGACTGGCTAGAACAAGGTTTAAAATATCTAAAATATGCAGTCTCTCATTTGTACAACTTCTTACAGAAATACAGAGTATCCTGAAATTCATGCAACAAAATTTGGTCATAGATTCTTAAGACAAATTTAGGTGACCCGTATTTTTTCTTTTTGCCAACTGGCCCCCTCTTTCGGAGTTACAGCCCCCTGAAATCTGCCAATAAGAAGTCTTTTTTATATCTCAAAACCATGTACGAGAATCACTAAATTTAGTACACAGAGGTATTATAACATGTGGAATCACAGTGCTACGCTTTTTGGCGAGAAACCCCCTTAAGACACTTTTTCGTGGGCCCCCTTGTCTTTGGAACCAGAAAAATTTGGTAGCAAATTTGATTTTTCTAAAAATTATTAGTCAGCTAGAAAGCCATTGAATTTAGAAATTTTGGTGCATAAATTTCGGGATACCCTGTATAATAACCACTAGTAAAATGACAGTATTTTAGGAATCTGTTCTAAATCATCAATTTGTTTTCCAAATAACAAATAATTCATATAAAGTTCATGAAAGCAGTGTATTCTTACCTCTAATAATCCATAAAGACAGTATGGATATGCACTTTTGGGCAGTCTTTGCAACACAACACAATATGTATACTTTTTTTAGTTATTTTAACCGGCTTACACAATACACATAAAAACAATCAAACATCAAATTATAAACCACTTCAACTAATACTCTAATTTTAAATGCACTGCACATCAAATGATCACAAAATATGTAACTATGTATCACCTACTCCTTAAATAGCATATTATTATAAAAACTGAACGACATTCGACATAAAACACTGTTAATTCTTCACATTTGTATCACCTCAACGCGCTACGTCACACATTCTCAAATCAAATTGCTCTAAACTTTTCTGTTGTAACGACGCAGGCCGCTGTATCCCCAGCGCCATCTGTACACGTACACTGGTATTGGCCAGGATGGGCGAGTCAAAGCATGCTGGATGAGCGCCGTACTTCCACTACTTTCCGCCAGATGATCGAAATAAATATCATTTTTCCGTGGAATTATTAATTTAAAACAATAACTAATTTACGAATTTGGGTTCCTTGTTCTTGCGGATAAACATGAATTCATTAATCAATTTATTAATAACTAATTGTTAAATAAAGTAGTAGTCAATCAATGCCATATCAAAATTTCAGTGGCGTTTTGTTAATGAAAATGGGGCGTTTGAAAATTAATATAGGTGACTGCGCAGGCAATAAAAATACGTAAATACTTACTGAATAATAAGAAAAACTTAATAAATAAATTAACTATAAATTAATAGCAGACAAATAGCTAAAATAATACGCGAGGAGTATAGGTAACAGTTTCTCTATGACGGGGGTAATAAAAACCATTAATGTGTGAAACAATTTTTAATTTAAATACTAAGAAACATAGAGAACATGTACAATGACAAAAAAACTGCAGCGGTGCAGAGCTATGATGCATAACTTAAACGTAAATTATACGTTGAAAATATGACGAAAATAGAGTAGTTTCCATATTTATGTACATTTTAAAATATTTTTTTATTCTTACAGAACACAGGTATATAAATATTTTGTAAAATATGTTTATTATTTGCATCTGTATTCACAATAATCTACACCGATAACAAATATAAAAATTTCATCAGAGAAAACGTATACTTCATAAATTAGGAAAAATACTGATGAACTGAGATCTTCATATACCATTTACAAAGTAAAATTTGCCTTTCCTGCATCCGTAAAAATAATATTTTTTTTTTTTTAAACAGGGCTTAAATTAAACTTAATACATTAACTGTCATTATTTTCGTTTTTTTTTTTAATAGAAACAGTTCAAACCGAAGAAATAAGACAAATAATTTGAGAACATAGACAAAAACATCACTATTAATATTTAATACAAAACAGTATGCTTTACTTTTCTTGTAAACAAATATTTGTAGATTTCAGCTCACGACAGTTAACTTTAGAATCTTTAGAATATTTTTTAACATCTCCCAGAATCTCTGGGGTACACCAGTTATCATATAAATAGATTTGTTGAAGGCAAGGCAAAGAAGTGTACTGAAAATATGTTCGCCTCAGTTTTGAATTTTCTTATACTTACTAACGAGTTTCGAGTCAATTTTCAATACACTTTACAGTAATGGTACGGTAGAGTGCACTTAATAAATTCTATTTTAACGTAGGACTTATCATAAGACTCTTTAAACTTTTAGCCCAATTTACAGGTAAAATGGATCAATATGCAAAGAAGCAATGACTATTTTTGTGGCACTTCAGGCCAAAATCGGCAGTGTTCACGCATTTTTTCACGCACCTCGTCCTCGTAGTTTTTAGATACATTAGAATTAGGAATTATTGACAGATTGGCCAAGACTGGTTCTCTTCACATCCATCACCGAAACTTGTACCAAAAAATTTACGTAATGGTACTTTTCTCGCTTTTTTATACCCCTTGGAAGTGGGGACGATATATTATTATCATGCTGACCCTTCCTGGCGAATCCTACTTTAACAACTTGTTCCTAATATAATTAATTTGTACAGCAGAAAATTTAACACACTTTTTAAACATTGTACTATTTTTATTATTTAGATTAGAACACGCGTCTTCAACAAATAAAATAACTGATATAAATGATCTGCAGTACGAAATTGACTTTCCATTTTATTATACAGAAAACTATTTGGATATGTTCCAATTATTTCAGGACGGCAGAAAATTTTCCATAGCGAATTCCGCTTTTGTTCAAGATTCCATCGTTTAACTTTATTAATAAGATCGATTTTATCGATATTTTTTTATTTATAAAAATACAGGGTGTATTTTTATAAATAAAGCAATATTCAGAATTATTTTTGAAAACAAGAACAAAAAAATGTTAAATCAAATATTAATTTCATTTTTTCTAGTGGCATGGAAAATGAAATTGTTCGAAAAGTCAAGATAAAAGGGAAATTATGAATACGTATTTGAAATTATTTCACAATTTTTTTTCTTCTTGGCTTAATTTTAGTGCATTGACAATATTACGTGATGTAATTGTATTCCTGCCATCTTTAAAAGGAATTTCGATCCTGTTCTCTCTCATATTCGCGTATTTACGATGGTTTTTCGATACACTTACATCGGGAGGACGCCGTATCGTACGGTTAATATAATAAAATGGAATGTGCGATATACCGGCGTATATCCGATTGTGGTGGCAGTCTCGATTGAATCATCGTTACACACGTAACAATATGTACTATTAGGTACATTCAAAAGACAACTATATGCTCAAAGTAGTAAATAAAGCAGTTCTGCAATTCCATTTCGTCTAAGTGCCTTTGAGGAGCTCAGCGTACTCGTCCGAAAAATTCGGAGATAACTACAACAAGCATTTAGTTCCCGGTTTTCTTAAAAACAGGAATGGAACTATTGCTATAGGTCTAGGGTCTAAGTAAAAAAAATTACAAACTTTACTTCTAGTAATATCAATAACAAATCCTATCGATAATGCCCTAATTACCTTTGACCTTAAACTATCAATGGGGAAAGGGGAGTAAGAATTTTTGTCCAATCATTAAAAAGTTGTTCATTAAAATTGTCAATTGAGTTATACTAAAAAAAAAAAAACAGTACAAAGTAGTTCTTAGTTGATAATAATTATAATTAACGCGAGTATAAAATTCATCACAGAAACGGCATTTGTTATTCTGAAATTTTTTGATTGGTTAAAAACGTTCAAACGGACAGTTGAAGTTATATTTTTGATCTCAAATATACTTACATTTACTTAACGATATTATTTTCTTTCCTTAAAGTCTAATAATCAACTTATTTTGCAAATATAAATATTGTTTCCAATTTTAGACAGCTGGAAAACTCATATATTAAGGTCAAATCAATTTTGATAACTCCTTACAGGTTAACCATTTTCATAAATTTCAGAAAAATTTTTTATTTGCATTTGCAACTCCAAAAAATGTCATCCTGTCATCGTAAGTTCAAATGATGTTTTCTGTTGTATCAAATGTTTACAAATGTTATTGATCTTGGATATTAGGGCTCTTTTTCTTGTCAGCACAAAATTTTTATTTCAAATTATCTATTTTTTATAAAAACTTATGAAAATGGCTGGCCTGTGATCACCTCAGCTTCAATCGACCCTTAAAACTAAATAAAACGTCCCCCCTACACAACCCTTGAAAATTAAGATGTCTGTCCGCCCAGGAGATTTGTTATTGCTAGTGTAATTGCTACGTTCAAAGAAATTGCGCTAAAATATGGACGTTGAGATGAGTGGCCGGCGTTGCACAGGGACTTGGTGCACGAGCAGTGAATCACTTCTACTGCCGCGGTGCCTGTCCTTCTGAAGCACTTCTTGTCGTCGTGGTCGTCCCTGATGTAGCCGCAGCTACGGACCACGCGGACGACCCCCTCAACTGAAAAAGAGCATAGCGAGAAAAATTAAAACTTAAGAAAACATTTACGGTTTCGTACAAACAAGTGCATACGTCACTTGAACGGGCTTTTTTTATTTATTTGACATGTATATAACGTGTGCAGACCGTGGACGAAGACAACAACGTGTCTTAAATATTAAAGATTTTACACCTTGTCGAGGGAAACCTGAGCCTCAGTACCCGCGACATTGCATGTGAAATGGATGTGGCGTGTGTTGCGGAGTCAGTTACTGCACCCTTATGATGTTCAACGTGTGCAAGCTTTAACTGCTGATGGTTTTCAGCCACGTGTAGAATTTTGGGTTGGTAAAAAAATATGTATCTTAAAAACTAAGAAGTTCTCGAAAAACAAAATAGACATAACTTTTGGCTTTACTACCATTTAAGATGCATCAAAGTTCAACTCAAAATTAAGGGAATCTATTTGATGGAAACATGTAAATTTATGTACTTATATGTAGTATAGTTCTTGGCACATTTTAGTCATGTTGTTAAATTATACACAGTTTTAGATATTATACCCTTCGAATATACGAAAACACCTCCCTAACTCCGTAGTATTGACCTTTAAAAACGATAATAACGAGTCCTCCGTGTTGTGTACTAAAATAAATATTTCATCCTCTCGCGGGAATTGCGTACAAAAAAAATGTCACGAAAACAACACGGGAATATTAAGGGATCGATATTATAAGTGTGTATGTCTTGCTTAAGTCGACCACAAATGAACGATAAAAAATATAATCAGTATGCCACAAGTGTGCCAACTGACGAATCATGCAGCAATTTATTACATCCAATATACATATATCCGGTGATTCTGCGGCTAGTCGGAGCACTAGTTCGCAGAGTAGTTGTCTCCTGCAATAATATCTGTGCATTTACTATAGAGGCATCCAAAATCGTGAGAAAGTGACGAAATAACACCAACCTTTCTGCACCATCTTTCGGCAGACCACTGGTACCACTATTCGGTCTAAGTGTAAGTGATCTTTCACGTGTTCCGGTGTCGGTCTATCCGAGCAATTGATAATTCCTATGGTGTAGGGATCGAATGGGTCCGCGCACCTCGGGTCGAACGCAGAATTGCAAACGTAGCACTGAAGGGGCATAGACTTATTGTTCTCGGTCCGGTTCTGCCTCTCTGCGTTTACTTCCATCCCTCTGTCGTATAATAAATTTTGGTTGTGGATTTGTGCTGTACCTAAAACGGGAAAAAACGGGTTAAATAAAAAAAAAACATACAGTTTAGAATATTTGTTGAGAATTAAGTATAATAATTTTTTAGAGCTGATGTTCAAAGTAAAGTTAACCGATAAAAATTGTTGAAGTACGAATCATGAAATTTTCCACAACAAAATTGCTCATTTGTCAATTCAAAGCTAGCCTGAAACTGGAGTCAGTCATGCATGAAACTTCACAGAGAACACGGGTCGATGACTTGTTCGGAACGAAAAGAAAGCAAGTAATATTAAATATAAAGGACTATCTGTAATTTTTGCAGCAAAAAAATATCGGACGCCCCTAAAAGCTTCGTTTTGAGGAAAACTTATATTTTCAGGAACTTGGGAATTCCAATTAATCAAACTTTTATTTTATGTTAACTGTTCCGCGTGGGTTTTGGCGTATGGGCGATTATAATTTTCTTCGGAGATATCTTCCGGGGTACGGAATTGCGTAAACAAGTTCTGACGTATTTAACACCTGGCTGAAATGAAATTGTTTTTTTCTAAATTTACAGTTGGTGATCCCTAAAAATGTTTCCGCTCAACTTTTCAAAACATGCTGTGTGAAAAATTTATGCAGGTCAAGTCGTTATGAATTCAAAAAGGCAACACGAATGGGCGTTGTTGTCTCTGTGTGTTCAGTAGTTGTAGTTCGTTCGTCCTTGGTGTCCTGATTCGTCAATAACAGAAGACCTTCGTTATGTAGGACTGCTATAAATTTATTTTTACACAAAAGATTCAAATAGCACGCGATGTTAGGAAATTGTATTTAGGTACTTTAGTTACAATATATGTAAACGGGTAAAATCACCAGGTGGTTCTCTTGATCCTAAAGAAATAAGCTTAGAATGTTTTATACTAATCCTATTTTCATTATAGGCCAGGAAATATAGAATTGGACGCGACTTTTTGTTTCAGCAAGCTGAATTTATCACTATAAATGCTAAATATTATGATTATGTACAATAACATAGTTTCCAAAGTCATAAAAATGGGGGGAAGATTGTTTACAGGCTAATAATTTTTACGTAAATTCACGTTTTTCGCTTATAACTTTTTTCCGTCATATCCACGTGAAAATAAAATACTTATAAAGTAAAAAAATAAAGTACTTTTTTTCGTTTTCAAAAGATCTACAAAACTAGCTCTCGAGCGTCAAAAAATATTAATTAGATCAAAAGTTATATATAAACAGAAGAAGTTTATTTATGACTTTTGAATTCAACAATTATAAACTACGTTATTATTACCAGAACGTTTTGGCATCGCATCCTTTCATTCCTTATCACTGTCTAATAACTCACACGAAATCTGGAATCGGTAAGTTGAATAGTTTACAAGTTATGGCCTTATAAACAAATTAACTAATTATTAGTCTGGACGATCCCGAGGATCTTCCACAATCTCACGAAAAAGTGCTAGTAAAAATACAAAAACATTTTTTTCTATATTCAAATGTTCATTTATATGGTAAAGACCCCGTTGAACGTGAATCCATGGTCAGAATTGATGATTCTTTTTATAACCTCAAAAAAACGGCTCAATTAAGGTCAGATATCACGAATTTTCAAAAAATAACAGATTCGCGCCAAATTTCATAGACGGGGGTTTTCAGGGTCGCTGATCACGGATCTGAGCTCAGTTTTGCCAAATTCAAGATGGCGGATTCAAGATGGCCGACCAAATTTTCAAAAAATAACAGTTTCGCGACAAATTTAGTATACAGGGGTTTTTGGGGTCGCTGAATACGTATTCGAAGAATACGAATTCGGAATTGCGAAAATGAGTACCCAATCATGTTTTAACCTTCCTTTTATTTGGCTGTATCTTGTTCTTTTTTCTGTAAAAGATCTAGTCACTAGTTTTCTGCCTAATCCCAGGTAATAAAGTACATAGGTAAAGATGATTAAATTTTTAAAAACAAATTTTGTAAATCTGATTCCGGATTCGTGATCAGCGACCCCGAAAACCCCGTATACTAAAATTGGCGCGAATGTCTTATTTTTTGAAAATTTGGTCGGCCATCTTAGATCCTCCATCTTGAATTTTGCAAAGTTGACTTCGGATCCGTGCTATTTTTGACCTGTTTTTTGAGGTTAGGAAATTCATGTGATGCTCAATTCTGTACCGGATTCGTGATCAGGAAGCAAAAATACTACGATTAACATATATCGCATGAAAAGAACAGACAACTTTTTTTTGTGTGTGGCTTGTATTAGCAATTAAATATAAAAATATTTTTAAAACAATAAAACACTTTATTTTATTCTGTTATGCATGCAATAACTAACTTTCAAATTGATTCACAACAAATATTTTGGTTGCTGGTCCATAAATAATAAGAATTTCTGAATAGCTAATCGACTTATTAATTAATTATAAGTATAAGGATAAACATGATTTCGTCTAACCTCCGGATATTGACCGCAATAATTATGTTGATAAGACAAAGAAATAAACACATCTACAACACATACGACGATTTCAAAACCGCTCCCTACTGTCACGAAAATCGGAAAATTAATTTCCTGATTGGAAAATAATATAAACTTGCGGTTTAGAAATCGCAAGGCCGCCTCGATCTGACACACCCCAACGATCCAAATCTATTACATTTTCCGATTTATAAAAGTTATGACGCTAACGATCCATTTGTCTGCTGTTTTATTTAACAGTCCGTCAGTTTTGAAAACGACACAAATGAATTAGTTTTCGGTTTGGTTAACAAGGCGGGAGGGTGGAGAAGGAATTGTTAGCATTTCATCGAGACTAGGGCTTAATCAATACTAGTTAGTGCCAATTATTCATTACAAATGAGGCTCCCGTTAATTAAATTAAGGATTTCATGCGTTCGAGAGCTTTGTTGCCTCGTTTACTTTAATTATATTTTGTAGGTACTTCGTTTCTGGCTGCTTGCTAATTTCAAACAGTAATCTGTCATGCTATATTATTCTAAGAATTATATTTATTTACTTCGTTTCTCTAACAAAGATAACTATTTTTAATAAAATTCAAATATGATATTGTGATTTACAGTGTGGAACGTAATTTCCAATTATAGCCATCCATACGTTAACTTTGAATCTGTATTGATTATTGGAGGGGCGGTTTTATTACCTTTGCCCTTGATATTGTTGCCAAAAAAATAGCAAACTCAAAAGTTGATATATCGTTGAAAAGCTTACTAAATACAGTAGTTTTTGCTGATGAAAAAACACGTCCTCATTACCAAATTTTTGGCGTTACCACCAATAAGGAGATACCACTAATTCTGCTCATTTCACAATTATTACATTTAACTTTTTACAGCACCTGGTATAGAAAATTTTTTAAACACTCATATGTGCTCGTCTTGTAGTAAATTTAACGCTCTTTCCGATGATATGCCTAAATTTGATGTGGCTGTAAGAGTAACAGATATATTTTTGTTTTTATGAAAAAAGGCACAAAATTTTTTGATATCAAAAAATGTTAAATAAAAGAGCAACTATCAACTTTCCAAAAAAATCTTATAATACTTTTTTGTTGAAAATTACTTGTATAATAACCCCCTGAAGTTTGGCCATCAGCATTCGTTACACCCTGTATAAATTTGACTAAAGGACGACACACACAGTTGGGAATTTTATTTTTTGTAGGATTTTTTTCCAAAACGAAAAATATGGGTTCTGTATTTTTTAAATCTATTTTCATTTTCTGACGCGGTTAAAAAGTTGGAAAACACCTCATTAGTAGATAATATACACTCAAAATCGACCAATCGCCAGCCTCTAAATAAATCTGCTAAATACATGGTGTCCCATCTAGAACTGTGTCGATCGATATCTAGGATAATACTGCTCTCCATTCATTTTTATTTAAATTTTCGGCAAAAACTACAACAGACACAACAATAATTTGACAATTAAGTTGACAAATGACATGTTATTTCAATTGTTTTTGGGGTGTTTCTGGTCATGGCCAATTTGACAACAGATGTGATACGAGAAAACTGCCCAAAAAATAGAAAATTGCAAATATCTCTGAAAGTACTAACGGCAACCTTAACAATGCTTATATGGCTTGAAAGGAAATTTCAATCTGCATACGACAGAGTAAAAAAATATAGGGTGTTCTACTTAAGTTAACAAAGTTGTAGCTGTTTGAAAGTTATCAAAATGTAACAGCGGAAATGAAACACCTAGTATTAAATGTTTTAATTTTTTGGCACACCATAATTTAGCGTTACCTATGCCCTTTACAGGTACCAAAAATCCGCTTGATATCATGCTCCTGAAAAAAGTTACTAGCATCTCCTCGGACCCTTGCATCTGTCAAATTTTTTCGTTAAAAATTAATATATCAAAATCTATAACTCCTAGGTATAGGGAATATTTAATAAAGTGACCCTCAAATTTCACATAGAATGAGAAAATGCAATAATATATATAGGGTGTCCCATATTTAAAATAACGAAGTTGGTGTCAACTTCCGATAAAACCGGAAGTGCTGGAGAGTTCTAGATATTATTTTTCGGAGCAGTACTTTCCTAGATATCGATCGACGCAGTTCCCGATGGGACACCCTGTATATAAATGAAAACAAATTGTTTACGTATTTGTAATGCTGTTAAATCTTAGAACAAGTTTACTTGAAAAAAGTCTTAGCTCAACACATCAAAAACTAAATGTGGCGCCACTTATTCCTATTTATTGTTCTCTGAGAAATATTTTTGGCGTTTTTTATTTATCTAATTCTGTTAATAGCGTTACTTTCAGTTGGCCCAGTAAGTTTCGCAAAATTTCATGTGCCTCTTGCCTTTTGTAGCGTTTGACAGATCAAGATTATTTCCCAATTCAGTAATTCACTTAGCACCTGCTCCTAAGCTTTTGCCCGCAAATCATGCAGGTATTTAGAACCGCAAACCAAGGAAATATCACCAGTATCGATTGTTTCGGTATTAGACCGAAACAGTTTCCTTAACCTGATTCCCGTTTTAGGTTAAATCGATTTTCCAAGGCACCGTACCCATCACATATTCATACCGGATTATGTAACACATAAAAACTGCTTTTTTCCAAATTGCTCGCGCGAAATATAATTGCGGGCCAGCGCAACCCCCTCAGCAGTCGCTGGAAAAGCAATTAACCCATAGAATGTTGTGCTGATACTCACATAATACCGAAAAAAAGGCGAGGATGGCGCAGGAGCTAATCGCGGCACCTCCGAAGAACATGATCAAAGATTCTGTTATCCCAACACATATACAACGAATTGTCTTTATTCGATTCCGCGCCGGCATAAACTGATTTGAAATGTGTCGTATCTTGGCGTCCGATTTTATCCGGCAGTTAGTGGCAGGGTGACGTCACAGGATGCCCCCACTGCGACGCTGTTACGTCATCGGCGGCGTCCGATCGATCGGGGGGGTGCCAGTCGGTGCAACGCTTCCGAGGAAGGGGTGGATTTGACGGATGGACGTAGGAAGATACGCGCATGTATTGAGGAAGGTGCAGTGGTCGTAACCGCTTATATGCGTAGACACAAGAATGTGGATAATGCTGAGTTAATTAAAAATTTAAGACGACTTTGGGAAAATGATTCTGCTATTTCTGCTTGGATAAAATTATCTATTAGGGTGTTGTAGAATAC
Source organism: Anoplophora glabripennis (assembly GCF_000390285.2). Taxonomy (NCBI): domain Eukaryota; kingdom Metazoa; phylum Arthropoda; class Insecta; order Coleoptera; family Cerambycidae; genus Anoplophora; species Anoplophora glabripennis. The sequence continues at coordinate 555,272 of NW_019416324.1, read as the reverse complement.
CTTGAAATAAAATTCTATGCATTTGTAAATATCTAACTCCGAAACAATCATACAATACAACGGGACTCACTGATTCACAACGCAAATTTCTTAAAATTGCTTTCCCTGTGCAAAAAAATAGTGTCTGGACGGTGACAAAAATCGAATTTTGCCAATTTCTGCCTTTGTGTTCTATGTTCTACAGTTACATGATCTATGATCAAGAGATCAAGTCGCCTAACCTTAAAATAAAAAAAATTGTTTTTGTTTTGTCACTAAGGTAGTAAACAAACTCTAATATCAAATAACTTTTAGCTGAAAATGTGCAATGGATATAACATCGTCGTTTACTTCATTATCTGTAGCTAATATACCACCAATTCTAGATTGTTTTGCAGCTAAAATAGGTGGAAATCATACGGAATTCGTGATTACTAATTTCCCCAGTTATACTAATATAATAATTACACAGTACGGAAAAATTGGAAACCTTTATCAGGTAAAAATCGATCAACCTGAAAACGGATTTAGTATTACTGAACCGGTGTACTCTATCTCAACGATATTAGGAGGAGAAAATTTAGAAGCAGAAGTTGCTGTCCGATACTTGGCAGAAAAACTGAAAATTCGTAGGACCCTGTTGTTGTGCTTAAGCTTAAAAGACTTCAGTAGAAATACCCTAAATGCTGTTATAGACACCATAGAGAGACATAGAGCATAAATAACAAACATGGCCTTAGTAAAGCGAGTGAAAAAAGCAGAAAGCTACTTTGGGCAAGTTGTTATAGGACCTCCGGGATCCGGCAAAACCACTTACTGTGGAAAGGTATATGATTTCTATAAAGATAAGCTTAATCGTAAGGTAGAAGTTGTCAATCTCGATCCAGCAAACGAAAATATGAATTACAAGCCTAAGATCGACATAATGCAATTAATAACGGTCGAAGACGTAATGAGAGACTTAAACTTGGGTCCTAATGGTGCGCTAATGTATTGTATGGAGTATTTAGAAGAGAACTTCGACTGGTTACTGAACCAGTTGGTTCAAATTAAAGACAGTTACTTAATTTTCGATATGCCGGGACAAGTCGAGTTGTATACACATCACAACTCCATAAAAAATGTTTTTGAGAAACTTGAAAAACTTAGTTATCATTTGTGTGCGGTTCACATGGTTGATTCACATTATTGTTCAGATCCTCCTAAATTTATATCAACGCTCCTCCTTTCTCTGTCTACGATGATGCAGATTGCTTTACCACATGTCAACGTTCTTAGTAAGGTACAATGTTTTAATTCAGTAGTATGCTCTCAAAAAATGCGCTTCTCACTGCTAAAATATAAAATGTAAATTTTTTAGGCCGATTTATTGAAAAAGAATGCTTCAAAATTGGATTTTGTCATAGATTTTTACACAGACGTTCTTGATTTAGACTATCTATTAGACCTCTTGGATGATGGCCCGTTTACCAGTAAGTTTAAGAAGTTGAATGCGGCTATAGTAGGTCTGATACAGGATTATAGTTTAGTTGCGTTTATTCCAGTTGATGTTAAGTCGGAAAAAAGTTTACTGCAGTTGAAGAGTGCTATAGACAAGGTAATGGATGTGATTTACTCTGTAAATTATGTTAATTTTATTTATTGTCAGGCCAATGGTTATATTTACGGTAGTGGTGAAGAAAGGAGCATACAGGCATTGCTTTCTTGTGCAGTTGGGGCAAGAACGGAATCAGAAAGATTCGATGCAGATTATATGTGAAAAAAATTAAAAATTATCGTTTTGTATTAAGACAGAATTAAAAAAACTTAAGTAATATTTTGTGGTTTTATTCAAAATATTTTGAAATATAAAATGATAATTTAAACTAACTATTCTACACTTGGACTACTACTTGCTAGTAGGTTTAGCCTTCTGCTTCTCTAACTGTGCCCTGAAAAAAAAAGAAAACATTAAGTATTTAAGTAAGTTTATAAATGTTCTATTCGTTTCTTAGTTAAGGTAAATTGCCCAGAAAGATTTAAAAAATGACAATATTACCTTAATTGCTTATTAAAGTCATCTTCTATATTATCATCCTCCCAATTATCTTCCCAAACACTGATGTCCTGTTCGTCTTTTTCTTTACCTGTCCAGTCTAAAAGTGATTTCCATAAATTTAATGCAATTCATTCAAGATAACCTCAAAATGTATTACCTTCAACGGGAAATTCCTCAAACTCGTCGTCTTCTTCAAGTACTCCCAAATCAAGTTTTGGTTTTTCAGACATGGTTTTTATGTAAAATTAAATATATCGGATAAACTTTCAATCAAATCGATTGCAAAAATCTACAACACAATTTTTTCCAGAAACAATTTGACAGATCGACAAACGACAGCGACAAATACATATTAACAAGGTGGCCAACATACAACATTGAACATTGTAAAGGTACCAACACCAACAAGAACCATAGAACTATAATCCAAGAATCATAGATATAAAACTAGAACAAATCTATATTTTTTACAGTCTATGGATCATAAACACGATATAAAAAGTTCTTTCCTTTGTGATTCAGTGTAGTGTAAATTACACTACACTGAAAACCAGCTGATCAGAGTGGTGCAAAAGTTCTGTTAGGATCAAAGGAATAACGAAGTGTGAGATGGTGTAGCTGTACAATAATATAAGTTTAGGATATATTCTAAATCTGAAAACTGTATTTTTTTCCTAACTAAGCATTAATTATGGACGTCGCAGGTGTTTTTTGTGACGATGACTTTTTAGACAATAGATTAGTAGATCTTCATTCAAGTTCGAGTGATAGTGGTGATGAAGTAGAAACTATAATCAGTTCTTTATTTAAAAGAGATAAACGAAATTCAATTAAACAGTATATATGTAGAAGAAATTGTACCCAAATATTCTGATAGAGTTTTTAAAACACTAGGATAAATAAAACACTATTTGATTATTTGGTTCTAAGATACAAGAATTGTGAAATGTTCAAATAGAGCAGACTGCGCATGTCCAGTGCATTTCACTCCTTGCTCAGGCTAGGTGTAGATAAACTGCACTAGTGCAACTAACACTGAGCAGTGGAATAAGAAAGTGTGGTGTAAAATGCAACACTCTCTTGCAAAGGAACGATAACTGGCTATTCGGTGCAGCTAGTACTACACTTTCTGTGCAAAGGAATAGGCCTAATGTTAAACGATATAAAAAACTTACATACAAATGTTTTATTTTTTATTTAAGTGATAAAGATGTAACTAAATACACTTTTGAGATCAGAATTCAATTAAATATAATAATTCTAAAGCTTTAAAACTTCGGAGCAGTCTTAATTGGTACATTATAATAATAGCTTAAGGCTTAAGGGCCAATAGAACCATAGTACAGTGCTTTCAGAATGTGATCTGATCAGTTATCAACTGATAGCAAATCACAAATGTTAGATTAGAAATAATACAAAATACAATAACCTTACATTTCTAAAATTTCTGTCCTTCAAGATTACAAATATAACTTCAAAACTAATAACAAAATAAATAACTCCGTAAAAGTATTAAATTATATACACTATGGTAACGTAAGCACACATTTAGTATCTTAAAATTATCCACTTATATTGAATAATGGATCTTTTTTATGTTTTGTGAATATAACCATCATTTAAACAAATGGCTTCCCAATTTAGTTGTAGATTTGCAAATATAGCAATAATAATTTTAAAAATAAAACTATAATAATTTCATTTGCTTTAATAACATATATTCTTTAAAACTTCTAATCAAAGCGGAATATGTATAAAAACAATTATTTATAAACATAAGTCGCATTATACATTTTCTATTATATCTGACCTTTTATAGCGTTCGGCATTAATTTCTCTATTACCTTCATCACACGAGTCTCATCCTGTTGTCCATACAAACGGTTCCAGTCTATCGTTAATATCCAAATAATTATTTAAAGTTTCCATAGATTCCAAGGTTTGATTTAATAACATGTGACAACGGTTTAACTGATGGGACAGTTCCTGGACCTTGGAAAGTTTTTCAGCATACTTTGCAAATTTCCGCTGTTTGTCCGTAGCTGCAGTAAATATTTTGTTAATTTCACCATCCACCTTAAAATCAACTCGTTTGAATTTCAAAGGAAATATGAAAACACCACATCTATCGTTTTTATCAAAACTTTGTTATAAACACAATTGTAACGTAACATAGCACACATACCTCTCTAACTTTTTGGGTTAGGTGATTCTGTTCAGTAGCTACTAGACTAGCAGCGGTAGTTAAATGTCTTTGATATCGTAGACACAAGTTACGTAAAGGGGTAGGATCTAACCTTTCCAGTACTTCAGGGTCTCTAGCTGCCGGTAAACTCAAAGTCGCTCTCATAATAGGTAAAAACATTGGTATGCCCTGCAGGCGCACAACATCCGGATCTTTTTCTGTGCCTGGAGTATTAGATGTTGCTCCTCGCACAACAACTATATTATGTGCCGAGTTGTTTTTATTTTTAGTTTGTTTCGATTGCTGGGTCCTACGGCTGTTCGATTTATTTTTCACCAACTGCTTGTTAGTAAGTTTTGGAGAATCTGTAAGTTTTAGATGTTACATATATATTTTTTTAACTTCATCAATAACTTTACCTCCAATAGGTCTATTAACAGTGTAACTTATATACGGTAAGTCTATATCACTGCATACACTTGGTCCGGGCGAAATGGAACCTGGCCTACCATTTTCACTGTTAATATTTTCTGTTCCTCCTGGGTTAGCTATCGTATGTTGACGCCTGATGTTTGACTGTTTAACTCCATTTTTATTCAAACTGCCTTGTCTTTGGCTATGAGCCCCAGATTGACTCGAATGTTCAGACCCCATGTTCTGTTTATATTTTTATTTTATGCGAGATCTTTGTTGTGTAGATTAACACATTGACATTGACAGTTCTGACTTCTGATAACCTGTGCGTGAAGCCACAAAACATATAATACAAGTGCAGCTGCAGCAATCAGCAAGTGATATATTTAGAAGAAGAAGATGAATATAAAACCATTTTTCACCACCCAATGTAAATAACCGTGTTTATGTGATGACATTTTATTTTAACCTCTTCATTCAGGAATTATCAAGAGGATGAAGGAAAGAATGCACTTAAAATTATTCCCTTTTAGGACTATTACCATAGTCTGTTATTTTATGTATTTTTTTCAGCCAAACCAATTCGGCTGTTTAACCTGGTAAAACCTTAAAACCATGGCTTTAAAAGTTAAATATAATTGTTTTATAACGAGTTAAATTCCTACTCGACTTGGTCCCATAATTAAATTATTTTAGAAACATATTTAAATTCTTAAAAGTATAAACTTTTAATATTTGCGTTGTAGTGACTTTAAGGCTTTTTCGATCTGTGCTTTGGTTTATGTATCAGCTTATAAGCTCATTGGTATAACAATCCGAAAAGAAAATGGTAATTTAAACAATATTCATGTATTAAAACATCCATTTTGGTTCTTCATGAACTATTGGCATTTATAATGCTACTAGGAAACAAACGCTGCGTCGTAAAAAATCGTTAAGCATGTGACATTCAATGTCAGTTGTCAATTGTCATGTTGCTAGTTGTCAGTGGTTGTCAATATGAAATTTCTTATCGACTTGTTAAATTTGTTTTGATTTGTGTTTGTTGATAGTGTTGATGAAGTTAACTTGGAATTAACGACATTGAAATAGAATTTCTCTAAATTTTGTTTATAAAAATATGGCTGAACGCAAAACAAAAGTTCTTTTCGTTTCCTGCATCAAAATAAAAGGGATTCATCTTTTACCACCTGTGGTAGGTATTTGCAATAATTCTGTTAAACATTAAGCGGTCTCTAAGTTAAGTTATTTTAGATAACACAGAAAAGACTCGCTGAACTGCAAGGTTACAAACTACAAGCCATAAAACTTGAAAAACGTTTGAAAAATTGTAGGGACTTAAAAAAGAATTTAGAAGATCTTCTAAATATGCAATCACTAACAGATAGACCACATTCAGATATTTCATTTCGGGATGACAACCACGTTGAAGCTTTAGGGATTACAGACAAGACTAATACTATGAATTTTCCATTAAAAACTAAAGCGCTAAGAAAAATAAAGTTAAGTAAAGATATCATAGATGTAACTCAGTACAACAGTGATGGCATTAAAATAATATGCAACGATGCACATTGTGCTACATTGAACCAAGGTCATTATATAAATCGTAATACCAAAAATATTGACGCCAACACATCCCAACAAATTGGGTCTTTATCTTCACTTAGGAATAATCAAGACAATAACAATTCAGAAGACGATGATTTAAATTCAATGAAATTAAATAAAAACAATATATGTGATGAAAAATCTCCAACTATTTGTTCCTCAGATAATGATTCTCTGAAAAACATATCTTCCACTTCGGAAAAATCTCCAAGACCCAGACTGATTAGAAGTAATTCATATACATTAGACACACCAAGTCCAATATTGTTGGCACATTTACAGAAAACTGAAAAAGGCAATAAATATGCTGAGATAAAACACCTTGAGGATGTGAGAAATTTATCGATTTCTAGAAATTGGTCTTCCTTAGAAAATAATTACATACCGTTTGAAAACAGTGAATTTAGCAGTATAAATACTGTATACAATACAGGTTTTAATGATTCGGATAAAGATGACGTACAATCCAGTACTCCAAATGACATAAAAGAACTGCAAAATCCAGAACTTAGTTCACCAGCTATTAAAGTCATCCACACTGACATATCTGTTCAAAAAATTACTGTCGATACAAATAACGAAATTGTTCAAGATGCATTAAATGAAAACTTTGAAACGTCCGACTCGCAGTTGTTGCAGGTATTGAAGACCTTACCGGACATTTATGCTAAGCAAATTATTGAACTGATCGAAACGCAAAAACTAGAAAAACATAAATTAACTGATTATAAAGAAGAATCACAAAAGAATGTTAATAAATCCAATGTCGAAATGTCAAAAAAAGCAGATGATCCTGTAAATAGAAACATTAATAACAAAAACAAAGATCACCGTAACACGAACATTAAAAATGATTACGGCAGTTTGGCTCAAAATGTTTCGTTTTCGGGAACTGAGAAACTACAAGGCAGCACTACGTCCATATCCCCCAGCCAATCGATTTACTACAGCTCGACATCGTCCGACACGCTTCGGCCTTTGAGTAACTCTTCCGTACGGCTCATCGATTTCGAATGTGACGATACAATCACCTGTGGTGAAAAATCTTACTCCCCAAAGAAAACAGACATTACAGAGTATTACGTACATGAAGAGATCAAGAAGGGAATGAATGTGAGTCGAGAACTCTTTCCCCAGTTGGATGAAAATACAATTCATGATATCAAAAAGGTAAGCGGGAAAAACTAGAGATGAGTGTAAAAAGTTGTAAGAAATTTTAATTCGCTTTTAGGAATGGGCTGCTTCTATTATTGGCGCGCACGTCAAGGGCTATTTGACCAGGAGACTATTGAAAACGGAGAGAGTGCAGTCTTTGATAGAGACGATCAAAGATGCCCTAATGTGTGCCCTGCAATTGCACAACGCCGAAAATATCGATGAATCCGACGTTGAGCTCCACCGAAGGTTAATTAACCAGGTAATGATGTAAATTTAGAGATTTTTTACTAAAATTTTTGTGAATGAAAAAATTTAGAATTCAAATCGTCAAATGTGCATACATTGATAGTTTATTAGTCGCAATTGAAATAATCCCTTTAAAACGGCATTCTAATCTCATTCAGAATGCCGACTTTTAGTTTTTTTCACTAAAAACACCAATATTTGCGTTTATATGAATAACGATATTTTAATTTATCAATTTCTGTAATTTTCCGGAATAGGTTTCCGCTGCATGTTACACTTTCCATGACATCTTCTTCGCCTTCACGGTACAGGAGCAAATGCTGATCATAGCGACGGATAGACAACGTAAACTGGAAAAGGCGAAACGACCCGCTTCCGCACCATCCGCTCGTCGATCAAAACCGTCTTCCGCTCGATCTACTCCGAGACAGAGGGTGTTGTCTCAGTCACGAAGTCTAACCAAAGTATAACGGGTGTTATTGTTTTATTTTTGTTTTTGGAAGGGAATGGAATAATTTTTTTTTGTTCAAGTATCGTTCCATTGTTTATATCGGATATCACAAGGTGCTTAAAAAATAATTAGGGTACGTATATGTAAATGACTTGATTATTATTCATTAATAGTCTTTGTCCGAACATGGCTTTTCGTGAAATTTAAAAAATATTTTGACTTGTTATTTAGTGAAAATAATATTTTTTCTGTGCTTATATCAATACTTATCATATTATGGAGGTTAAATTTAAATACAAAACAGTGCATTCCATTTTCTGAGATGTTGACACTTTATCTTGCAACGTATAGTATATTTCATATTTTTAATAACTCTAATCGTTTTTGAGTTAGAAATCAGTTACATTTTTTAAATTGAAAATAAGTTAAAAATATCCTACAGGCTTAAAAAACTTATGGTTTGTCACAGTTATTCCAGTAAAGTAAAAAGTTTCTATTTACTTCACAGAACGTTGCTAAATTGTTGCACCCGTGCTATATCTAGTCTGTTCCGTTGTCCTGGTTCAGTAAATTTCCACTTGTGGCAGCACAGTACAGTACGTTTGACAAGTTACTTCAATTGTTTAGATCAAACTAACACTTAGAAATTACATCAAATGTCAAATATCTGTTGAGGTTATGTTTGTTTATTTTAAGATTTATAAATTGCAAATCTCAAAATAATGTGTTACTGTGAATATGTAAAAAAGTTAGTTGGATAGGAATGACATAAATGGTGTTTACATTAAAGTTTTAAAAGCTAGATAGAAATGTGTATGGGGCATTCCATGCCAAATCGACCACTTTTAACCCTGATCCGTTTCGATTTGGCTAAAACTTTTTTATTGTTTTCTACTCCATTGAAAATCTATCTGAGAATTTTTTCAATTTTTTTCACCCAACTCAATAAAAGATGAATTTTTGAAGAAAATAGCATTTTTATTTCTTTTTCAAAAATTGAGTTATCGGGACGTTTTTTTCAAAATTTTTGCTTTTAAATGTACTTTTTGAGAAAAAGATCAAAATTATCCCGTTTTTTTTTTTCAATTTTCGAAATAAAACAATAATTTCTCGATGATTACCATTTTTGATTTTTTTTTATTGTTATAAAAAACGAATTTTTTTATAAATCTTCAAATTTTTTCAATGGGTGTTTTCGTTTTCTATTTTGACAATTTTTGAAAATGTATATAGAATCCCAAAATTGAAAAAAAATATGAATGAAATAATTGAGTGGTAAACATGGAAAAAAATTAGATTTTTTTTTTAGTTTAGAAAAAAAAATAGATCGTTTTGAATAATTTTTTTGTATTTTTTTTTTCGAAAGCTGCATTAAAAAATAAAGAAAATGAAAAAATAGAAAACAAAAAAAACCACTGAAAAAATTTGAGGACATAAAAAATGTTTTTTATAAGAAAAAAAAAATTCAAAAATGGTAATCAAGAAATTTTCGTTTTTTTTCGAAAATTGAAAAAAAAAAAAACAAGATAGGTCCAGATAATTTTGATCATTTTTTTCAAAAAGTACATTTAAAAACAAAAATTTTGAAAAAGTTATGATTTAAAAAAAAAAGCAATTTTTTTCAAAAATTCATCTTTTTAGGACAAGGAAACTTTTTTACTTCTCAAGGTAATTATGACAAATTATATATATTTGGACAACGCAGAACACTTTAATTAGGCTATGGCCGACTGAGGTTTCTATTTAAAAAAATGTCATTTTGATCTGTAACTCAAAACACTGAATTCTATGCAAAAAAATTTATAGAATAAACAATTTAAAATATCCAATTAAAAAAGATACTCTAGCAAAATGAGATGCACTATGCAAGATGGACCAAATTTGACACATTTGGGGGTTTCTCCTATTTCTCGAAAAGAAAGTAGTTTAGATGTCATAGGCTCGATTGGCGAGAAAAATTGAATGTATCTTTTTTGTTCGTGAAAACATTTGATTGGCATTGGACGAAACGACAAAGAATTTTTGGTGTTTAACCATTTCTCGACACAATGAAGAGGGCTCTGTAGCAAATATACAACCAGCGATACATTTTTATAGATTTTATTACACAGTTCGTCTAAATATGAATAAATACACAAACAACAGACTTTCCTCCATTTTAACGCAAATTTTCTATGAAATGGAGTTACCTTGAAACTAAAATAACTTTTTGGTGTATAGAAATTTGTAATTTACGATGCAAATTACAAATTTCTTTACAACAAAATGTAATTTGAGTTTCAAAAGAATTCCATTTTATAGAAAATTTGTGTTAGAAAGGAGGAAAGTTTGTTATTTGTGCATTAATTCGTATTTAGACAAATTGTGTAAAAAAATCTATAAAAATGTATCGCTGGTTGCATTCTTGCTATAGAGCCCTCTTATGTGAAAAGCGGAAGTCATAGAAAAATATTAAGTACAACTAGATTCTACACAAAAAATTATGTGAAGAATTTCTTTACAAAAATCAAATATTTTCATGAATAAAAAAATTTATAAGGGGAGGAACCCAACAAAAGTGACAAGTTATTTTATTTGTTCATAAATGCACTTGCACTTAGTATTTTTTGCTATTCGAGGTAGCTTATGAAAGTTGTATCTACCAAAGGCAGTATATAGAGTGTGCCAAAAATACATGTCTTGAATTCTTAAAAAAAAAAGTTGAAACTGTTGGTAAGAGGGCTCAATAACAAATAGGCAACCAGTAATACATTTTTATAGATTTTATTACACAGTTTGCCTAAATATGAATCAATGCAGAAATAATAGACTTTCCACCATTCTAACACAAGTTTTCTATAAAATGAAGTTGGTTTGAAACTCAAATAACATTTTGGTGTAGAGAAATTTGTGATTTACGATGCAAATTACAAATTGCGTTACAACAAAAAGTAATTTGAGTTTCAAACTAAGTCCATTTTATAGAAAATTTGTATTAGAATGGAGGAAAGTCTGTGTTATTTGTGCATTAATTCATGTTTAGACAGACTGTGCAATAAAATCTATAAAAATGTATTACTGGTTGCCTATTTGCTAGAGAGCCCTTTCGAGGTATTTTTATTTAAGTCGAACAAGCAGTTTATGAAACGTTTTGAAAAGGCGAAGTTTACGGCGTGTACTTCTGGGGCAATCTGTATTTTCCGATTGTAATATTATTGTTCCGTGATAGTAGAATTAGGGATTAATTTTAGTCGATCCCGATTGAAATGTGATTTTTTTGTATATTTATACAAATGATTTATTGGAGGTGCCGAACGAGTGTCTTTTCATTGTGGCCTTGCATTAAACGAAATCAAACGACTGTCTGGTGGTTTTATTAAAGCTTTTATTGATAATAAAATGCTAAAAATAAATTTACTACTCGTCGAATACCTTGTATTTACAATTCACAAAGAAAGGCGACCAATAAGACGTACGAACCGACGACAAACGCAGGGCTGCGTGTAAAACTCAATCCTCGAGAGATTAAATTAGTCACAATTTGACATTCAATAATTTAAAAATACAACAACTGCTAGTGAAGGCACGTAACAAATTTTAGATTTATTTATATGTATCTCTTAACTGTAATATGTATCACTTAGTACGGGAATGGTTCTAAGATTTTTTTTATGTACACTATAAATATTTAACTATAAACAAATGATTAGATATTTGTTATCACCTACGACTCCTAATAAAGTTTTTACCGTGGCGTAGCGGCTGCGAATATACAGGATGCTCGTCCTTAATCGCACGCCAATACTTCAAACCGTCATGCATAAAACGTTTGTCGATATATTTATACGGCTAGATCATCCAACCTTAGAGGTGGCGACACTCCCAAAAAATCCACCTTCGTTTATAGCACAAGAATGACGGGAACTTCCCGAGTGTCCCCATCTAGTAGCTTAGAGACAAGAACACCAGATGGCGGCACTCCCAAAAAACCACTACCACCTTTATAGGACAACTATAAGAGAGATGGAGTGTCGCCACCTAGTATTTACACCTCTAACTATAAATATATAAACAAGGACATAATCTAAAATACTTAGGAGGGCTCTACGGCAAATAGCCAGCCAGCGATACATTTTTATAGATTTTATTACACACTGTTCGTCTAAATACGAAATAATGCACAAATAACGGACTTTCCACCATTCTAACGCAGGTTTTCTGTAAAATGGACTCGGTTTGAAACTCAAATAACGTTTTGGTGTAAAGAAATTTGTAATTTACAGTGCGAATTACAAATTTCTTGACAACAAAAAGTAATCCGAGTCCCAAACCAACTCCATCTTATAGAAAACCTGCGTTAGAATGGTGGAAAGTCTGTTATTCGTGCATTGATCCACATTTAGACGAACAGTGTAATAAAATCTATAAAAACGCATCGCCGGTCGCCTATTTGCTACAGAGCCCTCTAAATTTCCCAGAATTTTTTTGTCTGGAAATATTAGCACACAAGCGACAGTCTCCGTAAAGTCAAAGAGTTGTCCCGATCCAATTCAGCAAAATAACGTCGTCCTAAATTACGCGTGAAAGGAAAATTTAACGACAGATCTTTTTGTACTTGAAACAATCCCTTAGCGGAGATTACGAGTTGTCAAATTTATTTGCCAGCGGTTAAACAACTAAAAAAATGTTTGAATTTCGCTTTGGACTATGTCGGGGTGATATGGAAAACGGGGCCTATTCTCAGGAAGACTCTCCTTAGGATCGACCTGAGCTCCGCCTTGAGATCAAAGCATACGATCTCGCAGAGCAGAGGGTAGTACCTCGAAACGTGGACAGCGAACTGAAAGAAACGATTAGTCACTTTTTCTCTAAGGCGAGAACAAAAAAAAACTACTCACTCTGTTGTCGGGCATCTTCAGCAGTCTAGTCATCACCAAAAGCAGCAGAGACGTCCAAGCCTCTCTGTGCCCCTCGCTTTGCAACTGTAAAAAGTATTCTAACGCCTCCTGGGACACGGCGAGCAGTTTGTTTTCGATGACGGGCCAGTGCTTTTGCCTTCCTTCGTCGCAGTACATCTTGAACAGGATCCTCAAGGAACAGGCGAGACTCTGCGTCTCTTGTTTTAGCAGGTTCGGCTTAACGGAACCCTTATAACCAGCTTTCCAGAGCAGATTCCTCTGTTCGTGGTTGAGGTTGAACGCTTTCGCGAATCTGAGGAACGAACGATTGCAAGTTTTCACAATTACACAAATAAGATAATTAGTAGCGATAGAAATGCATACAGTTTATGCCACAGACTGTCAACAATTCTTTAGCCGGATGTTGGACAACCAGAGTTACATTACTGGCAACGGTTATCACAAAATTACCTAAACACAGTAACAAATGTGAGTGGAGTGTGTATTTCCACTTTTCTTTCAAAAAGTTGTACTTTATTCTGCAAAGTGTAACGGATTTTGGTTAAAAAAAAAGTACAACAGTAAAATCTAAAATAAATCGAATGCGAATTCACTCAAAACCAATCGAATTTACACCGTGTTTAGTGATGGCGACCTTTTTTAGTTTTACTAGTGGGACTCAAAAGATACTTCGATACTTAAGAGGGTATCGATACTTTTTGTTTCAATCCAAGTAGGTATCAAAAATTGATTTCGATACCGATCCGATATCAAGTATCGATACTTTCCTTTCGATGTGTGTCCTTTGTAATTAGCTGATTTTTTAAATCATTTCAAGTTTTTAATAAAAAGTATTTGTTACAATTTTTGTTAAAGCACCGTGTTTAGTCTGTGAATCTTAATGTCAATGACCTCCGACATTCATCTAGTTTAGGTAAGCCATATAATAATAATCTACCTAATAGGATACAACAGGACGCGAGGAAGGCAAAAAAATTGAGGTCAAATTTAATTCTTTAAAACAAGTATGGCTGTATAAGTCACCGAACCGTTTTATTGCATTTACTTTGTATGTTTGTAATTCGATACGTAACTTCGTGACTTGCTGCGTGACGTATTCATTTTTCCTGGACCGAAATAGAATTTGTATATGCAGGATAAGTGTAATTTTATGTAAAATTTACAGCGATATTTAGCAAAGCGTCTCGTGAGGTGTAAAAACTTATTTATTCCAGTGTTTAGTGACGGTATGCTGTGTTTGTGCGTCTTCATTGTAAAATTTCTGTATGACGTTATGACAAAGCATGTATTAAGAGGGCTCTGTAGCAAATAGGCAACCAGCAATACATTTTTATAGATTTTATTACACCGTTTTGTCTAAATATGAATCAATGCACAAATAACAGACTTTCCCCCATTTTAACGCAGATTATTTATAAAATGGAGTTAGTTTGAAACTCAAATAACGTTTAGGTGTAAAGAAATTTGTAATTTACGATGCAAATTACAAATTTCTCTACAACAAAAAATAATTTGAGTTTCAAACTAACTTCATTTTATAGAAAATCTGTGATAGAATGGAGGAAAGTCCGTTATTTGTGCATTGATTCATATTTAGAAAAACCGTGTAATAAAATCTATAAAAATGTATTGTTGCTGTTGGCTATTTGCTACTGAGCCCTCTTAAAACTGAGAAAAATGAGATTTGACAACAATACATGACGTAGCTCGAGGTTCAATTAGCTCGTGCAGTGACAGGGTATGAAAATTATGAAAAAAAAATTAAAAAATATCTATTTCATTAAAACTCACCTATGAGATTGGAGAAGGCACTCGGTCAGCTGCAGGAGATGCGGCGAACTCAACAAACGGTACATGCCCTGTTCCTCCCTCTGGCACTCGGTGAGAGACCCGCTCCCGGTCATGTCGGCGGCGGCAAGGGCCAGAGTCTCGGCGTCCTCCTTCCTGGAAGTCGCGGGATAGAACACTATATTGTCAATGGTCTGAATAAGCTCCAGCTGCACGGCACTTTTAATCGTGAGGCTGTTAAACAGGTTCACGTCGGAATTGTTGACGCCATTTTCCTGGTAGTTCGATCTCTTAAGGATGCCCCTGCTGACGCCGGCGTCGCCGTTCTGCTCGATAATGGCCGTGGTTTTCATCGATTCCGGCTTCCAGGTAAGCAGCGCCGACGGTACGGTAGAGTTGAATATGTCCAACATGCACTGACACGTCTTGTCCCACGTCGCCTCGTTGAACTTGTGACCGTTGGAATTCACCAGATTCTCCAGGCAGTTGGTCCCGGACCTGGCGAGTTGCTCGTTATCCTGCTGGACGCACCAGTGCAGCTGGGAATACAACTCCTCCAGCAGGAGCGGCCCCAAAACGTCGAAGTACTGCGTGAAAACGTCCACGATGGCGTACAAGGCGTGGTTGCACGTCGTCGTCATCCACTCCGCCTTCTCGGGTTGCTTCTCCGGAAGCTTCATGTTGTCGAAGATCCTGAAGAGCACCTTGAACAAGTCCTTCCACCAGTGGGCGCTGAACGTGTCGCCGTACGTCTTTATTATCTCGAAGAGCACGGTCAACGCGCGCGTCCGCACGTCCAGCTTGCACCTGTTCACCACGCAGGACAAGGAGAAGAGCAGGGAGAACCAGCCGCGAACCCACACCCTATCCTCTTCCGGGACAGCCATGTCGCTTTCCATACCGCCGTGCTCGGCGAACAGGTGCGGGGCGCCGCTCACGCTACAAGCGCACGCCCTGGCTAGTCGTATCGCCTCCATGCTGGTGTCGGGAAAGCGGGCGTTGCACGCGAACTCCGACAGACACTTGACGGCATCTTGGAACGAGTCGATCATCGACGGGAACTGTTTCTCGTACAACTCGGTGATGATTTTTCCGGTCGTTTGGAACGCTAGCTCGACGATGGCTTCCTCTTGATCGCCCGCCGCCAAGTGGAACACGGAGAATATATTCTTCCACCCGGACCGTATGTTTTTGGCCTGGGAATTGACCATTTGGGCGACGCAACGTACCACCATGTCGCGGATCGTCGGGGACACGTTGTTCTTCATGATGTACTCGAACGGGCGGAGGAAATCCTTCTGGAACCTGAAATTCGAGAATTCCCCTTTCTCGATGAACTTCATGGACAGCTGCCGCAGGCTGTCCACCGCGAAGAAGCAGATGTCCTCGTTGGGGTTGCAGCCGACGGTGTTGAAGTGCTCCCCGAGCACCTGCCATATCCTGGACCACTGCAGCCTGATCCGGCCCATGTTGTAGTAAGAGATCTCCACGATTTTTTGCAGGGAGAACATCCTGGGGTGGCCGGGGTACGCCAGTTCCTCCAACGAGACCTTACACAACGCCTTGACGAAGTCCACTATGGCGTCGCCGTCTAATCGGATCGATCCAGTAAAAATCCTGTCCACGGCCACCACGACGCTCTGGGAACTGGTCTGTCCGATGTGCTCCTTCGAGCTGGGATCGGGGGGCTTGTGTCCGGGTCCGGATAAAAATTCCGGTCTCACGCCGGTACCGATCAACTGAGCCAGCTCCAACTGCGATATGCACTTTAAAATGTCCAACCAACTGGTCCCCAAGTAATTGCCGTCGGTGTGCGCCACCATTATTAAAGTCTTGATGGTGTCGATATTTTTAGCCTTCATGTCCATGATCGGGGAATTGGCGGTCAGCAAAGTGAACCTCGCCAACGCTTGGACGTAAGCGTCTCTCTCCAAGGTCATGTGGAAGATGCACGCTACCCTTATGGCGCACCGGATGCCGTCCAAACACAAGGCCGCCACCTCGGGATCGTCGCAGTCCTGCAGGCCCACGCTGAACGCCGCCAGGAACGACGTCCAAGCCATCTTGAACATGGGTCTCACGTGCTCGAGGTGTTTCGCTAAGGTAAACGGCGCCTGGACGTGGGACACGGACTCCATCAGGTTCTTCGCCGCGGTGGATATCGCTTCCATCTCCATGTTGAACAGGATCTTCCTCCGCTTCTCGTTGTTCACCTGCTGCTTGCCCGGCTTGCACACCGTGTTCTTCATTTTGATTTCGTGGCCGGCTATCTCGTCGTAGATTTGGGACAGGTACTCGACGGGCACGTCTTTGCTGTCCGTGTTACCGCTGTTCAGCTTGATGTACTGCTCCTTGGTCATCTTGTTTTTTACTTGGGGGGAATGCAGGTCCGTCGTCAGCATGATGATGGAGAAACCTAATATGTAAGCCGTGTCGGCGCTAGCGAACAGCCCATTGTTCGGATTGCACTCGCAGTATCTACTGGCAAACTTCTCCATGAGCCTGGAACATAAAAAATATTAACAATGAACAATTAAATAGGAAAAAATCGTACCTATCGATCTTCTGCGCTTCCCCGGGCAACCTGAATCCGTCCAGGAAGTGTCTCAAGGCGGCGACAAAGTCCATGCTGGTGAAATCCATTTGATCGACGTAGGTGTACATAACCTGCTTGCAAAATTCATCGTTGTCGCCTAAAAATTCGCCAATGAACGTTTTGTCCAGTCTGTCTTCATTGTGTAGAAATTTGGCGACTTCTTCGTGTGTAGCCCCCAGAAGACCCTGCTCCTGAAGGTAAGTTATCCCTTTGCGGGGCTTCCGGTTGAACGTGTCTATGCCCGTCTCCCAAACCTAAATCGCGATTTACAAACATTAATAATAAAAGCAGAATTTATGACGAGTCGTGTCAACAATAAAAATTTGCAAAGGGATAAACATATGCAAAAGTCATTAAGAAGTACATTAATGAACAGTGGCCACAAGGAAGAGCCTTGAGGCACGTCCATACCACTGCTAATCGTTCAATTGTTCAGTGTATCTCTAAAACAATTGAGGAGCAAGGAAAAATGGGTATTTTTATGGGAAAAAACCACCAAAGCTCTACCAGATTAGAGCCAGACTAATAGAATCTCGGTTGACTTAAAAGATACCGCTTTGGTCAAATTAGAGCAAATTTGTGGAGCTCGATGACGAATAGCTTGTCAAAGACAAATTTTACCTATCTTTCCTTTCGTTTTGAAGTTATTGACAAAAAACTGTACATGTCGATATTCGTAATTTTTTTCTTTAATCGTGAATGGAAGGACTGTTTAAATACAGACATCGTTAGGACGCTTTTTTTCATATGAACGCAGTTATATTAAGGTTTTAATTCAGTGCATTTTTTTTTTGGTTTATTCTCAAATGACTTTTACAAAGAATGCCCTGAAAACAAAACATTGAACAATGTCAAAGAGTAAACAACTTAAAAATGCTACTTTCGCATGAAGATGAGTGAGGTCTTCAAAACTGATTCATTAATTTGAAGAATTTTCAATTTGTATCGTGTGAAAATTCCATTTTTAAATATCTGAACTTCGAAATCGTTGATGAAAATTTAATTGAACTGTCAAAATTTCTTCTAAAGTAATAGTTCAATGTTTTGTTTTCAAAGCACTCTTTGTAAAAATGGGAAACTCGGTTATTTGACGAAAACAAATAAATAAAGCGCATTATATGACAAATTTCACATGAAGAAGAGTGAGATATGCTTCAAATTTGATAAATTTATTTGAAGAATTTTCAGATTTGCTTTGTGTGAAAATTGCATTTTTAATTATCTGATCTTTAACACTGTCAATGAAAATATAACTGAACTGTCAAAATTTCTTTTAAAGTAATAATTCAATGTTTTGTTTTCAAAGTACTCTTTGTAAAAATGGGAAACTCGACAATTTGATGAAAACAAACAAATAAAAGTGTCATATGACATATCGTAGAAAACAAAAATTGCATGGTTTTTTTATTTTTGATTAAAAAATAGATAAAAATAGAAACTTTTAAGATAAACGAGCCGAAAAAATGAGCACTGTTTAAAACAAACATTTTTTATCCCACATTTGAGCGACAGCCAGTGAAAATATAACGCTGTTCCCAGAACTTAATTATTTTTCAGTCGTTTTCAAGAAAAATGCATTTCCCCAGATATATTCATCATTCTGTATACATTAAAAAAATGTATGGCAAAAATACTGATAATTCCAACTCCTGATAGACTTAAATGGTCATTATACACAATTTATCCAAAAAAATTTGGGAATAGATGCGACATGAGAAATGGAGTCAATATCGTAAAAAGTTTTTTGTAAAATCCTTAGTTTCCGAGCAAAAAATTATTAAAGTTGTCTTATTTTTAAGCATTTCTAGCATCAGTCGCAATACACGTGGAGAACCACGTGGCTTTGGCGACTCCAAGTACTGAAATCCGATTTTACAATCGTCGTTGTGTTAGTGTTTACAATAGTTTTTTAGTAGTTAGTGTCAAAAATGGCTTGCGTGTATAGCAAGACAACATTTGTGCTATGGTGAAACAAAACATTTGTGTTAGTTCCTTGAAACTGAGTAAGATGGACCCATGTCCACACATCGGTGTAGAGCTAGAAGAATTATTATTTTCCACCTGACAATCGACGGAATTTCAAAGTTAAAAAAAAACATCTAACCTCTTTCTGCTGCTTGAGAACCTCGAGCTGCTCCGGCGAGTCCAGTATCTCCTTATTCCCGCCGCTCTCGCTAGAATGCAGGCTGTTCGAGGACCCCCCGTGGGACTTCAGCGAAGCGTCGTCGTTTTCCCTGTGTTGCTGTTCCCCCACGGTAGACTGAGAATTCGGGTTTACGTACAAATCCTTGCTCCACTCGACCATGCACTTCAGTATCGAAACGAGGCACTCCAGGCCCCTCAGCTTCATGGCTCTCTCCTGGTTGGGCGAGGCGCCTAGTTCTATGCCGTGCCTGCTCTGAGCCACCTTGAACAAATCGTTGACTAGACGTTCGAAGAGGTTAGCCGCCGCCAGATCACAGTCGTAATTCACATAGATGTCGACGACGCTCTGCGCGTCCCCGCAGATACGCGTCAGGGCCTGGATGACCATCCACTTGTGTTCGAAGGAGGAATTCGAGGTTTCCAGGATGTTCAGAAATATCTCCTTGAAGAACACCTCGATCTGCATCTTCAAGTGAAGCTTGAAATTCGACAGAAGCGCCAGGAATATCGCCAGAGATAACTCGAACACTTTGGGGATGGAGCTGACTCCGTTCTTGGAAAGCGCCACGCATAAGTACTGCTTGATAGCCGTGATGAACATTTCGTTCGACCTGAAGACCGGCCCGGCGTTTTGCAGGATGGATAGGAGTAGCTGAAGGGAAAGGATTTTGGATCTTAACTCGTGCGATTTAGGATCGGGAGTTCCGTCGGGTAACGGCTTCATGGAGAGCTTACACAAAGCCCTGAAGACGAGGAAAGCGTCCTTCTGTAATATGTGGGTGAATTTCGCCGTTACGGCGGAGTCGTTTTCGCTCTGGGTGTCCATGCTCTCCTGAGACGGTACCCTGAAACGGAGTATTAGATTTGTTTTTGAAAATTCTAAGGCCCAGTCCCGGTGTCGCGCGATAAATATTTTTGATCCTGAAGTCTCACCATTAAATTCCGATTGCCTAAACACAATATTAGTCGAACAACAAGACCTCCAAAAAGCATATAAAACTCATTCTGCCATTTTTTATTGAGAATGCTGAAGGAATTCCAAATTAGAAAATGGCGGATCCAAAATGGCGGACATTATACCACCTCTAAACCCATTATACCACAACAAATGATTTTAGGTCAGTTTAAAGTACCAATTTGGGGGTTTTCGGGACCACTGAATCTTATTTTAACCTCAAAATTCAGAATTCAAAATGGTGGATCCAAAATGGCGGACATTATACCACCACCAAATCTATTTTATCACAACAAATGATTTAAAATCAGTTTAAAGTATCAATATGGGAGTTTTCGGAGTCACTGAATCTTATTCTAACCTTAAGATTTCAAAATGGCGGACATTATCCCCACTTAACCCATTTGACAGCGACAAATGATTTAAAATCAGTTTAATGTAGCGATGTGGGGTTTTCGAGGTCTTTGAATCTTATTTTAACATCAAGAATCTAAAATTTAAAATGACGGATCCAATATGGCGGACATTACCCCCCAAATAACTCGTTTTCGATATTTTGAACCTCAGACAAGTAATTCAAAACCTAAAAAAGGGGGAAAGCGATAATACCTTTACACAGTTGGTGAGGTAGTTAAGTAGGGGTAATGTCCGCCATATTGGATCCACCATTTTGAATTTAGAAATTTCGAGGTTAAAATAAGATTCAGCGGCCCCTAAAACCCCCATATCGATACTTTAAACTGCTCTTAAATCATTTATTGCGGTAAAATGAGTTAAGTGGGGGTAATGTCCGCCATATTGGATCCGCCATTTTGAATCTAAAAATTTCAAAGTTAAAATAAGATTCAGTGACCTCGAAAACGCCCATATCGATACTTTAAACTGATCTAAAATCATTTGTTGGGGTACAACGGGTTTGGTGGTGGTATAATGTCCGCCATTTTTTAATTTCAATCAATCATTCTCAATAAAAAGTTGCAGAATGAGGTTTACAATAACACTTTTTGGAGGTATACTTCACAAATTAAAACATATTCCCCATAAATTCCCATAAATTGTTTTTTTTATAAATCCAGCTGTAAATATTTCGTGTTACTAACCTCGTAATCGACGACGAAACACTTTGAGTCTCGTTCTCGACCGAATTATTCGTTTGGGCCTCGGCCAGCTTGCTCTCCACTTCCGCCATCACGCTGTCCAACAAAAGCTCGATAATTTCCGGAACAACGCCCTCCCCAGCCAACTCGCTCTCGGTCTTAATCTCATTCTCGGACTTCGATTTATAATCAGTCCCGTTCGATAACTTCGAGTCGTTCATCGACTGATTCGACTGGATTTCCGCTTGCACCTCCGCCTCCAGCGCTTGGTTCTCCATCCTGGTGAATATCACGTTCAGCATCTGGGTCAGGGTGGCTCGGGCCGTCGTCTGATTGATGAGGTTTTTACTCGCCAGGAATATATTGTAGCAAGTCCGCACCGCCATAAGGACGGTACCTTCGTGTACTTCGACATGTTGGCTGGTAACGACGGTCAATAACGCTTTTATAATTTGCAGCTGAACTCCTAAAAGCGCACAACAAATGTATGAAAAAGTTGTTTATAACTCATACAGAGCTCTTATTAAG
The DNA here is from genome assembly GCF_000390285.2 of Anoplophora glabripennis. NCBI lineage: Eukaryota > Metazoa > Arthropoda > Insecta > Coleoptera > Cerambycidae > Anoplophora > Anoplophora glabripennis. The sequence goes on along the minus strand of NW_019416324.1, from coordinate 533,183 downwards.
CCGAAATTTAAGCCCTTTTTACCCAAGTAGTGACAATTTAGGTTTTAAACAATAAATTAAGTATTTAAAATAGTTCATATTTACAGTATGAATTAACTGATGTACGGAGAGTGTCAGCAAAATGCTGCCATAGCGGCACGATTGCATTTTGACTACTTTTCTTTGTGACTTCATTCTGTCAATTCATAGATTTGAGTTCATTTAAATTACAAATGTTAGTTACGTCTGAATTTTCAAGAAAATGTCACTTGAAAAATGCCACTACTTTTTTTAAGTTCTACTTTCAACTTAAAAGCACTGTATTATTTTTCATAATCGAAGTAATACCTTCGTCAGTTTGAGGTCCAGTAAAACATGCGCAAATGGTTTCAACAATTCTGTCGATAAGCAGCTTCCCAGGTGTGGTAGAGTCGGGGATGTTGGCAGTCAGATGGCCGTAAGCTATTAATTTTTGCAGGCAATCCAAAGCAGTCACTACGATTCGAGAAGATTTGCTTTGGCATGCCAGTTCGAAAGGTAGGAAATATTTTTCAGTGGTAAGGACGTTGGCCTCCCCACTTTTTGGTAACGGGAGTGCATCCGATATCTTCTCATCCTCTTTTGAGGTTTCGGCGGTTTCCTTTTTTATTTGTTCTAGAATTATAATTCTCATTTAAAATATATATAACCTTCTTGATATTAGAATTTGCTGAGATATCTATTAATAATAGAATTGAAAAATATTAAAATGGAGAACCATTTTAATTAACATAAGTCATTATAAAATGTTAACTCATTTATTATAATCACTCTTCTATTTTTAGTAGCAAATATATTAATAATTACCTAGTAAACAGCAATATTCAAAACATTAGCAAATTTTTTCATTAATGAAAATCATTATTAAAAATTAAATTAATTTTTACCCTTTTTAAAAACCTTCAGTCGCCCAAACAACGATTTGATCATATTGTAGCAAACGACACGAAATGTATAAGTAAACCTGCAGAACTACTGCTACAGGTTATTGATAAGATATGGTTAATACGTTATTAATACCTTGCATCATTATAAATTTCTTTTCATCTTTTTATGGCATATTAAGAACAAAACTAAATAACAAACATAAATTTATATAAGGTGACAAATAAATAAACAAAAATTGTATAATGAAACTAATAAAGGAACCACCTTTGTTTTCGTTGAGTTCGCAATAGAGACAAAGAAATTATTTCAATATTATGACAAAATTATTTATAGATTAGGACATATCCCTATTTATTAATTTATCAATTGCCAACACCCTTTCTAATATTTATATTTACGTAAAGACTGAAATTTGGTATGGGTACCTACATTTTTTATACAAAAAATTATTTAACTACAATTATCACCATGTACATACTTCAAAAATATTACTTGGTCGGTAACTACATATTTACACTTTGATGATTATTACTTAGCACCAGCACAATTTAATTTAAAATAATGCATTACTGTTTACAATTCACATAATGTATTACTGAAAACAGACTGGTATAATTGTTCCAATAGACGAAATAAATCCTTGTTTCCTGTCATAACACAAAAAGAATTCAAACTTGTGTTAAATTTAATTCATCTCGACATACCGCTAAGTAAAAGACACTTTTTCTTCAGAATTAGAAAGTGTGGTTTAAATTTGGTTCAAATAGATCTATTTATTTGTAAAATAAAAATATATTACGCCTAGAAACTTCCTTATCCTACATCCCCAACAAATGCATTATAAATTACATATTTTACTTAAAATGAGTTATATCCCCAACATAAATCTGATAAAAATTATAAAAAATGTAAGTCGCTATCGATTAACTATTTGCTCTACTATTGGTAATGAAAAAGGTTATATATATGGAACTGAACATAAATTAATTTTTAGTATAAATTATAAAGATCTACTTGCAATTCTGCTATATTATTATTAGTCAACCAAATCACAAAAAATATTAAAAAATGCCCTAAATACAGCACGAGTTTATCACTTAAATGCTAATGTAAGGTAAATATTTAATCACACAGATGGTACTGTTCGCTTAAACGAATAATTTAATAACCACTTATGGTGCAATAATCCTCAATAATCAACAGGACAACAATACCGTACAAAAATAACGTTATAAGATCAATATGTTAATTTAAATTTAAGGAAATATTTTCTTACCAAGAGCTGCTTCACATGCTCTTTTAAGCTGTGAATGGTGGGATCTTTTAATTTCCTTGTCATTTAAAATTTTCTCCAAAGCCCTCAGTATGAACATTTCTTTAGTTTTATTGTTGGATTGCATTGTTAATAAAACGTAAAATTAGTTAATTCTTTAAACCCTTCAACCATACCGAAGGGATCATCGTCGTTTGTGACGTGTAGAAAAACTGAATATTGAACGCAATCTAGCTGACATTTGCTATTTTACTGCGATTTCTGTATACAACACTTTATGGAGGTCTTTAACTTTCTCGACGAATATTTTTACACGTGTACACACACTTATCTTTAATTTTATTACTTTTTAAAATGTTTACAACTTAGGCACCAGCAATCTGTCAACTAGACATGTCATCTGTAGTTCACTAGTATTTTGACAATTTTTGACAGCTATAAAATTAAAGTGGTTGAAGGAATGTACGTTACGTTCCAAAATTCCACTAGACACTAGACTAGAATAGGTTTGTTCCGTTGAACTTTCACAGTATAAAAAAATTCGGAAGCATTCAAAGAATGCTGTAAAAGAGTAGATATCTTGAACTATCAAGTAATATAACATTTGGTGACAGTAAATATCCGTATGTAATACGATTCTTTACCAACCGAAGAAGTTCGCAAATCAACTTTTTGACAAGATGTATGTTGTGTTGCCTATCTAACTGACAGTTATCCATTGACTTCTATTAGAAGTAGATTATCAATTTGTACTTTTTGTGTAAAAAATATATATTAGGATTTAATTTTTCTAATATTTGATGATATATGCGTAATAAATTGTCCAAAATATGTGAAAATTAATAGGTCACGTAAATCTGTATAGAAAATTTAAAATTATATTTCAATGTTGGTAATAGGGATTCTGCCTCGAAACAGAAACGGACTGCTATGATACTTTGTCAATATCTAGGTATTTTAATATATATAGTTTAATTATTATAGTAACAGCAACAACGCCAAAATGGCGGTTTGATAAATAGTCACTTTGAGTCATTGTGTTTCAGGTTAGGTTTTAAGTATTCCGACCATCTATTATCATATGAGTAACTAAATATTTATTTACTCATATGCCTATTATTTACATTTTTTTGAACTAAAAGATGTAAAAAAATGAGGGCTTAAACAAAATAATAAAAGTTTGAATAACATTAAAGAAAGAATTTATCTTTTAACCAAATACCTATCCACGTACTAAAAGTATATTTTTACACCCTATAAAAATATACCTATGTTTATATAGATTGTATATTAATATCATATTTCAAAGTTGGCAATAGAATAGAGATTTTGTTCTAAAATGGTGGGTACTTTATCTAGGGATTTTATACTATTCAAAAACGCACTGTTCCTCCAATGGGGGATTTTGTGAACTGTGTGGAGCGCGATCATATAAAATATCTGACATTACCGAATTCAATTTAATCTTCTTCTAGCGCAAACATTAGAAAGAGACACAGATATCCTTCGACTACGCTCAATGTATCATCTGAACGCGCCCCTAGCGTTGCATATAGCTATCTTTCTCTAAATTGCGAAAAAACCGAAAAGGGAAGAGGAGCCAAAGCGATTCCCCTTCATTCTTTTCTCTCATAGTTGGAGTGAAGTCAAGCAGTCGACAATAATAGTTCTCAAACTAAACTTTTTTATCGTTTTATTTTCATTGTGTTTTCTTTCAGTTGCCAGAAGGTTGTTTTGGTTTGAAAAAAAAATATTTTAAAGGCGAGTGGAACAGTTGGTAAGAAAAGGCTTACTTGATAATCAATGTTTTTTGTTTTACCTGTTATCAAATTATTAATTAATTGGACTTGCTGTTTTTATTCATCCTTAGTTATTTGTTCACTTCCAGTATATAATATCTATAAATAGGCATTTAATAAATACGATACCGTTTGGTAAATATCAGATAAGAAGGTATAATCAATAAATATTTGTTTAAAATTGTTTTCCTGTTTCCCAAAAATGTTTCTATGTCCATATGCAAATACATTGTTAAGTAATAATTAAAGTTAATTGAACTTTACCAGTACAAACATTTTTATAGATACTTGTATAAAATAGATATACTTATTATACAATTCTTTATTTTTGTTTTAACTGTCCACGGACAAGAAAATTCAATCTATGAAAAAATTTTTGATGCAGACTCAAAAATCTAAAAAATTGTGGAATATTTTTGTTCCCTTAATTTTTCCCAGAAGTGTACAAAAACATGTTAACAAGCCGATTATCCGACCGGTACAGTTAAATAAATTTTACCTGAAACCGAGGAAGAAAGTAACATTTTCGAAACTATTTTTCGGTCGATGTAATGTGAATGCGTTTACCTTTACCTAACTGCAATTTACACTACTGATGGTACCTATTAAATATTAAATATTAAATATTATGTAAACAACTTTTATTTTACAAAATTTAATTATAAATAATATTTCTTAATAAAATTAAGTTATAACGTTAGCATCTACTTTCTTCGGCAGATCGAGTAAGAGTATCTGGTATATCGTCCCGATGTTGATATCCCGCGCCCAATTCTGCAAGCTCAGCACTGGCCCTGGCCAAATGACATCATCGCTTACGCTGCTCACTCAGCGTCGGTCTAAGCCGGAACCCCAAAAGTTGATAACAATTACTGAATTCTCATGTTAATTTAACACAACAACCAATACAAACATGTCTTCAACAGATGTGATGTCAAACCATAAAGTTGCCCTTTCTCGTAAATTTCTTGTTATTATACGTTACTATTTTACAACAAAACTCTTGTATATTTTACACAAGACTATCGAATCAAAAATAGAAATATGCATGTAAATGTTCTCGCAATGAAATATAGTAATGGGCGATAACAGTGGTTGGGGTATCTTGCATTGTTATACGCGGTAAAAGATCATTATTTAAAAAGGAATTAAGTCGTGGCTTTGATAAGACACCTAAAAGTAAACAATTAAATCATAAAACATTATAACTGTACTTTTAACAGCGATTAGATTTTTCTCGTTATGAAACTTTATTAAAATTTCGACGCCACTGAATATTATGTAAACTTCGAGTTCATTTGATTTCGAAGTATATTTCAAAGAAAAAATGACTCCATTTTATTCGTAAAATGATCGTTTTCTGGTTAAATAAGTTTGCTACACAGTAACTAAAACGAAAGTAACTCTTCGATGAATTTATCGTCTATTGAGGAGGGAAAGATACATTTTCCGATGTTTTTGCGTGGAAAAATTAAAGGAATTCTTATGTTTCATCATTTTTATAGTTTAGATGGAATTTCTTCTATCATTCTCTAAAGCAATTTTTAATCAACGAAGTTTTGCTAAAAATTAATGTTGCAAGTAATGTAGACTTTGTTATTTGGTCCTGTATATTATGAGATATTTTATCTTCGGCTTTTTAGATTTTTCTGAATATTTTCAGTGATTTGATTTTAAAAACTTTTATTCTTGTAGTTATATACTTATATTGTGGTAAATAATTATTGTTTTATCTGGACAATTGGCAGTCTGGCCAGTGATTCACATGGTATGATTATAGCATCCTTGATATCATAATGGTCAGTTATTTTCAGTTTTTTGCATATTTTATATTTCATCCCATTTAAATATCACCAGTTGGATGACAGAGAATATGTTCACTGCTTTCGCTGAACCCACGTAAAGTGCATATCGGCAAATATGCGATATGGCTGGTTTGTTTATTGTTAATCAGCACAACGACATGCATGGGAATTACATTTTTTTAAGTTAGTAGTTACAGCTGTTAACGTCTTTATTTTACGCGTAGTTAATATCCTGTAATTTGGTTATACAGGGTGATTCACAAACGGCGACCAAAAATGAAACCTAGAAACCTAGTATTCTTTGGTGAATTTTAATGGGAGTTTTTCATATAAAGCTTTATTTTAGGAAAAGACCTCAGATTTGGGACAATGTTTATATACATACAAATTATTCCACTTAGTACGTTTTTAAATTATTAAAAAAAAAAAAAACGTTTTTTTAAGTTTAACACCCTGTATCTTTTTAACGAAGCCTAGATCCTAGATAATAAAAACTTTATACGAAAGATTCACCAAAGAATACGAGGTTTCTTTTTTGGTCACTGATATATAGCCGCTCAAACTTCCAATTGGCCAATTCAGTCAATTTTCAACCAAAAATACTTTACAACCTCTTATTTTGAAAGAAGTTTTACCTACTTTTTTATGAAGAAATGCCTGTACCTATCTTTACTAAAATAAACTAGAGGCAGGAAAAATTAGTCAAAAATGTAAAAAAATAAAATAATCGAATTTTTTGCTTTTTTTCAAATTGTTTATTAACGATTTTTTGTAAATTTTTCTTTAGAATTTTTAACTAGGCCATTTCAATGGGAAATTCAATTCTCTAAATAAATTTTCCTATGAACTATACGGAAATTTTGCTTCGTTTTCGAGCTACAATTAAAAAACTGAAAGGGGTGCATTTTCACCCCTATCTCCAATTTCCACCCTTTAATTTAATAGCACTCCGCGGTTTTTTCATATAAAATGTATTTTTTGCGATTCTGCGTTATTTTTCCCCTAATTTTCTAAATAATAACACGAAATCTTACTATTACTCCATCATTAAATCAACCTGGACAAATGTTCTAATATTTTCTTCAACTCGGACTTTCAGAAATGGACGCAAAAGATGTGCCACCACCTTATGATGGCGGTTTCGTGAACCAAACCCACGGACAGCCCTGTAAGTACCTCCACTTTTAATTACACTGTAAAATCGGTAACGGGGAACAATTTGCTTCTTTTAAATTTTGTAATTATGAAGTTGGGCCTTCCATTTTACTACAAGACCAAATCATTGAACCATTAATTATAACCGAATGAAAGTAAATAATTAAACGTTTTATTTGGTTTGGAGGATCGTTTTTGAAGTGAAACATCGATGCATATTTTTGTCAATTGCCGGACTTGAATTTTAAATAGTTTAAAGCATTGCATGGAAACGGATATTTATAATATAATGATATAAGTTATGGGTTGGGTTTATTGAGATAGCAGTCATATCACAAATGAAATGTTGAGAAACAATAGTTTTGTTCGCAATAGTGCCAACGAGCTGTTATGTTGTCTTCAGTTAGTACTCAAAAAGGCCTACTTTTTGATATTGTATTTTTTGACATGTGATCTTTTCTACGGCCTACTATCATTAAGGAAAGATCCTCAAAAATTAAAAACATATTAGGCATTTTTTTAAGAAAGAAATGGATAGCATTTCCGATTTGATCACACCTCAAAACTGTAAATACAAAGTTTCGTAATTTTATTAACCGAAGGTACATCTATGCAGTTTCATTGATTTCACTCATACAGGGTGCTCACAATAAGACAGCTAAATTATATATTTTTTTTATCACAAGCTATATAAAAGCTATAATAATGAAACTTTGTGTTTATGGTTTTGAGGTGAGATTAAATCGAAAATGTTCTCCATTTCTTTCACAAAAAAAATGCCTAACATGTTTTTTAATTTTTGAAGGTTTTTTTAATGTACTAAATTATCATTTGGACTTGTGTAAGTAGCAGCAATTAATATTGTTATGCAATCTCAGCCAGACATAATAAATAACCAAGCATCTTCAACATCGACCAACTCTCATGGAGCCGTTGATAAATTTTGCATAGTTTTGTTGTTTACTTTTAAATATACTTTATGGTCACTGATTCGATCAGTAATAACAAATATTTATACAGACTGTTTAGCAGTGAAAAGGCTGACGAATCTAAATCGGCAAAATGTGCATTTCGCAACATAATCCATACTTATCAAACTGCTTGTAATAGATACTCACGCATTTATCAGCAGTTGTTTCTTATATTTGACTTTTGTTGACCCTATAAATAAGTGGAGGTACCAATAGCTTTGTAAACTATACAGCAACTTCGTTATTTTAAATACCCTATATATTATTGCATTTTCGTACTCTATGTGAAATTTTAGGGTCACTTTATTAAATATTCCCTATACCTAGGAGTTATAGATTTTGAGTAATTTATTTTTACAGAAAAAATTTGACAGATGCAAGGGTCCGCGAAGATGCTAGTAACTCTTTTCAGGAGCTTGATATCAAGCCGGATTTTTCGTATCTGTAAAGGGTATAGGTAATGCTAAATTATGGTATACCAACAAATTAAAACATTTAATACTAGGTGTTTCATTTTTGCTGTTACTTTTTGATAACTTCAATCAGCTATAACTTTGTTAACTTAAATATAACACCCTATATTTTTTTACCCTGTCGTATGCAGACTGAAATTTCCTTTCAAGCCATATTTTTTTATACAATCAAAAAAAGTGTAATATTTTTCAGCAGCTCCACTACAACCCCCAATAATTATGGCTCAACCCCAACCACAATATGCATCTTCCACAACTACTTGTAAGTATTACTTAAACTTTATAACTGTTTTTGTTACATATAACTTATTTTAACAACGGATTCAATCATTGAAAATTCCTCGATAATTAAAAGTGTCCCATATGAGGCAATTTCCCGGCATTATGTTCAATGGGAAGCTACGGGAGCGGTTCATGTTATATAAAATTGTGCAATATTTTGCTAAACGATTTCTTTAAATATTCCAACTAATTCCAGAAATTAAGCTCATGCAAGAGCAATTTAATTAAAATAGAAAAAACCTCTATTGAATAAAGAAATTCTAATAAACAATTATCATAACACGTACATAACACGCATTGAACTGGGAAAACATATTAACATTCAAGTATGGAAATATACCGGGTGTTTTGTTAAAAAAATCGAGCTTCCGTCAGCGATTAACCTTAGTAAAATGATGGGAGGGAATAGGGGATGATGTCTGTGGTTTACCACGTTGAACATGTAGGTATTTGGTCTGTTTAAAATACACTAATGCAAACATTAGTCAAAAGAATTTCCGAAAATTTTCCGTGATTTTTGACAGACTGTATTTAGGTGAAAAATGGTCGTATCAGAAATTAAAAAATTTTTGAAGCTCTAAGATTCTAGTTTTTAGATCTTTTGGTCAATTCTAAATCATACCAGATTTACACCTACAGTACGGTATATTTATTTACGTGACATACGTTTAATCCATAGTTTAAAATTTTGATTTAGCCAATTGGAAGGCTTGCTTTGTCAAATAATTTTAGAACAATTTATAAAATATTACGAATAATTCAATGTGACTGTCAGTTTGGCTTCTCTTTAGTCGCGTTATTGTTTATTCCAGACGTGGTAGTTAACAGTGGTACACCTGGGGGCTGCCGAGTTTGCCACAACAGGACTTGGACGGGATCATACTCCTGTTGCGCATGGTTGTGCTGTATCTGCTGCTTTCCATGCGGGCTCATCTGCTGCCTTTGCATGCGCCAAAAGAAGTGCAGCAAATGTGGATTCACCGTTGGCTAACAAGGTTATTTCCTAGTATTCCAAACACCAAAATTTACCAGAAAGTTCCATTATTTTGTTTTTTTTTACCTATCAAACCTTACTTTCTGTTACAGTACATTGTTCAACAACAAAAAAGCTGTAATGTTCCATATATAAGTATTATTATTGTGTTAACTCTGAACACAATTAAATAAATATTAGATATTCTTTAAGTTCCATATACTATTAGTACCATGAGTAAAAAAATATATATATATGAAAGAGTTCCTGTTATTTCATTTGTTGAAAAATGTAACAACACTGTTATCTATCTACAAGAACATTTAACATACCTACATAGGTAACTAGATGTAGGTAAAAGTATTTAAAAATAATGAGTCTCCAATTATTTTTATAACCTTACTTATATGCAGGTTTCTAAATAGTGTTTGTTACTTTTATAAGATGATGAGTGGCTAAACACAAATGTAGTAGGTAGTCGCTTTTTTGTATGTCTTATGACGGAAATAAATTTATGTACCATTTAAGTGTTTCTGTCAACTTGAACTTTATTCCATATCCTATTTAAATGAAAACCATGGATCCGAGGACATATTTAAACCCAATGACTGATTTGTTCACGGCATAGATAATAAATTTGAAAATTTCGATGCTAGTCTCTCCAAACTTTGTGAAATAATGGTTCTAAGGGCAGTAAAATCATGTTAGCAAAATAATTTTTATTAAACTTGACATTTATTAAGAAAAATTGCTAAGATAATACAGAATAAATTAGCAAAGCCTCCTAATTAGTTGATTTCCCTCAAAGCAAGCACTATATGGTTCTGGTTTATAAACTACAAGTTATTGGGGCCGACGTTTGAACACAAGGATCGATGGTTCCGCAGATTTTGCCTTGTTGGGTCTCGCCAGCTCGACTTGAAACATGGGTCAGATTTTTGTCGTGTCGTGGGCTTTGGACAAGCAGTGCTGCTTAAGCTTTTCGGATCCTCAGCGGCTACTTGTGAAACGATTTCGGTGGATTAGGCTGAGATAATTGAAAAGTAGGTATAGTGAAAATTTCTCGCTGCTCAAGCGATTTTTCGGCGGCTTCTGGCTACTCGTTGGTCATGTTTTGCTCTCTTCGAGTTGGGAATTGGAAAGTATGCGATTTTAAATTTTTTTTCTGAGAATATGCTTTGTGTAAATAATATAGTAATCTTTGAGAATTTGGTGATCCAGACTTCTCTCCAATAAAATTGTCGAAAATACCTAATTTTTTACTAAAAACTAGTTGAGTAATTGAAAATATGTAAAAATTAGGAAAAAATCCGTAGAATTCAATGAACTACTATACCCCACCTGAATTTTTGGACTTCATTTTCAAAATGGCGTCCAAAGATCGCAAGAAACAGTTTTTTTTATAAAAAAACATTTTAGAAAAAAATGTTTCAAACGAAAGTTGTAGGAATTTTTAACACGGATCGAATAAGCCCAAACCGGTTTTGATCGATAAATAAATTAATTAGTTATTGCAAAAAAACCGCTAAAATTCGCATTTGTTCAAATAGCTCTTTCAAAAATAAATATTTTTTTATGAAACTTGGTGAAAGGATAGCTCTTGGTAATTCCGTTGTTTTTTTAACGAATCTTGACGATACCATGAAAAAATTCAGTGCGATTGTGGAAGATCCTCGGGATCGTCCAGACTAATAATTAGTTAATTCGTGTATAAGGCCATAACTTGTAAACTATTCAACTTACCGATTCCAGATTTCGTATGAGTTATTAGGACAGTGATAAGGAATGAGAGGATGCGATGCCAAAACGTTCTGGTGGTAACAATAATGCAGTTTATAAATGTTTAATTCAAAAGTCATAAATAAACTTCTTCTGTTTATAACTTTTGTAGGTCTCTTAAAGATGAAAAAAAGTACTTTACTGTTTTCTCGTGGAAATGAACGGAAAAAGAGTTATAAGCGAAAAAAGTGAATTTACGTAAAAGTTATACAATTAACCATCCTGTAAACAATCTTCCACCCATTATAAAAATGGGGGGAAACTAATATGTTGTTGTACATAATATTTAGCATCTATAGTGACAAATTCAGCTTGCCGAACCAAAAAGTCTAGTCCAACTCTATTTCCTGGGCTATGAATGTCGATGTAGCGGAAGGTTCATAAAAATAGTCAGAACAATATACATGGCTATATTTTGGGTTGCTTGAACTATCTAAAAATATCGCATATTTGTTTTTCTTGCGAGCAACCAACCTTGAGGCACCTTTATCCGTGGAATTACATGCCTATTTATAAAATAGTATTTGTCCTTAATGAGTCACAAATTCATGTAACAGTTTTATAGAAGAATATCCAACGATCTGTTAACGTTCTGTAAGTACCTACAATTAATAGGTATATTATATGAATGCAAGAAGATTAAAATGCACAAAAAGTTACTTAAAACCTTTGTATACAAGAAGCGAATTTATCTTGCTATGATTTGGCTGCAAATTTAAGTAATTTGAAAAGGAAAAGAACTTTTTGTATCATATATTTCAACCACTTCCCATTTTTTAATGAGAAGCCTAAAATTCTTTTGTGTTTTTATATTACTTATTGGACCGCATTGTATATATGAAATGTTGTGAATCGAAGCAATTGTGATTTTTTTAATGCGTCAGTTTTGTGCATTCAACTTTTGAGATGAAATTGTTCTAGTTTTCAAGTTTTTAGAATTTGTCTGAGTAATAATCAATATCTAAGAATATGTACCAAATGTTTCCTGTCTCATTATAAATAAGGTTTTTTTATGACAGAAGTATCTTTGGTTTTCCCAATTTATTGGATTATTGTCTAACAAACGATGTAGCATACAACATTTTTATTCATTTTAGTATAGAATTGGTTTTACATAGTAGGTATCCTGATAGTGTTGTTAAATATTTACAAATTAATATAGATAATAATCTTATCTAATCTAGTTTTAACTTTAGGAGATTATTTGTTCATATGAAGCTCACACTTGTTTAACACATCGCAAACAGAATGCCAGGTAAGTCTTTGTTTTATTTTTAACATATCTTTGAAAAATCAGTGGCTTAAAAATTATTATGCGACTAGTCAATGCCTTTTTAATACCTTTTTTTTTAATATTGTATTTTTGTTTAGGAAGTCGTAATAATTATTAATAAATATGTTATCTCTGTTCTAGTTCTGTATATCATCTTTCTTGTTGGAATAAATAATGTTTCTTTGCATTAAGTTCAATCTCAGTTTATGCACCTATTTAGTTTGTAACAATGTGTTACTGAGATTTGTATGCGCTAATTAATAGTAATAATTAATGCGCATTCAGTCTAAATTGAGTTTGGTGAACAATGTTTTGTGTAATAAATTTCATTTTCGTCTTGAAAAATTAAAAAAAAGGAAAGATTTTTATATACTTAGTATTTTGATTTTGAAATTCTTAATAATTTTTTAGTTAGTTGATTCATTCAAGCTTTTCAATAAATGCAGATATGATGTTTACAAGGTTATTACTAAGAAATTAAGTACATAGCTATGTGCGATTAAACTATCTGATAAGATAGTCTTTGATCTGTTTATTTACTCTACATTTAAAAAGAAATTAATATCTAATCTCTTCTCGGTATATAAGGTAAAATCTCCCATTTTTTTCGGATAGCATGGATTTTCCTGAAAATTTGCGTACAAGCTCATCTGACCCCCCGCTTCAAAAGTTATATTGTTTAGATGTGTGCTTTTTTCTATTTGGGGGTGAAAACTACCCTTCTATGAAAAAAATGCGAAAATCACGGATTTACGTATTTTGAAGACTCAATTCATGTTCAAATATGTTGAGTAAAGTTCCTTTCATGTTTTTTAATATAATTTATGAAACTTAATTACTTTTCAACCCTTAAAAATCCTTAAAAACTACCCTTCCATGGCCAAAAAAATAGAAACAAAGTTTTTAACAGTTTAAAATACTATTTTGGTGCATTCACAATGTATTGCATTTCTTTTGTTGTTATTCGTTAGAAAGCTTACGACTCGTTACAAAGTTGCAACCCTTAAAAACCATCCCTTATAATAAAATAAACAAAAAAATATTATTGAAAGCCTGAGATGTTTTAATGGTATGCATATGTTGAATTATAAACTTTTATTGGTTTTCAAATGATCTATGATATATTACCACCTTTAGCCATCCAAAAAACCCTTATGTCGTAAAAATTATATGAGTTTTTTTTAAATTTTATTGAATTTATTCTTAATATTTTTTTATTAAATTAATATCAAATAAAAAAATTTTATATACATTATAAACGGATGTACTGTACAAAATGTTTTACACCTATTAAAGGTCTTTTGAAGAACTTTAATAGGTGTTATATAAGTTTTCCTCGAACAACCTTTAATTTTTCCGCCACAGGATGTTGAACGTTTCGATCTTATCTTCGAAATTGACTTCAACTTCTGGGAGTCACAACTCGGGTTCTATACCACCTACAAAAATTAAAAAAAACAATCTCATTGCTATTCAATTACCTTCATTTTTGCTTCTGATCATTTTTTTGATAAAACTTGTAGTTTTTGAGATATTCGCGAAAAATGGGTCAAAAGCATGCATTTTTTGGGCTAAAAACAAACGTTTTTAGGCGCAAATAACTCAAAAAGTATCGACTATACAAAAAAATTTTATAGAACATTTTTTGCTTAGAATTCATCCCCCTATCCAATCGTGAGGTTATTTTTAATAAAAAAATTCCCACCCTCCAGAAGGGGTGGCATCCACCCCTAGGGTAAAAGCACACATCGGCACTATATAACTTTTATTTCTTGGGCTATTCCCTAGCTACAGTTCAAATTTCACGTCAATCCATTCCATCCGAAAAAATTTGTAGCCAAAATGCTTGATTGACTGGACTATATTACTAATCTAGAAGCACGATTTCCAATACTGGAAATTACAATAACTTTTCATATTTCCAGAAAGAGTTGTTGTTGTCCAGCCTAAGCCAGGATGTCCAGTATGCGGTAACAACAGTTGGACTGGAACGTACCCATGCTTGGGCTGGTTGTTGGCGATAGTCTGTTTCCCATGTGGTATAATTTTGTGCTGTTGCATGAGAAAGAAGAAGTGCACAAAATGCGGATTCACGGTGTGATTAAAAGAGGAAAAATTCTATTTCCAATATTTGCGTACTTATCTTGGAATGTAATTAATAATTTTCTATTGCTTATTGAAAACATTGATAACTTATCCACGTTCCCTTAACACCGATGAGGCAATCATCTAAAAAAGATTATCTTGGTCTATGAGATATGAAATGCAATGTGTATTTAAACTATAATTATACATACTGAGATTTGTACACTTATTGTTTTATATTATACATAATTTTATTTTTAATATAAATCTTCTACACCTTACGGTAGTTTTGTTCCTCCCGAATTTTCTCCCCCACCTTCCCCAAAAGTGTCTCGTTCTTTCCTTAGGGCTTCCCACTATTTTTTGGATCTTTACGTCAATTTATTTCAACTTTACACGTTTTTCTCTAGCTAAATAATACACAAATACTTTACAAAATAATTTAATATTTTAGAAATATTTACATTTTTATATAATTAATTATAAAATTATTTATAAAACAACGTTTAATATTTAGGAAAATAAAATATGAATCTTGGGGTTTTCCAACCCAATACGTACAAAATATCACATACATCAAGTTCCAAAAAGCAGGTATTAGCCATTTACAAACATTTTATTTACAACTAGAATTAGTTTTATTAATTGGTTAACTGATGGAAAGGATACTGAATTTAGAACTTTGCTCCTTTTAATACAGCTTTTTGTGTTCTTCTCACCCATATTCGAGTCATTTTTATCATCAAACTTCACCATTTGAAGACTAAAAAATCAATCCTTGGTCCACTACAACTCTCCTGTATTCAATAGTAGGTTTCAGTGACAAAAACAAATTCTCCCACAACAAAAAGGACTACTTGTCCTTTTATTTCCTTTGCATACGTCGTTATTCCATAAAAATTAATCCTACATGTTAGTTTTCTCTTGAACAGCGCATAAAATAAGTTACTCAAAGTAGCGCCATCTCAGTATCTCGCGTTTCTGTCGGAATATTTCCCAGATAGCTTGCCGACGGAGTATCGGTCACTGTACCGATCATCAGCGTACTTTTCACCGGCCTTATAGTGAATTTCCGAAGAGCCGATGTTCTTCTGCCAGTGGTGGGTCCAGTACATATCCTCGGGGTTCACCTCTCTCGGATTCTTCACGTCTTTGCATATTATCACGCAGTATATCAAGCTGCCTATCAGGGTTAGGAAACCGAAGATTAGGAAGACTATCCCTAGGATCCTGTAAAGACGGAAAGAGATTTGTTAGTGTTTTGAAAAGGTACTTAGACTTTCGGGACATATCGCTGTCTTTTTGAGAAGAAATACAAAAGGAGATGTGTATTTTGTACATCTCCAAATAAAACAGGAAGCAGCTAAGAATGAAATTCATTTATTAGTTCGGACAGTTTGCACTTTCCATTTCATTTATCTGCAGACAAACTGAACTGGAAATTATTTGGTAATTCATCATCGATAAATTGATATTGTTTTAAGAATTCTATAGGTATTAAGATCGCATTCTTTTTTAATAAAGACAGCAGATAAATTAAAAGATTAGATATCAGTATTGGGACATTTAATCAGTTAACATTAAGGTCTGATTAATTTGCAATGTACTTAAACCATACTGATAGGTATGTATGTCTGGTCTAGAAAGTGAATAATTAAAAAAAAAACGATTGCTACATATTTCTCCGCTAATTGAATATATAAAAAAACTTCTATGCTTCCAACTGTTTCCTTTGGACTTTTAGATATACCCGCTGTTCATTTTTCTACTTACCACACATAGACAGGCTCGTAAAACTGGATGACGATGACGAATCCCAATGTAACGAGAATTATTCCTAAATTCAACAGCAACATCAAGCAACACATGCCTTTGATGTTGGGACAGAACGGATTTGGAGTCGCCATTGCTTCCACGGTCATCCCTGCTTTTCGAGACGACCTTGACTTCGCCGTACTGGCTACAGATGGCGCCACGCCGCTCCTGTACGAATAGTGACTAGGAGCACGAGCTCGCGAACTTCGACTGAAAAAAAATGAATAAATTTTAAAGTATGAGTAATAAACAATAAAGATGTGGAGAGAGAAAATGTTGCCAGTAAAAGTAGACAAAAAGAACAAGCAAGTTTTGAGTGTGGGTGAGATATAACCTACGAAGTAGTCACATCTTAAACGTTACTGCTATTCACCGACTACTTGCGCAAAGGAAATCTTTGTATCTGCTGGTTGAGAGCGACCTATGTACTAATCTAGGTGTTATGAATAGTCGCTTTGTGGGAAATAACTACTCTGAGGACTACAGTCCCGTTCATCTTCAATTACTCTTGCAATGTCATATAAAACAACTAATAAGATCATTCATAGTGGTCACAATAGTCTCTTTTAGTGTGACGTCACATATTTAGGCAACCCGCAACAAATTGTCATAGTTGAAATAGTTGCGTAATCAGGGGACCAACATTATGCCTCTAAAAAATCAAGGCTAACATGATTAGTATTCGAAATATTTGAAAAAATACGAAATTTTGGAAATCCGTTTTTGTTTCATTTCAGTCTTGTTTGAGGTGATATTGAAAAAAGAACACTTTCTCATGACCACTTTTTGTTCTCTATCGAATGGCATAATCGATTTTATATGTAACGTTTCGTCTCTCCAGGACCATCATCAACTTCATTTTTTTAAATACGACCCTGGAAATTTTATTATGTCTCGCTCGTGTGCAAAGAGGCGTTTTCAAACCTTGTTTAATATACTATTAATATTGCCAGGATAAGGCGATATTTAAGATCATGACAAAGAAGCCATTTTTTTGGCACTTATGTCCAAAGTACATAAGGTCGAAAATCGATCTAATTAAAATATTGAGAAATTCTTCATGACAATGTAACTACTTATGGGGTTGCCTATTATTTAGCGTATGTGACGTCATTACTAAAAAGATCCACATTTATAAATTACTTCAAATTGTTGCTGTTTTGCCAATATTTTGATATTTCATTGTATTGTCTTTTGATGGCTTATCCTAAACTTGGGTTTAAATTATTTACAACTTGTTTTTCTATTAATAATCTGAAAAGATCCTTAACATTAAAAAGTACGGTTCATAAAATTTTTCAGATATTTGACTAACTATAATGATAAATTCCAAACTATAAAATGAAAAACTTCCAATCAAATTCCAATTTCTTGATTATTTAATGACATCATTACATTTTTGTACTAAAAGTTGTGTCGTATTGCGATTAAATAGGAATGAAATTCCTGTTCACATTCACGTTATTAGGTACTTCAAACGTTAACAGATATATAAAATATCTCAGTAATCACAGATTTTGACGTCGAATTATTTTTGGGAAGCAGTGACATAACACGCGGGAAGCAGTGACATAACACGCCAAAAATGTTTTTAAAGTTAACAAATTCTATGAAACAGGATGCAGTGGGTTAATATTTATACCAGTATTTGTCATGCAGACAAAAGTTGTTAATATAAAAATCTACGCTAGAGAAAACGAGAGAAAACGTGGAACATCGTGAAACACAAAGACAATTGTTTTGTGCAACGGATATGAAATCTTATGAAACAAAAATAATAAGAGTAATTAAACTGTTTTTCTCACATAAATCAGAAAATTTATTCATAACAGATTGACACATTACAATACAAGAGGAGTAAAAGCGTGCTATTAAATTTTAATATACTTGCGTCTTCAAGAAAATGCATTATGCAAATTAGCCGCAATTAAATCGTTTGTAAATTGTTATCTCGTGGAAGTAAATGGTTAATATTATCGAGTTAAATTATAAAAATAGCGTGCCTGCGCTTAGACTCGTGAGAATTAATTACTATTTAAGATTTTAATAAGCAGCTTGGCTGGGTTATGCAAATACTATGATAAAAAAGTAGAGTAATAGACGTAAACTTTCTTTAGGTATATGAAGCCAGATTAGTATACATTTAAGAGACATTTTTCATATCGTAAAAACAAATTATGTGTTACCTGTATTCTGAAGGTGCTTTATAGGCACCACTGGTGACGTAAATATCAGATCCATTCGTGTCATATCCGCTTCCTCTGCTCATAGCAGACGGTGCCCTCGGTGAACTGTGATGACCGTTTTGATAACTGCTGCCTTTTTGGTGGGTACCGTCGTATTTTCGACCATTTCGTTCGTTTACTATCGTATATGGCTGGAAGAAATAAAATAGTGACATGAAAATAACTGTACAGACAATTATATACAGGGGGGGTTACAAAAATGTCTTTGGGTGAAAATATGAGCCTTTCTTATGGTATTCGGACTTTTCCGAACAAAAATGGTTAGTAGCTCAATAGTCAAAAAGCGCTTTAAATAAAAGTAATTTCTCAGGGACATTAACTAGTCCAAATGGGCCAGGGCGGATCTGTTTTGAGGTGAATGTGAGAGGGGGCAAGAAATTTTTTTCTGGATTGCCTTCAGTGCAACTCACATAATAAAAGTGTAGATCCCTAGATCTGGGAGAGGTCCGGAACATTTTCATAATTGCAAAAATGTTTAAAAAATTTAAAGTTTTAGAGTTTTTTACTTATATCTTCGAACCTATGCATTTTGGAAGAATATTGCAGAGGAAAAAAGTTTTAGAATTGAATTTTGCACAATATACTGTAAGTTAAAAATGTTTAAATTTATTATCGATGGTCTTTTATATGTGAAAAAATTTTCAAGTATCTACATGCTTTATTTGAGGCTGTGCAACATTTTTACCAAAATTAGAATGCCCTCGGAGTAACTAAAATATTTAAAAAAAAAATTATCCAAGGAACTTGATTATTTTGCCTTTTTTTCATCAATTATTTTTATTTTGCCACATCGGCAATATATTGAAATATTTTTAGATTACAGTATATTGTGCAAAATTTAATTCTAAAACGATTTTTTCTCTTCAGTATTCTTCCAAAATGCATAGGTTCCAAGATATAAGTAAAAAACTCTGATAAAATAGGTATTTTTTAAAATTTTTTAAACATTTTTGTAATTTTGAAAATGGACCTCATCCAGATCTAGGGATCTACACTTTTATTATGTGAGTTGAACTGAAGGTATTCCAAAATTAGTTTGTCCCCTCTTACATCCAAGAAGAGGGATATTTCGACAGATCCGCGCTAGTCTAAAATGGGAATCAAGTGAATTCGCTGTTTCTTTAAACTTTGCCCCCTGTAGTTTGAAAAGGCGCAAAGTTTAATCAAGGCAATAATCATCGTTATGTCACCGTATTTCTGACATGGATTCGTTAAAGCTCCGGGTAACCTAGAGATTTACTTATTAAATCCATTACTGCTGAGGTAAATGCAGTTGGTAACTGCGATTTCAAATCAACGTCATTTATTTCCATTTCGTTCAGGAAATGGTCTACTTTGGAGGAGTGTATGTAATAACTATCAGCCATTTGCTTCAATCTAATGATGTCTTCGTAAGTACCGTAATTGGTATTTATAGTTTCATAAGCGACTCGTGGTTATTTTGGAAAAATAAGGAATAAGTATAACAAATAATAATTCTCTTGAGCTGTGTGACTAATTTTTCAATTAAACAATTTTTTGAAACAGTGCAACAAAGTTGCTTCCGTGCTTCAATAAATTATCTACTCTATGATCATATATAAATGGTTACAAACATTATTACCAACTAGGAAACAAAAATAATAATAGCGGATTAAACATGATTGTTTTTTTTTCAGTTAACGAAGATAACATTTTTTCTTAATAACCCCAGTCATAAAATGGAATGAAATTGCTTATTTCAACAATCCTACATACCAAATTTTAAAACCTACTGGATTGCCAGATTAGTTTTATCATAAATACTTTTCCCTTAATTATCTACCTGCATATTTACAATAATCTAATAATTGCTCTGGAGATGTCACTGTCCTGTCATTACCCGAAATTTGTATATACGTGGCATTCCAGTGTAATCACAAGTTTTCGAGCGACGCGACGTGGCAAAAATTGCATAGACTTTCCGTATGTACAGAATATTTTTCCAACTTTTCTAGTGTTACATTGTTAAATGATTTTCCATTTTGTGCAGCTTTTTCCATTAATTTCTTTGAAAATGTTCAAATTTAGGTACCAATCATTGATTCAAATTATTGCTTTATCAAAAGTTAACTCCAAATTTTTAATAAACTTATTATTTTTATATTCATAATTTTTTTCTTGTTTAAAACATAGCGTGATCAATATGAATGATATTGACTCCGTCTTATCTAAATACTTTTACAATCACAAATTCCTCTAATCAATGTACTTTCCATATTATCCTTTGTTTGTTAAGCCCTGCCTTTAAAAATCGTGCGGATATTTTACTTTGTTCTTTTTCTTTTATGTGGCTGAAGCGGATTAAAAATTTCCCCCTTTGTTCTCACTTAAGTAAATTATAGTACGCCACTGTCTAAAAGTTGGCTACATGTTTAGATAAAGATCTTTGAACTTTTGGAACGGTATTTTTTGGACACGAATTCCAGTAAATGTTAAGAATTTAAGCTGCAATGATTTCCTTTGAAACACCATTTTTAAAATAACAAAATACTTTTAGATACATTATGGCGATACCTATTGAGAAAGATAAGACTTTTAGAGAGTTGTGCAACGTAATTTCCTGTTATAGAAACCAGTATTTATATTTATCTAACTCTGATCAATTACTGTTATTAAAGATAATATTTAAGGCCAGAAATGTTTCATTCGGCGAAAGCAAAGATGCGAAAAAGTCACGAGATGACTTGTCAAAAATGGAAGTTGGATAATATCGTGATCTTTTCAAAAGAGCCGCATCCGGTTGATGTTTTCAGTAAGAAATAACACACTTCTACTCTTTTGAGTTTTATTAGATTTGTTCCTTACCGTTTCAGCACCGTAGTAGTCTCTAATGACATCTCTTTCAAGGCTGAAGTCAATACGGTTTAAAGTGTCTTTCGAGTCCACACTATCATTATTCTGTTTCACAAAACTAATATTTTTCTTCCTGTTTAGTCTTTCGCTACGTTCCAACCTTTCTTCTATGTACTTCATCCTGTTTAGTAAAAGCGAATTCCGCTCTTCTAACCTCACGTCCAATTGCTGCTGGATTTTGCTACGAATTTTCTCGGCTATAAGGTTCACATACTTTTCACTACACAGTATTTGGGTGACTGTTACTGTCACGATGGATTCTAAATCCCACTGGGGGTTGTACGCCCTCGCAGACATTTTTATTTATGCACCAAACTGTTTTCCACACCAATTTCAATGAAAGAAGTACATTTATAAGTAATACGTTCAGTCGCGATACGAGCCGCAAGTAAATAAAGGTAAACTATGTATTGATACAGATCTTATATCTTATCCTATGCTGCATTCCTTTCATTCCTCGTTTTGGTTATCTGTTTATGATATTTGGACCCCGTTCTCTTGACTAGATAATGCTAAAGTAAAATATTTTGATATAACTTTCGGTACATACACCACACATACACTTTTATAGAGTCTGCAACTGTCGTTTGACTGCCGTGGATTATTAGACATAAGCGGCGAAATTAAATAATTTGTAGGCCATGGTTGTACAGAATTACATTCTAAAAATCCGTGTGTAACTCCTATACATTAGTTTATTACCCATAATGGAAATGTTAGGTGAAGGGAAGCCACGGAATTGAAGCCAATTGACGAAGCTAAGTCAACAAAAGTTCGCTTTGTTAACGTCAATGGAGGTCAACGTTTTGTCTCTGGTTTACGGCATCTTCAGGGTCGTTAGAAATTGTTTCCCGTCTCTAACAAAGATGATATAATCCAAGAGAACATATATAGTACAGTAATTGAAGCTGAATATCAGCTGTAACCTCAGAATTCTTTGAAACTGCATGGATTTGCATGAAAATTTAGAATAAGGCTCGTCTTAGGCTCAAGTTCAAAAGTGACATAAGCCCGATTGACGCTTTTTGTTTTTTAGGGGTAAAAACTACCCCTAAGTGAAAAAAATTGCAAAAATAAAGTTTTATGCATTTTATTAATAAAAATCTTGTTCAAGCACAAAGATTAAATAATGTTCCATGTTCTGGAACATGTTTTATGATATATTTGATCTTTTTGACCCTTTATTTAACCCTTAAAAACTACCCCTATGCAAAAAATAATGATAAAAAATTACTTTTTAATGGTTTGGAATGATTAAATCGTGCAATTATTTAAAATAAAAGTTACCTTACAGCTTATAAAAGAATTTTTCCCTTTCAACCCCTAAAAACCACCATTGATAAAAAATTACTTTTTAAAAGCTTGGAATGCTTTAACTGTGCAATTATTTACAATAAAAATTCCCTCATTGCTTATGAATTGATTTGATTTTTAGCATAACTCCTACAAAAAAGCATTTTAAATATTTAAATATATTTTTTTTGAATAATGAAAAATACGTTTTCAACTTTTACAGTACGTTATACAAAAAATACGCATTCTAAACCGGTCTAACTTCAGGATCGTATGAAAAACACTAAAACAAAAGTAACTGTAAAGGGTCTACGATTAATTTGAATTCTGATGGAAATGGTACAGCGTTTACTGCTCATTTTTCCTTAAAAAATATGAGCAACCCATTTGTTTTTGACGATAACTCCTTCAATTTTGCTCTAATTAACTTTTTTAAGTGCTCATTTTGAAGGTCTTTTTGAGTACTACAAGAAACTCCAGTAGCGTTGTACACGTAAAATTAATCCCTTTTCCGTTATTTGACGTTGAATACATCGATTCGAGTGTTCCCCCCAAAACAAGTCCCCTTCCAGTAACCATATTTCGCTTTTTTAAGTCGTTGAAGGGTTGTAGAGTCTTTAATAATAGTTTCAGAAATTGTTAGTCTTGCTGTTTAGTTTGTTTTAACGAGAAACTATCTTACAACTTCCTTTCCATTGTAAATTTATTCTATTGTTAATACTTAAATTTTGTCAGATTCTTACGCGTATAAATACCAAGAATTCTGTAAATAACAATAGTAGTTACATTATCTGCGCAACCACAAGTACCTGTTTGAAATATTTCCAACATACGTGATCTTTCGTTTAGTTCGAAGTAAAATTAGTATTAAATAACGATGCATCTCGACCAACGTGTCTAAGAACGCCCGCAAAGACAAAGATCTGTGGTTTGACGCTAAATTAAATGCCACTCTTACCCGTTAACCGATTTATTAGCTTTTTGCAAATAGTTAAATAAAAAAAATATAGGCAGGCTGTTGAAACCCGTAAAATTATGATTTGTCTTAATTTCACACGTTTTTACTAATTATTTCTGCTCTTTATAAAAAAAATTTCCCAGGACATGTCATTCCGCATAAATTCCCAACAGAGCATAAACGTAACTGGACAGGGATTATACTTAAATATGGATTTGCCAAGATCTGGTTACATTCAATACAAAACTTTTTTAGTAATTATTCTCGATATAATTTTATTATAGAAATTCTTATTGTAGCCCTGAGGAAGGCTTCATGTCCAAACGTTGGCGAAGTGTAAAAATTCACGTATATATGGTCCAATTTTTTTTAACCTAAGGCTACCTTACCACAGAAGTGTATTCTGACAGGGTCCTCTCTGAAGGTGCCCTTTGGCTCTCTTCACCGTCCGAATATGCGGCACTTCTGGTCACGTGGACAGGAGTGGGAGATTCGTTGTGCCTGGGCGAGGCTATGTAGTGATTTTTGGCTACCCGTTTAACCATTTTGCGAGATGTTCACGTCAGGATCATCTGAAAAAAATTACATGAGAAATATTAACATATCCTCGTTAGGAATTAATTTTAAAATATACGGTACTTTACAGGCCATTTAAAAAATGTTAATGTAGGAACTAATGACAGATATGTTTACCAAAACTGTCGACTGGTCTTTTGATGAAGATTTTTGCTATTGGAGATGCGATATGTCCGTGGTCAAATGGCGGAAAATGTCATGTAATTACTTTTTTCAGGCCGTATACACACACACGAGAAATAAGGTTAAAGCAATTCTTTAGTTTATTCTTCTTAAAGTTAGTGTTAAATAAATACAGTGACTCATAATGTATTATTTGCGGCTGCTAAGCATGAAATGCATATGAACACGATGTTGACGTTTCGCTGTGTGAGAATTTTAATGAGTTGCTTCTAGGTTACCCGATACAGCTTTTCAGAAGGTTAGAAAGCCTTATTTATTTTTACTTAATGGCATACTGTTTGGAATATTAAGCAGATGCTATAGGGTGGCCAAATGAAATCGAAACAGAGCCATTTTCAGGAACCGCGTCAAGATTGTAGAAAAACGCTCACACCCGTCGATTTTAGATTATTCTTTGCTGGTATTTTTTACCCCCAAGCAAGGTTAAGCACCACCCCAAAATATTTACGAGTAAATGGCATTGGGGGTTGAGTAATATTTCTTTTGAAAGCTCTTACAATTCTCTTTACAACAGACTTTAAATTTTATAAGCGGCGGAGTCAAAAATACCAGCAAAGAATGTCCCCCTTTAATCTAAAATCGACGGGTCTGAGCGTTTTTCTACAATCTTGACGCAGTTCCTGAAAATGGCTCTGTTTCGTTTTCATTTGGCCACCCATGTATTTAATTAATAGAATAAAAAAATACAAAAAATTATGTGTAGAATGAATCCATTGTTTAGTACCAAAACTCTATTTATTACGTAAATAAATAAAAATGCGGAGCTCAGTTCCAGTCATCACCTCAGTTCTGTTCCCATGAAAATATTTGTAATTCCGTAATTTCTCGCAATAACAGTCAATTATCATGTTTTTCGTTCTAATTTTCTAGTACCGGTTGATCTTAACTTCCCAGTGTGGTCAAGTTTAGGCTTGAGTGGACTTTTCAATGAGTTGCTTACATATTTCGCTAATCACCAGAATTTACGATAACAAGCATTTCACAAATTATTTCCACTAAAAGAAATGAAGTGACAAATTAGATCTAGATCTTATTTTACCAACCGCGATTTTTTAAACATATTATCTTTACAAATTCCAATTACATTTTCGTGTTATTTACACAGAAAAGGAAAGTCTGTTTTGGAATTCCACATCGTTGCAGATAAGTATTTGTCTCGTAAGTGTACTACAATAAAAGTTAAGGCAACAAAATACAAAAAATTAAGCTGTTTAAGCCGAACTAATAAATACTGAAGTTATCTGATAAAAAACGTATGTCCCAATATCTGTTACACGTTTTGAAACCAGGTACCCACGCCAATACCTTACATTATATAATAAGCCTCTATAAATAACAGTGTCAAATCAATCATATTTATTATTCAATATAACAGTTTACGTACAAAAAATTATGTTGAATCACAAATTTTAGTCTGGTATTTTGAAAGAGGTGCCGTCAATATTATTCGCATTTGTTCCTAACACTGCAAGTAATTATACAAATGGATTGTTCGTGTTTCCTTAATGAGTAGACATTTTAATTAATTCTCATTGTTGAAAAATAATCCGGTCAAGAATGGCAACCGCAACCGGTTGCTGTAGGTGCTTGTAAACCTCTTTGCAATATAAATATGTCGACTGACAGTTTATTTAAGACTAGAGGAATCGATTTCAAGGAGCATAAAAAATGAAACACTTCTGAACTCAAATTTAACATCTGTCGTCGATAGCCTTGGCTGGCGTGCATAATTTAATCTTTTATTTACACCTCTTCCTCAAGGATGCCAGCGTTGTTAACAATTTCATCACTGCCATTACTTTTACAATATCAACCACTCTACTAGAAATGACGCTGGTTAGGTAGGTCGATTATATTTGCTCTTTTAAGTTAACTGTTATTCACTGCAGGTCATATATCGGTTAATATGGTTTGTTATTAAACAATTATCTTGTTGATGTCCTTTGGTTGCTTCACGCTGCTACTAAAAACAGTGAAGGAATGAAAACCTTTTGGAAATACACTCCTGCCACATATTACTCTCCTGCTACATAGAAAAGAGCAAATATTGTTCTTATTTTAAAGCAGAAGATAAGCAATCGATTGAAAAGCACATCACATTATTAATACTATACAGCTAAGCTTTTCGAATCCGCGATTATATATTTAATAAAAGAAATTAGATATATTTAAAATTTGCTTAGTTAGAACTTAGATTTATGAAAAATATTCGTAGATAGCAATCTGTTTATACATATCTGTCTCAATATATATATACGACACCTAAATCATATAAGGAACATGATATTGTCAAATGATATATTGTTCTAGATAATACACGTGATAACTAATGTCATTTTAACGACAAAGAATATTAAGATGTATTCAGCCTCATAGCGCATAATTTGCTTTGTAGGTTAAGTATGATTTATTAAATAATAGGTATTATAGGAGTATACAGTTATCTTTATTTATTCGTATTTGTATACTCTAAATAAAGGGTATCCCAAAATGCACGGAAGAATTTTGATAGAAAACACAGGCTTTTAATTAAAAATTGTAAATTTTTTTTGGTTCATAAGGTATAGGTATAGTATAGGGTTATGTATGGAACAGCATATCGGGCAAATCGCCCCACTCGTTTGTCGAAATATTCCAAGACCGTTTTATATAAATACGGCTGTTTTTCGTGGATACTGCGTTCAATTTCCTCCCTTAAGGCCTGGGTGGTCGTGGACTTCTTGGCACAAACCTCAGAAAACGCCAAAAGACAAAGACATATATTTAAAAAAGAGTTTAAACATATTTTTCCACTGAAAATAGAAACACGCTGGTGCAAGAATGAAATAATTGAAAAATAGTTTTAAAATTTAATGTCACTTTTATTACTCTGTTTTTCTGTAAAATGGATATTATAGGCATGTATTTAAAAAAATATTACTGGTCGTAAATACCCATTAATTCCTTTAACCTTGCAAACAGGACATACATTTACTGACAATGACAACATTTATTGAGAAACAAAAACTAAAAAAGCACCATTAATAAAGGATCAAACTGGAAAATTAGAAAAACGTTTAACTGATACGTTTTAAAAATAACGTAATAGTTTGTTTAAAAAGCTACTATTTTTAATGGTAACATATGCTAATTGTTATTTAAGTTACCCTGATACTACTCTTATCACAATCGCAGTTAAATGCCCCAAAGGCTGAATCAAGAAATTAAAATTAAATCATGGATTCTGCTAAAGCTTCATTAAAGGTTTCAACGAGCCAACGACAAAATTAAACTGCAAGGAAACAGTTGCCAGCATTTTTCTCACGTGTGATCAACTTTCTAATGGTTAAATAATTTTTCGATCTGTCTTTGTACCGCTATAAAATACGAGTCCTTTATTATGCAAGGCGAAACCAGTTCTGGCGTTTTCTGACTAATATTTATATATAGACTTGTTACCCGCAGTGCAAGTTTTGTGCCCACGTTTTGTTTTTGAAATAAAAATTGGAAAGTGAGACTTGGTCGAACGTTAAACTTTTAATGTCAACAGTCCTGAAAGTGATATGCGAATAAGCGAAGGAACTTTTATTCGAACATGGTTTACCATGGGCAATCCATAAGCAAGATAACAACAAAGATATTTTGATAAAAGGTTATTATTACACACTGAAAAAAAAGCATTTGAATCAGCAGATAGTTTTAAATGGAATTATTTGCCGTAAATGTTATTTTATTCTATTCAAATGTGTATACTTTCTTCAAACTATGTGAAATATTTGCTGCAATCTATCATTTTTCTTAGAATTTATATTATTTGTAAATATATATATATATATAATTTAATTCTTTTATAGTTTTGAAATTTATTATCTCGGACTTTAGCTACAATATCTCTTACAGTTCATCATAAACTGTAAACATATTTGTTTCAAAACTATCAGGTAGGAATCATTCAAGACAAATGTAGCATATTATAATCAAACTTATGTTTTCTTGAAAGAAAATTGTAAGCTCCTTCATAGAAAAACTTTTAATTTTTATCCAAATATACAAGTTATTCACTTTCCTGCCAAGTATAATGTTTGTACTACTATTTATACCACGGTCTACCCATTAACAAACTAAAGAATTCACACTTGAGGTACTTTCCTATGTAATAAGCTATTACACAATCTTTACTAATGAGTTGCAATTATCTTGTGTTACTGTTTTAAGTGAAAGCTATTAGCTCTCTCGTCGTTAATCATAATCATTAAGAATGAAGATAAGTCTATTTTTACGGTTACTTTTTAGATAATACATAATATATTGCGCCTGTTCTCTTACACCTTCACGAAAGAGTGGGATGACGAAATAACAGCAACGCCTACCGCATATAATGGATAGATGGGTAGGTGAGCTTATTGCTGTATATGTATGTTGCAAGAATGATCGTGAGGATAAACAGTTTTAGGTGGACATCCCATTCCTTGATTACAACACTTTTTTTTGTATTATCCTCATAATTAGGCAAATAAATGACGTAAAATACACCCTGTATCTTTTTAGGGGAATATTTTGATGTTACATAATAAAAGTTATTAATTCGAATCAATTTTTGAATGTTATTTTTGATATAAGTAATAGAATTAAGAGTTTCGACATTTTTATCTTCTTTAATGTCGGAAAATACCTCATATATTCGGTTTATGGGGTATGTAAAGGTCAAGGATCCCCTCACCACCTCCGACCGCATATTTCTTCCAAGTGTTGTCGTTGTCGCATTAATTATTTTGGTCGGTCTTGTTCCCAGCATTAAATGTCGCTAACTAGATTAGACATAACAGGTTTTTACACGTTTTAAGAGTTAACGACGCCTGAAAAACTTCAGGTTCTGCACGTAACAAGTTGTTTAACCTTTTAAAATGTCGGTAAAGGTCACGTAATCCGTTTGCTTATCAAAAAGTACGGTTAATTTTTAATTTATTTCATAACCATAGCTAATCGTCTGGAAAAAATCTGACTAAATCAAATCCTTGAAAAAGCAATTATGTATTTTTTTTTATAAAAGTGCTCAGTTAAAAATAACAGTGGTGTTTAAAAAACTGTTATTTTGTTGGATGCCTAGAGATTAAATTGTATAAGGGATATACACAAGATAAACACAGAGGCGAGTGAAAAAATATATAAAAGAAATGAACATTAGGAAAAATTTGAGAAAAAAATATCAAAATACAGAATACAACTAATTGGCTATTGATTATACAGGGTGTCCCTGAAAAGGATGGACAACGCTTGACCACAGGTTCCTTGGATGAAAATAAGACTATTTAGCCTAACTTACCTATATACAAAAGTACACGCTTACTGAGATATAGCCTTCTAAATATAGAATAGGTAACCTATTTTTTTCAAATAATTTGAAAACTATTTTTCTTAGAAACTTCAAATTTGGTACACTTATTTTTTTTATATAAAGGCAAGGTAAATATAGAATTTGGAGATAATACATATACATGATGTTCTATTTCTAGTGCCTGTGCGCCACTGGCTATCCCGTAACTTTTTTGTGTGTATGCCAATGACGACAGAATTTATATTTTTAAAAATAAGCACTATTTTAGATTTTGTTTATATCGTTTATGGATTTCGAGTAAAACTGGCATTTTTACACATTAAATAATATAAAATTAGTTTATATAGGTAAGTTAGTTTTCATCCAAGGAACCTGTGGTCAAGCGTTGTCCATCCTTTTCAGGGACACCCTGTATATAAAAAAAACAGGGTTAAAGGGAACTATGATGGTCAAGCAATTTTATTGCAAGAATCGTTCAAAGGGTCATTTTAGATGAAAGAACCGCGGAGAGCTATTGAATTAGAGGGTGGAAATTGGAGATAGGGGTGAAAATTTTGTTAGAGCGACAATTCCCGGACCCTGGGGGACAATATTAATACAAGGAACGAAGTTATTGTCAGATATTTTTAGTATGGCATGTATTCACATCAACATTCCTTACACATGCTGATAACGACCGTAAGTCATTGTACGTTGGAATATGTAGTTATTAAGTGCATGCAATGAGCATAATGAAGGTTGAAATAATATATCTAATAAACTAATTACACCATTTTTTTAATCATAGATAATTTTCTATCAAATAAATATACCCCTATGGAAGCCTCAATTTAAAATCGTAACAAACCGATAGCTTTTATATATTTTAAAAATTATTAGAAAAGTTATTATGAAAATTTGCACCGTTTTATACCTAACTAAAAGTGTAATTATTAACAAACAATACATAGAGATAAAAACAATCCAATTAACACATAATTAATCTTAATTCGTTGAAAACAACGGAATGTACAACCGCTAACGACATATCAACCAGCCGGTTACGTTTCGCAATCGTAGGAATAAGAAATGATTGACTGTTTCTGTGGAATGCAAAAGGAACAAACTTGTACAGCCTAGAACTATGTACAGTCGGTAAATTAAAAGACACGGTTGGCATTATATGTAACAGCGGTCTCCAAGATACCGCTATCCTATTACAAGTAGGAAGATAAACTCCAGCGAATCGCTTCTTATCGCGGTAACGAGAATACCACGCCGGTAGATACTACGTAGTTGTCATCGTTAGATTAAAAAGATTCTGCTATACAGGGTGTATTTTAAGTCCATGTCGTAAATTAAGGGGGTGATTCTTTGACTCGTTTTTAGACCCAAACGCCTTAATGAATAAAGGGATTATAGTTACTAGTTTCCAAGAAAGAGGGCGTTAAAGTTTTTTAAAAATAGCATATTTTTCCAAGAACTAGTTAAAGGTTATATTTTTATATAAATCTGTCGACTAGTAGTGTAGATTCGGGGGTGCCTTGTCATTAAAGCCCTCAGAAAAACGTTTCCATATTTAATTCCTTGTCAAGTTTCTAAAAAAAAAGTCTTACATTTTCGTCATTTCCGAATAATATTTTTTTTTCTTCATATTTAATTATTTTAGAATAAATTTCTAATACTTCATGGTTTTACTTATTACTTGATAAACGTCATATTAAGTTGATATATGATTATATTACTCAATTAAGAAGCTCTATTTCCTTTTCTGTGTCCTTATTGTAACTTTAAGGAGTTTGAAATTATGTATATCAATTTAGAAATGGCAGATATGCATTTTATGCAACAAATTGTAAAATAAATGCAGCAGATTTTATATAGCTAGACGAGCCAGTGGCGTAGTGATTACTTATTATTGGTAGTATTAAAATTTATGTGCAACTCGTTCGGAAAAGTTGCCATAGCGCCACTTGGACGCTTTCCGCACTCGCTTCGCTCGTGCGTCAACTGCGTCCGCGTGGCGCTATTGGCAACTTTTCCCCACTCGTTACACAATTTACTATTTATTTGCTCCGAGGGCATTCTAATTTTGGCAAAATAAAGCTTTTAAGTGTAATAAAAAACAACACACCAAATTTCATTACAATCGATTGGATAGTTTTCGCAAAATAATTATTTGAAAAAAATTTTGAAGAAATTTTTTCGAATTTTCAAAATGTTGCACAGCCTCAAATAAGCACCTAGATAATTGAAATTTTTTTCACGTAGAAAAGATCGCTCAACCTTTCAAATGGTTTTTGAAAAATTGAAGTCGGTTGACTAGAACAGCCACAGTAAATTTTTAAAGTTGATACTCTTTTTTTTTATTTTTAAACAATAGATTACTTTTATCAATTTGCAATATAGGTTTTTTCAAAAATACCGTTAAACAATTTAGCAATAATCTTTGATCCAGTGGCTTAATTTTTCCGAGTTCTAAGCTGAAAAAAAATTTCATATCCATAAGTTATCGGCAACCTAGATAAATTATCGGAAAAGCTGTCGCTCGCACGGGCAAAAAGTGACACAAAACACGAAAAGTTGTGGAGGGGGCTTTCGCTCCGAGACTGAATTCGGAGGTTCAAAATGCGAAGGTACTAAAAAAATTGCATTATCTCGGGTTCTAATGGACCAATTTCGATCTTTTTTTTTTTTAATCCAATGTCTCGCGAGCCATGGAATTCGAATATCGTAATGCCAACTGTCTAATTTGCACATATCTTGTTATAAACAAAGTTTATTATTTATGCATTAAATATACAATGCAATAGCATAGGGCCTATGCTATTGCATTTCAATGAAAACATTTGTTTACGTATATATTTCGACACTCTGAATATGAATATATTTAGTTATAATTATTACAATTATTTAAATAACTTTTGTTTAAGCAAATTAAAAAAATTATATAGAAATTAATTCTATTATTAAATATAGATAAAATTAAGAAAAAATAGTACCTTACAATTATAATTTTTGAAAAATACTAAATTGCAAATTGATAAATGTAATCTAATTGTTTAAAAATTAAAAAAAAATTGTCAACTTTAAAAATTTACTGTGGCTGTCCTAATCAACCAATTTCAATTTTCCAAAAACCATTTGAATGGTTGAGCGGTCTTTTCTATGTGAAAAAATTTTCAAGTATCTAGATGCTTTATTTGAGGCTGTGCAACATTTGAAAATTCGAACGCTTTTTTTTCAAAATTTTGTTCAAAAAATTATTTTGCGACAACTATAGAACCGATTTTAATGAAATTTGGTGTGTTGTTTTATTATACTCTAAAGTTTTTTTTACCAAAATTAGAATGCCCTCAGAGCAATTAAAATATTTAAAAAAATATATCCAAAGAACTCGATTATTTTGCCTTTTTTTTCATCAGTTATTGCTATTTTGCAACATCGGTAATAAATTTAAACATTTTTAACTTACAGTATATTGTGCGAAGTTCAATTCACTTTTTTTCCTCTTCAATATTCTTCCAAAAGTAAATTTTTTAAACATTTTAGCTATTTTGAAAATGTTCCGGACCTCGCCCAGATCTAGGGATCTACACTTTTATTATGTGAGTTGTACAAACAAAATTTGCTTGTCCCCTCTCAAATCCACCTCAAAACAGATCCGCCCTGGTCCATAAGTGAGCTTTGATAACTGAAGACATATTCAAAACTTAATTAAATTAGACTTTTTACAGTAGTGTTTTTGTATTTAATACTTTTTATACTTACTGCATAAATCTTGCACCATTTTCAAAACATAAGCTTTAAGGTCCTTTAAACGCCAAAAAGAACTATAATGTTATACAATGCTATGCCAAAAACTTCAAGCAATATGTTGTATCACATTATTACATATTATATTTTATTTAACAGCGAATAATAAATTATAAACCTTTTAGGACATGCAACAGCATATTTAATTAACAATAAGTGTTGAATTATTTTAATCAACAATAGCTGTTTGTTTTTCAGGCTACACTGACTCAGTTATCGTCATTCATTGACTTGAAAAAATCCTTGAAATTGTAATTTATAGATCAAATCTCGCTTTATTGACATCACGTACTTGTGTACATATATTTTACATAAGTACATACTTTTATGTATATTTAAACTAGTTTTTTGTCACACGTACCTTTTGCTTGTAGGAGACACAAAAATTATCCAGGTGGTCAATTCTTGTCAACAAATATCAGCTTTGTGTTAACGAGGAATTTGAAAAATCAAATTTAAACGCTTGTATTATCAAAAATTTTAAGTTATATGATGGAATTTTGTGTGAAATATTTTCCCATGTCGGTAGGTGGTAAAATCTTTTCCCTTTTTTGCTAAATTAATAAGAAAAGTCATCAAATGTATATCAAAACCAATTTAGTTATTACAGTTTGTTGTCACATTTGGAAAACTGATCTTTCACTGAAACTTTTGATGTAGGTACAATAAATTGTTTTGAAATTACATTTGACTGGTGTCATTTCTAAAATTAGCCTTGCGATTCCTGGAAAACATTCCAAGAAAAACCGTGTTCCTCTTACAGACGAGAATCTAATAATATACCAACGCTGGTCAAAGTCAAGTTTATGCGCCATCAATAATAAATCCAAGTCGACACAACTAACTCACCATCCAGGGGTCTAAAGTTATCCAAAACTCCCGTAACTACCTCGAAACATCCATCTTTGTGAAACCACTCTCACTTTTAAAGTATCACTGGCCAAAACTCGACGCTGAGGTGTAGGTAGCAAAGTCACAGTCACTTGTTTTGCTGCCTTACAAAGCCAACTAAAATGCCGTTCTGAGGTTAAACCGAGTCGGCTTAGAGCGTGTGGGGAAAGCTGGACATTGCGTCATCGCGAAGGCTGTGAATCTCACTCTTTCTCAGATGCTGGCGCTGCTCCATTGTTTTAACCACTGCTATTTTGTTTTCGGATTATTTTCTTCCCATAAAAGTGGAGTACAATGATCGGGTCGTTTTCGAAACTTGCACTTTCTTTTGTCGGCGATCGGAGGAAGTTGTGACAGATGCTGGAGACTTTAATTTGCAGTTCGACGCGAAACCTTATTCGTTTTGTGTAATTATTTGTAATTCATTTTTTTTAGTTCTTAAGGTCGTATTGTTGGATTAGTTCTATGACATAGACATACGGTTTTCGACAGATGTCTGTTGCAGCAATCAAATGTGTGCATATTAGAAGTATATTTACTCAGATAAAGGCTTATCTCTTATAGGAAGCGAACATTATCAACGCAGATGTAAACTATTTTGTCCCTAACAATTTTTTATAAACTAATGCAATTAAAGAGTCAATAGAATTTCCTAAATTTTTCCGTGATTTTTGACAGTGATTTTTTAGGTGAAAAATGGTCGTATCGAAATTTAATAACAAGGAAATTGAAGCTGAATAAACAGACTATCTGGTCCCATGCAATGGCTTACCTGTAAAAAAATTTCCAAGTTCGTGAACTCGGAAAAAAAATTTGAAATTTTTTTTTTCATCTTTAATTACTTTGTAGCCTTCTTTTATTCGCTATTGTAAAAGTCCAGTACCCAATCGGTACTAGATCTTTGAAATTAATTGAAAACAACGTAAAACAGCAATAAAATTAAACCGCTGATGATACGCACGAAATGAAAACTCTCTTTGCCGGGAATTGTTTAAACTTTTGGAATATACAAGTTGACTTTACACCTGACATGATATGATAACAGTAAATAATTTACTTCGTTTATTAAAGAAATTCACAAGTTCAAGCAAAACAAATCTGGATCTGGCGTTCTGCGCCTATGGAAAGTCATGTCCATCCTTTTGACACCTCTACCACAATTGAATAAATGCAGCTAAAAGTTCCAGCACCCAGGCCGATTACTCCTACAAAAACAAGAATGATGTCCTTAACAAGTCGCCATTTCAGGCATCCCAAATTATCTGGCCATTTCGCGGAAATATCCAAGATGGCGGGGAAGGCTATACCTAAGGATGATAAGCTGACTGTTCCTACCAGCGACAGGATGAAGCCTAGATATGGTACAGTCGCTGCTAAAATAACTAAAACGAGAAGTTTTGTATAGATTAGAAACAAAATAAATAAAAAAGACCCTATAATCTAAGTTACTTACATGTAAACAAAACAAGACAAATGCGTAGCAGATACTGCCAAAGAAGCTTTCTAGTTCGTACGCGTTTCTCTATATACTGAGTCCATAATATGTACACAGACACATAGCCTTGAAGGCCATATGATATGAATATAGCCAGGGAATACAGTATTTTAATAACCTGACCTAATCTGTAATATAAATTTACGTAGGTTCAAAGGTAGTGAAATATAAAAATAATAGAAAATGTATAAGTTAATCGTTACTCACATATCTTTTTCAGGAAAATTTAAGGTGATAGAGTCTTTTATGTCACTGCCATATCTCCAGTAGCCCAACATTGCTATAATTATATAGATTATTGTTATTATAAGCATTCCTATGTTAAATACTCCGAAATAACCCCCAAAATGTTTGGGATTCTTCATATTGTTCTCTAGGGTGATGATCTAATAACAAATGTATAAATATAAAGCTTTATTTTGTGCAAAATGATGCTTAAAATTAAAAATAATTAATTAATATACACTAATGCAAAAGGGGTCAAAAGAATTTTCGAAATTTTTCAGTGATTTTTGACAGACTGTATTTATAAACGAGGCGTTGTCTGTTTTGGTTTGGGTGAATCGTATATCCACGGAGATTTTTGGCTTTTTGGCTTCCAAATATCACTAGAAATGAAATTTTTTTGTATGCGCATAAAAAAAACGTGGGCTTAACTTTTGGCGGCACACTATGTTAAAAAAAATCGAAAAATGTCATATTTTTCTTCCTATTTAGTTATGTATATTTTCAAGAGTTGATTTTAGGCGAAAATGGAAGAGGAAAAAAATGTTTGTAATTTAATTTTTTACAAAATAGGACTAGTTACAAATCGAATGAATCATGATTATTATTATAAAAATCGAAAAAATCGCCAAAAATGGGGTTAAAACATTACTCTTTAGGGATTTTTTTTGGGGTCTTTAAAAAGGGTAAGGACCTTCATACGTGGCTCAAGAAGATTTCATGTTATGTAAAATCATCATACCAAATTTCATCAAAATCGGTTCTATAGATTTTGCATAATTTTGTAATCCAGATTTTGAAAAAAAATTTGTCAAAAATCACGGAAAAATTTCGGAAATTCTTTTAATTTCTTGCATTAATTTATTATAAAAACTACTTACTACAGCAACAGATTGCAGGGCAAACAACGCCGTCCCAACATAAAGCGGATAATGAAACAAGGTGCCGACAGCTGGTATGTCGCTGAAATTTTTCAAATCTTGACTTACGTAGTATCCAACGACACCAAAGGTGACAAAAGTGATTAAATTCGCAACGGTCGAAAATATCGCTAGAACCTTTAAATCGGGCAGGCACATAACGAGCAGGAACGGTATAAAAATGAAGCCTATGTATACGTTTTTGGGAAATATTGTCTCCGTGTGGACCTCTATGACGTCTTTTAAGTTAACAGCAACGAAGACAATGTAGACACAACAGGTGCCAACCTGGTTAAATTCTAAGAAGAAGTTCGTTATATCACTAAAAAAGATAATACAAATTATACAAGTACTTAAGTTGCGATACTTGTTCATAAAGCTAGAGGTACACGTAGCACTGTGCTAGCTATGTTAACTATGTTCGCAATGCTAGATGCGTCCGCTATGTTAGCTATGTTCGTGATGCTAGATGTGTCCCCTATATTATCTGTGTTCGCTATATTAACTATGTTCATCATGTTCGCTATGTTAGCTATGTTCGTGATGCTAGATGTGTCTCCTATATTAGCTATGTTCGCTATATTAACTATGTTCGCCATGTTCGCTATGTTCGCCGTGTTCGATGTATATAAAAAATAGTCAGTATCGTTTCAAATGCGTACGATATGTGCTCTATGTTCGCTATGATACACGGAAGCAAATTTAGTTAGCATAGCAAATACAGCTAGGGTAGTGCTTTATTTGGTCGTAACATCGACTAATTTTGTCGTGCATAGTTATCAAAGCGAACGTAGCTAATGTTGTGGTCTGTGTCGCACACAAAGTGAAGAATAATAAAATAAATTGGTAATATTTAAAATCCAGAACAAGGGTAAGAGATAGTAGTGACAGTTTGTAAATTGCCGTTGTTTCTGGTATTAAACTTATTATTCTTTGGCTTTTCTCTGATGCTAGTCAACCAGGCTACTACTCACAAAGCGCAGGGAGCAAATACTTTGAAGCAGGACGGACCCACCTCGCAAGCTTCCTTCATAGATTCTGGATATGTCAATAGCGGCACTCTTTTTTGTTTGCATAAGACGTATTGGGCGTTAACCTGCAAATAACCTATTAATTATTTACCAATACGTAATATATGATTACCATTAGGTGGAAACAGTAGGTACAAAGGATACTTATGCATATCGTGGAGATTATCCCGTTGATCATTCCCGAGTACATGAATGCCTGCGGCATTGCAAGGATCCCGGTGCCAAGGCATCCTTTTAGCATATGGACAAGTGTTTCTACATCGCTAAAAATAAATGAAAATTACTGATGTTCCTGTGGGTGTCGTGTTTCTTGATACCCTTTAAGGAAGACATTCGCGATGCTATGGCAGCATTTTGTTGACGTTCCCCATATATTGATATCATATTAATTAATTAATAACAATGTTTTTTAATGATTTACTTCATTTTAAAAACAATTTGAAAGAGTTATTTACTATTAACTAAATGTAATTTCTTTTATTTGAATAAATTGTATCACAAACATCAAACGCTTTGTTTTTTGTTATAAATACGTATGTCCTTTGTTCTTTAAAAAATATTAACGCCATGACTATAAAGATAAGAATGGTATCATAAAAATCAACAAAAATTAAGTGACTGATTATGTGTACTTACTTTGTAGGCTTAGCAACTTGCCTATAAAGATGAGGATCATATTCTTTCTCTTCTTCCTTTAGCTCTGCATCGGTACTAAAAAAATAGTTCTAATTCAAAGTGATAATAAATATTTGTAACTATCTCAAAGGAATACTATAATTGATCATTAAAATAGTGACTTTCATAAATGTATCTTCATGTATTAAAAACGCTGTAGTTTTTATAGAAGGACTGGAAATAATTATTTACTCTACCCAACCTTCTGTTACTGTTATGTTTTCTGTCAACTTGAGCATTACCTCATTATTTTCGCAATATTTTGGACATTGACGATGTCATTTATATAACTGTCATTGTAACTGTATTAGTGACATTTGCGTACGTTTGTAAGGGTATGATACAGTTTTTGCTGTTTTGAATTTGTTTTGAAACGTTATAATCCTTATCAAACCCAAAAAAATTGGCATGTGGCAAAATTTTTATTAAAGTTTA
The DNA here is from genome assembly GCF_000390285.2 of Anoplophora glabripennis. NCBI lineage: Eukaryota > Metazoa > Arthropoda > Insecta > Coleoptera > Cerambycidae > Anoplophora > Anoplophora glabripennis. Next base: position 493,683 of record NW_019416324.1, on the reverse strand, counting down.
GAAAATAATATACTAACTGTAGGCATAAACATGCTGAATATAAAGGTTTGAATATATTTTATTTTAATTAAACGTTAATTAAATGAAAATATCAACAATGCTTTTCTTCGTTTTCTTCTTTTAAGAACAATAATTGAGGGTGTTCGGTTCTTACAATTCGCCTTTTATTTCCGTGCCAAATGTCTGATAGTCTTTGTTTTTCATATTATGATTGTTTTGAAGCGTAGTAATAGGAACTATAAGTCTTTTTGTGCAATTTAAAGATCAACACCAATTCTCAATGTAAAACTTTTCATAGTTTTTCCCTTGGGAGCAAATTTTATGTGCATATAGTTTCTTTAAAATTTCATTTTGACGTGCGTCACTACGATTTGTCATTAAAAAATTTGAGACACGTGGTGTTAAATGGGATGAAGTAAGCTCCATTTTCAATCGAAAGTATTATCTTTGAGATTTGGGTGAAGCGAGTAATGACGTCATCAATTGTATTTTTTCCAAATCATTTTCCTGTTAAAAAGTTCTCTTTTTTCTAATAAACTTTTATTACAGAAATTTTTCTGTATTACTTTCCGTTTAAAAGTTATAAGCAATATTGTCTTAAGGAGTCTCAAAAGAAATACAACCTAAAAATCACAGCGTTGGAAGGATCAAGTAGTCGTTGGTAAATAATTGAATGTTCGTTGTTTAAACTGCATAAGTATCATTAGGAATAAATAAAAGGATTAAACTCGATAATTCTTTAATACAGTTGAAACAAAAGGTGATGATAACAATAACTGAACTTAAAAATTGAGGCAAACGCTTTCCATGCCTAAAGATAATGCCGCACCATATATTTACTCCAAAATGGTCTTGGTTTTGGACTGGATTTACAATTTGGAGATTTTCAACGGACTAGTAGTGTTCGTTGCGCCTGCTTGGCAAACCATTACTGACAGACTTTCGTCCGTCCAAAGAACGTGCCGAAAAAGGTTCTGATCAACAGTTTCTACATTTACTACAATTTGAGCTATAGAATTAAGTCTGTTTTCAATGTGACGCTAAGCAAATACTCCAAATTGTGAATTTTGTAGTCATGATACCCATTGGTCTTTAAAATTCGTTGCCGTATATAATTTCGTGATTTTATTCGAAATACTGTAACACTCTAGCTGTATTAACATTGTTTCTTATCCTTCGGTCAATTATTTGATTTTTCCGAGCAGAAAACGCATCTTAATTTCTTCGCAAGGTTGCCTCCAATCTTGTAAAGCTTCTATGATCAGGAATGAGGCGCTCAGGATACCTTTCTCGATATAACTTTACAGCTCTTCTTCATTTTTTTTGTGACGAACTTTTTCTGAATGAGAAAACATTTTATAAGCACAAAAGTTATACGTATGACGTTCGTATTGAGTAATGACCAAAACAAATCCATTAAAAAGTGTGTTAAAATTTGTAGATCTTCCATCTGAATTGTTCATACCTAAAACTACAAATTTGTTGAAAAAAACGTATCCACATTAAATTAGTAAAGGATTGAAAAACAGCGAAAAAAAATTAAATCATATTTTATTAAATAATTTGCTTATCAGATCTCTGAACATGGAATATCAGCCAATGGTCTTTGAAAATCACAATAAAAGGTACCTAACCGAATGTAAAGATTGAGGCGTAAGCCTAGATACTAAATATAAAAAACATTTATATATAATAAATAAAACATCATCTAAAATTCTAATATTAAAAATGTCTTCTTTGAATCCAAGCGTAGAGCTCCTCGCTACGGCTGTGCTTTTATGTTTTGCGGCGAATTTTCTAAACGCGTTCACGTATTCCCCTTCGCCAGTTCATTGACTATTGAGTATATGCAGCTGTAACTACCGGCACACAGACCAACTATTCCTATGATTATAAGGATGACGTCCTTAATTAGGATCCATTTTCCAGGACCCAGGTTGTTGGGCCAGTAAGCGCACAGCTCTATAATGGCCGGGAAAGCAATGCCCAGTGCTGACAGGCAGAACGCCCCTACGAGGGATATGAAGAGCCCCAGAAGGGGTACGGTGGCTGCTAGGACAACTGAAAAATGAAAACAGAGACGTATATTTTCACGAATATAAAAAGCTGGAACAATATTACTTTATTTTCATCTACAATGCAATATAAATGTAAAATTGATAGACTTACAAGTAACCAGAACGCAACCAACACGCAACACGTACTCCCAAAACAGCTGTTTGTTCTCCAAGTGCTTCTCTATGTAATTCGTCCACAATATTTGAACTGGTACATATCCCTGAAGCCCATAAGAGATGAAAATGGCTATGGAGTACATTATCTTAATGACTTGAGCTAATCTGCAACAAAAATAATTACGTAGGTTATTATGCGATCGATAACGCCAAACTTACATATCTTCCTTTGGGAAATTTAAAGTGATGCTGTCCTTAATTTTTTCTCCGTATCTCCAATAACCCATCATGGCCATAAGAACATAGATGACTGTTACTATGCCCATTCCTACGTTTAGAACACCAAAAGCCCCTCTAAATGTCTTGGGAGTCTTCATGTTATTCTCAAGAGCGATCACCTAAAAGATGATTTCGTAGAATCTCAGTTTGGATTTTGTAAAGTACATTAATGGATTTAAGAGAATGGATTAAGAAAATTCACTGTCAGAGGGTTATATAGTGCAGAATAGATGACACTTGTCCTTAGGTGTTAAAATAATTATAAAAAATTGATATTGCGTAGTGACCTGCTGGCAGTCACTCTTTCAAACCTACTTCACAAATTAACCTACAGTTCATCTCTATTTCTTCATTTGTTGCTAAAAGACGAATTATTAGAAATGATTACTTACCACCCCAACGGCTTGGAGGGAGAACAGCGTTGTTCCGAAGTACAAAGGGTAATTGAACAAAGTTCCAAAGGCTGGTAAATCGCTGAAAGCTGGCAGTTGCTGGCAGACATAATACCCGACAACACCGAAAGTGATAAAAGTGATGATGTTCGCTACCACTGAGAACGGAGCTAGCAGTTTTAAGTTTCGCACACATATGATGAGCACGAAAGGTAGGAACACGCTGATTATATACACAGTCAGAGACAACTCCTTAGGTTCCGTGTATATGTCTACGACAGCCTTCAAGTTCTTTCCGACGAAGACGACGTAGACGCAGCATATCCCTATTTGGTAGAACACCAAGAAGAAGTTCGTCACGTCGCTAAAACAGTAAAAGTCAATATATTTGTGTGGTATTCTCCAATTCCTATATTTCCTACGTAGATAGGCAACTAACAATACAACTTATAGCGTAATCTCATTCTAGCAGTAGCAAGTTATGATGACATCTTCTATGAAGCAAAAACAGGGTCTAGTAATACTGTAATGATATCGTAGCAAGAAAAACGTACAATAGTAAAAAGGAATTGTACTCACGGAGCGTATGGGGCGAATTTTTTAAGGCACGGAGGACCTAATTCACAAGCTACTTTCATTGACTCTGGATATGTTAACAATGGGACTTTCAATCTTTTGCAAAGGACGTATTGGGCTTTAACCTGGAAATAAAAACATTCAAATTATATTGCGTTAATACTCGAGGTGTAAGAATAGTTTGCTTTGAACATTTCAGTACATTTTTTCAACGAATTTTGAAACGGGATCTTTGGTACCATCCATACAAAATCCTGGTGGCTCCAATATTAAAGGATCAGAATGAATGAGCATGCATTCAATTTACTAAACAATTTTAAGAAACTTTTAACGCCCATAAAAATGTACTGAATAGGCAAGCTAATTTTTGCTGGAATACTTTCGGTACAACTCACGTAATAAAAGTGTAGATCTCTAGATCTGGGCGAGGTCCGGAACATTTTCAAAATTGCGAAAATGTTTAAAAATTTTTTAAAAATATCTATTTCTTCTGAGTGTTTTAGTTATATCTTGGAACCTATGCATTTCTGAAGAATATTGAAGAGGAAAAAAAGTTTTAGAATTGAATTCTGCACAATATACTAAAAGTTAAAAATGTTTAAATTTATTCCGATGTTGCAAAACAGCAATAATTGATGAAAAAAAGGCAAAATAATCAAGTTCCTTGGATGATTTTTTAAAAATATTTTAATTGTTCCCAGGGCATTCTAATTTTGGTAAAAAAAACTTCGAGTATAATAAAAGAACACACCAAATTTCATTAAAATCGGTTGTATAGTTTTCGCAAAATAATTTTTTAATAATCGTGATAGTGCAACAATATACAGGGTGTCTCATAATTAGCTGCATAATTAGGCCGATTCTATGATCAAAACTAAGTAAAAAAGTTCATATGAACATGGGTCCGGAAATTCTTCCTAAGGGCACAGGGACCCATTGAAGAGGGAGGAATGGAAATCATTTTTTTGCAATATCTCTCAATCGCGTTGTGATAAATGAATGAAATTTGGTATACACAGCTAAATTTTGATGAGCAATTTGATGGACTAATCCATTTATTTCCACAAGGTCCATTGGGGTGGGTACGGGGGGGCCCTTGGTACTTTGCGTGTGTAACTTTTTCATCTTTGACTTTTTAACAAATTGGACAGCAAATTCCGTTTTCCCGAACTGTTTTACGTTAAAAAGGTACTCTTGTTTCAAATCGTTATCTTTAACGGTTTCTGAGAAAATCGCTCTTGAATTAATCCCACTTTGGTCAATTTCATAGTAATTTAAACAAAAAAAAATAATAATAATTTTCCTTTCCTCTCTTTTCCATTTAAAGGATTAATTTTTATTTAATTTAATTTTTTATTATTATTTTTTTATTAAAATTAGATTAAATTTAAACAAAAAAATTTTTTTTGTTTAAATTACTATGAAATTGACCAAAGTGGGATTAATTCAAGAGCGATTTTCTCAGAAACCGTTAAAGATAACGATTTGAAACAAGAGTACCTTTTTAACGTAAAACAGTTCGGGAAAACGGAATTTGCTGTCCAATTTGTTAAAAAGTCAAAGATGAAAAAGTTACACACGCAAAGTACCAAGGGCCCCCCCGTACCCACCCCAATGGACCTTGTGGAAATAAATGGATTAGTCCATCAAATTGCTCATCAAAATTTAGCTGTGTATACCAAATTTCATTCATTTATCACAACGCGATTGAGAGATATTGCAAAAAAATGATTTCCATTCCTCCCTCTTCAATGGGTCCCTGTGCCCTTAGGAAGCATTTCCGGACCCATGTTCATATGAACTTTTTTACTTAGTTTTGATCATAGAATCGGCCTGTTCAGGGTTGGCAGCTAATTATGAGACACCCTGTATAGCCTTTCATGACGGTCATTTGAAAGATAATTAAAAGAAAAAATAGGATTAAAGGGTAAAATTGCGTGTTTCCAGCTAATAAATTTAATTAATAAATATGGTACAATATTTCCTTCTGTCAACAGTACCATCGCCTACTAAAAACTATCCACAGCTATTGGCTAACTCAAGAAAACTTTTATATTCATTGTATTTTGACAAAGCAAATTTAACACAGTTTCCAATGCTGCAGAAACAATGGTGTGGTATGCAGAAACTATATAGTTTTTAATGCTGTTAGTCAAGAACAAGGCTGATAAAACATGCATCATTATTATTGATCATAAATTTGCTTACTAATACGTGCAGGCAGTATGTACAAAGGGCACCTATAAGTATCGTAGAAATTATCCCATTTGCCATTCCAGAGAACTTGAAGGCTTCCGGCATCGCCAGGATGCCTGTCCCAAGACATCCCTTGAGCAGATGTATAAGGGTTTCTGCATTTCTGAAAAAAAAAAAACTTGTTTTAAAAGACGTTACATTCAAATGGACATATTGTCTGTAACTTTTGTACGGGTTTTATGATGTACATTAAATTTAACAGTTAGATGGAAAAGGAATTGCATTGTTGCCAAATTGACAAGGTTTCGGACATACCAGGAAATCTAATTTACTTTTTTCCTACGATTTAGTCGATGACGAGAGCAGTTGCAGAGAAAGATCGGTCCTAAGTAATATACTTGCTTTAAATTTAACTTATTTGTGATACAGGTGAAAGCAAACAGATCTAGTCTCTTTGTCTTTCTAGCGGTTGCTTGTTTTCGAAAACTCATCACCTCCCCCAGATGCTGCCATAAAACGTGGATTTCAAGCGGATGAAACTGGATCACATCCAGTTCAATCCGTTGTTTTTGGTACAAAGTTTGGAATTTTCCTCGACTGATTTAAATATATCACTCACGGACCGGAGTCACAATTCCAAAGTTCAGTAACGCGCTATTTCGAGGAAAATAATGTTAGTATGTTCCAAGTAGTTACTAAATTTAATTGGCAGCATTTTCCGTGGAAATACGCACCAAGAGTTTACTAATTAGAAATTTATAATATAATTTTACTATAGTTTGAATGCGCATCATTTTGTTTTACGTTTGTTTATAGGCGGAGTCATCAACCTTTAGAATTTATTATTATCTTAGATATATCGTAAAAATGTTTTATGAATATAAATTCTTTCACATACAAAAAAAAACATAAATTCACTTAATTTCGGTTACTTTTTTAAGAAGAATTAAACTTCAGTTTGTTCCAGTATTAAAAAAGTGAATTTATTGCAATTCGACTCAAAAATTTCGAACAAATACTTACGTCGTCGGTTTTTCTACTTGTCTATGGAGGTGGGGATCATACTCCTCGTCGTCTTGGCCTTTGTCACCGGTTCTGCAAAAGCAATTAACTTTTATTTTCTCTATTTCAAACGTTTCTACAAACAAACCACTGCAAAATCAAAGTAGGCATAGGTACAGCTGTGCATAACACAAAAGCCATCAAACTCATAAACATGGACTGGAGTTTTATGGCAGGCTGTAAGTCGTTTTCATTTTTGTCGTTATTTCAAATTTTATAACGTATAACAATTTTTATAGATGCGTTTGTAACATCCAATATAAATCATGACTAATCAAAAAAATAAATATCCTATACGCCATAGAAATATTCTTCAATTATTCTTTTCTTCTGAGGCAATGCAACTATAGCATTTACTACTTATGAAGCCTAAGCAGATGTTTTTCTAGATATGTATAGAAACAAATAAGAAAATTTTGACACTAAAGAAATAGTTATTTATTGTATAAGTGTTTTAAGTCCACGCAAGAATGTTTAATATTCTTAAGTAGATAAAAGACAAAAAAATACGAATGCAATACAACGTTTTATCCATAATCACATTACAATCAAATTTGTGGAATTATTGGAATTTAATAAAAAAAAAATATTCGCACGACTTAATATTTCTAACTAGTACTCAATGAAATGTATGGTACGTTGTTTATTATCAAATATTTAATAAACAGTTCTATCTGAATTTGGTAAAAATACAAGAAAGTAATTGTGTTCCTGTGGCTGTTTTTGAAGAAGCTCAAGAAGCAATTTTCCATTTATTGCCAGCGAAATTCAGGCAACATTACGAGAAAGTGTTTGCCGAATTGAACGAATGGAGGGAAAAACAGAGAGTAATGACAATAAATGAAGTCCTGCTATCGTATTTTTTAAATTTGAAAAAAAAAATATGGAATTTCTTCTATGTGGTCGAAGTATTCAATGTTGAAGGCTACAATAAAGGTCTATAAAAATTTACATATTGGAAAATATAACAAGATTAATGCTTATTTGAAGAGTGAATCAAGAGGATACAAAGCACAACACAAGACATATTATTTTTAAGATACATCAATCAAAAATGTACATCTCAGCCTGCTGGAATCAACACATGGCGAAGGTACCCTCATTCCTGAATATCGCAAATCCGGAAGCATATACTGGCCATTGTATGAAGCGCACTTCAACAACTTTATTGGCCAACAAAGGTACTGATCTTACAACCATCAAGGTGAATGGAAGAGCTCCTCTGTTGCAGAAAGTTATGTTGAGGAGTTTATATCTAACAAACTTGACATTGCAAGGAATATCAAAAGAAAATATAGCTGTTCCTTACAAGAAGAGACATCCGTAACTTGTGTAAATTCTTCACAAACTTCGGCAGATGTTATGCGTTCCGAAAATGATGGCAATAACGCTACAGGAGTTGTTATTAACGGAAAGGAAGTTAAATGTGATAAAACAAAAAATGTCTATTACTATACAGGGTGATTCAGTCATAATGTCATTAATTTTAAGAGCAGATAGAGAAAAATGAGTATAATACGATGGCGTGATTAAAAAAAAATTTAAATGCATATTTAAGCTGAAAAAAAATATTTTCAAATCATTATTTAACCCCCTTTTCAGGCTGTTACTGACCGGCTGACGTCACAATATTATGCACGGCTACGATATGAACCTATGAACAACGCGCCCTAGATGCAACGTTGCCATATTTATATATTTTCGCTCATATAAAGACAATAAATAAACGGTTTTGCTCACGTCAGCCAATAATAATTTAAAATGCTATAAATTATTTTTTATTTATGCAATCAACATATTAAATTGTTATTGTTGCCCAGCAAGAACCTCGAGGTCTGAGCATGCCTTGCCAAAAATCAGTTTTTATTAGCATCATAATTTTAATATTTTAACAACATTTGCTGTAAGCCCGAAGGGGAAGGTTTTCAAACAATTCTACTAAAAATTAGTAACGCGGCCCATTCAGATGTTCAGGTAGAAAATGCGGCCCAATTAAACGATCGCCATTGACATTGACACCGAATCTCCTCTGAAAGCTATACCACCGACGAGTAGTGTGCGGGTAGTAGTGTGTTTCATCTGACCAAATGTGACTATTATGGCTGCAAAGAAATTAGCTGTTTCACTTTAAATAAGATTTAATATTGAAGTTACAAAACCCCAAAAGTTCAAATAATTTAAATTTCATTTCATAACCATTTCAATTTCGTTACAGAAATAATGTCATAAAAAACCAACACTCACTAGATAAATTATAAAGAGAGGATAAATTGTATGCAGTATTTAAATATTGACTGCAATTAGAAGAGAGACTTGTATATTCCATAAAAAAACAATGGGACGGAGACAAATAAACAACTCGGTACGTCGTGTTTCCGACCTAGGGTAACCTGTGGTTCAGTAACCTTTTAACCCAGTTTTAATTTGCACACGTGCACCATATAGTCCAGGAGCCCGATGTGCAAACAACTTATTCTTAAATATTTGACCTCTTGAATCCAAAGAAACTTGGTCGCAAAGCCTGAAAGTGGTCAGTTTAATTGTTATCAACAAATTAAATGTTTAAATGGCTGTAAAAAGTTTATTTTTATAGCTAGTACAATTTATTCGCTAATAGTTACGTTTTCTCATAACAAATATGTATTTTTTTGGAAATTAAAAAAAATTAACTTTAACCAAAGTTATTGCAAATTTAGTGCAAATTTCTTACATTTTCCGTCTCCGTGCGCACTAATTTTACCATATCTGGTTCTAAGTTCCATTTATTTATTAATTTATTTAATAATTAATGGCATCTTAGAAAGTTGTGAAATTTCAACGAAAATGCCGGTTTTAATTGTTTATAAGGTTTTTTTTATTATTCAACTTCGACGAAAAGCCAAAAAAGTTACCGGATATTGTTCTTTGCATTCTAACAATCAAGCAAGGCATGAAATCATTGTTAGGATGCGAGGAACAATAACCGGTAACTTTTTTGGCTTTTCATAAAAATTGAATAACAAAAAAAGTTTTATAAACCAATAAAGCCAACATTTTCGTTGAAATTCCACAACTTTCTAAGCTGCCATTAATTTTTAAATAAATTAATTAATCAATGGAACTTACCTATCTTGTAAAATAAAGTTTAAGTTTTAAAATGAGATGTGCGTCTCAATCCGTCCAATTGAACCAGAGATATGGTAAAATTGGTGCGCGCAGAGACGGAAAATGTAATATATTTGCACTAAATTTGCAATAACTTTGGTTAAAGTTAATCTTTTTTTAATTTTCAAAAAAATATATGTTTGTTGTGAGAAAACGTAATAATTAACAGATAAAAAATTGTACTAGCTATAAAAATAAACTTTTTACAGCCATTTAAACATTCAATTTGTTAACAACAATTAAACTGACCACTTTCAGGCTTTGCCACCAAGTTTTTTGGTTTCGAGAAGTCAAAATACTTAAAAATAAGTTATTTGCAGCCGTGGAATTCTGTTTGGCTACGGAAACCTATCTGGCCCCTAGCCCCTAGACTAATACGAGTGTAGTAGCAAAAAGTTGTCGGTCTTTTATCAAAGGAAAATCGTATCAACAAATTTAATTTAAAATCTAAAATACCGGCTGTTTTCGTAGTAGCTGTAGTCGCCCAGGTGCATCGAGTGTACGAAGTGGTCGGTTATATGTCAAATACTAACCTGGCGAGCTTGAACCTGAACTTGGCAACGCTGTTCCTTTAGCCGACAACTGTTCGTGACATTACGTTACAAAATTTTCCGGGCATCCGGGCATCGGCAGGGCAGCCCTCGTAGCGGGAGTTATGGGTTGATTTCCTTCATTTTTAAAAGTCGAGTAAAAAATTTTTTTTTCCGATTTTCTGTCTTTATTAAGCTTTCCGAATACGTGGTTAAAATTAATGACATTATGACTGAATCACCCTGTATGTATATGTAAATAAATTAAATGTGATTTATTATAGGTTTATTATATTTTCATTATTCTACTACTGAAATAAAGTTACTTTATTCCACTAGTGGATAAAGTATCACTTTAGACGTTTCTTATGTGTAGATAAAAGTCCGATTATAAGGTGATTGTGGATAAAATAAATTACTGCGTATTCCCCGCTACATGTTCTGACAAACCAAAACATTTTTAAAGCATCTAACGTTTCTCTAATTCAAAAAAGCAATGTGTAAACGTGCTCTAAACCTATCTAATAGAACCATTTGTTAAATTCGCTTGTAAAGATACACCAGAGCCTACAGTTTAATGTGATTTATTTTATAACGTAGATAATATAAATAAAGGTTATCCCAAACTTCACGCAATAGTAAGTAATTTTGATAGAAAACAGGCTTTTAGTTATAACGAGCGTTCAAATAAAAACGTGGTCGAAGTTGGCTCTGACACATTGGACGTAGGGCGTAGCTTATAGCGACCAACTTAACCTCATTTCTCAACGAGCTGTCAGTTTCAATAACGTTAATGACTATATAACTTTATTTTAAAGAATAATCGTGATAACAATAATATAATAATATATATAATAATTAAAGGAGCTGCGGAAAGTGTCCCCCTCCTTGTTATAACACTTAAATGAAACCAGGCTTCATCAGAAAAAAAGGTGATATTATGAAGTTCACCGTAGTTGTTTAAAAACCATTCACAAAATACAGCCCGTCGCGGAAAATCAACTTCATGAAGTTCTTGCTGACAAGTTAAACGATAGGAGAACAAACGCAAATCTTTTTTTAACACTGTGTGGCAGGTACCGACTGATACTCCCACCATTTGTGATAAAACACGTACAGAAGTTCTTGGCGCATTTTCCATTATTTGTTGGACATTTTCTTTTAATTCTTCAGTCCGCTTTTTAGGTCGACCGCTTCCTTCTTTTCTTGTTACACTGCCCGTTTCACGAAAAACATTAACACAACGCTGAACTGCACTTTGAAAAATTTTGTACTCAACAACGCCGGGAAATTGATTTTGAAATTCTATGAAACATTCCTCAATAGAATACTTCCATATTCCATCAATCTTGCGTCCATTTCTAAAGTAGGACTCTATGATAAACACTTTTTATTCTTGAGAAAACACCATTTTAAACGCTTTTTAAAACGAAAATATTCAAATTGATAGCGGCGATATAGCGCTTTGACAGATGACGTTTAAGTTCATTTGCTATATGCTACGCCCTACGTCCAAATTTTCAGAACCAACTTGACCACGTTTTTATTTGAACGCTCGTTACATTGTAACTGTCAGCTGTCACGCTGGCTACACCTGACCGCTCAAATGTCGCAAATTTCAAATCTCGCGTGAATTTTGGGATAGAACCTAACTAAACTGACGGCTCCGAAGTAAAACGCCACCACCAGAACTACCACACTCTTGCGAAAAACTAAAGAAGCCTGAAAACAAAGGTTGTTTACCCTTCATCCAAGAGAACGGAGTGCTCGTCGAGCTTCCTGGAAAAAAATTAAAAATTGTGCTTATTACTGCGGTTCTACTCATTTACAGCGATCTGCACACAACTGCAATACGGAATAAAACTAAGAGTATGTTTAATAACCACCACCAGCTTTGCTTTCTTTGTAAACATATATACAAAAGCTTGCTTTTAAAAAAAATTACCCTAAGTCCGGGAGGTCCAAACGGTAACTGCCGTTTCTGAAAGAAAGTGCAGAATGTGACAGAATTATGATCTTCGTGAGCTTTTTGAACAAGAAAATGGAAACAAATGTTTAACAAAACAGTGTGAAGTTATAATTTGGTCGCATATATTCAGGGTGTTGTCTCAAGTGTCGTTTTAATTTTAATTATTTTTGTTTTTTCCAGAAATGCTTTAAACATATCTACTTAGAAAACACTCCGTATATATTTAATATTGGAATACTAAAAAAATTTGTTTGTTCTAAAAATTATGTGCAACAGAAAAACAAATTGTAAATAAACTGATCTTTAACGCTTTGTATAATACGATTTTACCCTGTCTCCTAAAAAACACGAACTCCTCAAAGAATTATTTCAATAAAAATGTACATTATTGTTAATACATACATGATGAATATTGCTAATATAAAAAGGTATTGATTTTTTTTTAAATATATGTAATATTTATACAACTCATAACTATAATTTTCTTATACTTACTTGGTTGTCCCTATGGGCTCTAGCTTCACGTTCTCCAAATTTTCAGAAGGCATCTTGAATTTCACTTTCTTTGACGTCGAGAAGCGGAGCTACCAATGGTCTTCTTTCGTTAGTTCTCCAGCCAACTATCTGCCAACACCTAAACCCTATACATTTTCTGGCCTGAAATTACAAAATGCGATAAACTATTGATGTCCACCCTTACAGTATTTTCCTACCAAAGATTGCTAAGTGTTGGTTACAGTTGTAGCAAATATACAGGGAGATTAACAAATGGTGACCAAAAATGAAACCTCGTATTCTTTGGTGAATTGTGTGAAGTGAAAGGGAATCTTTCCTGCTTTTCATCAATTTAAACGTTATTTGCGGTAAAATTGTGAGAAAATCTCAAAAGTTTTTTTTTCCATTTTAATCATGATTATGAAGTGTTTAAACTCAAAAACGTGATTTTTTCAAAAGTTTGACTGTAACTTCATAGGGTTCTTCTGGGTATATCGAACTGTAAAAGTCATGCTTAACATTAGTCATTTCGTGAATATTTCTAATTTAGCCGTCAATTTTCTGGTCAATGGTCGTATCGAAATTAAAAAAAAAAAGGAAATTGAAGCTGAATAAACAAGCTATCTGGTCCATGCAATGGCTTAGCTGAAAAAAAATTCTCCAAGTCCGTAGACCCAGAAAAAAAAAAGAAAATTTGTAAAACTTTTTTGTCGTTCTATTTCTTAGAATTGCATGATAACTGTAGCTCCTAAAAATTTCGACCGAAAGATCTAAAAACTAGAATCTTTGAGCTTCAAAACGCTTTTTTTAGTTCCCGATACGACTATTTTTCACTTAAATACAGTCTGTCAAAAATCACGGAAAAATTTCGGAAATTCTTTTGAAATTTATTATCAAAAAAATTATGTAGCTATAAACTAAGATTTTTGAGACATATACGTGCTAATAAACAGATTTCTCCAAACCAAAACAGCATTAGATTTATATCATGCCATGCCATGGAATTACAAAAATAGAAATTCCTGAACTCAACTGACTAAATTGTTTTTTAAGCTACTGCATTTTTTAATATGAACAAAAATGTAATATCTGACTCTGACAAAAAAAAACAATAGCAGAATAATATGAAATGTTTCTCTGAGTTAGAAAAATATAAATGTGTTTATAATAAAATTATCTGTTAATAAAAAAGATTATTTAAAGTATATCGTATAACATTATTTCAGCTCAGAATACAACTATAACTATCTAAATCTAATTTAAAAATAATTTTTCCAGTGGAATATACTGAACGAGATTCATTCAATGGATTGATATATTTAGAGCAATTTTAAAAATTAAAAAGAAATAAAGTTTATTTAACCGACATTTTGTATGAATCAATTCAATTCGTTATAAGAATTAGATGAACCATAAAAGTCCTTTCAAAACTTCTTGCACTAATATGGCACAGGAAACAAATTTTACTCATAAAAATGACTTGTAGTTTTCTATTTTGAACAATCCTGCGAGAAACAAAGAAACTCCTATGACTTATTTTTTTTTTCTAATATAATAGTTATATGCTATCAAAACAGTGACAATTGCTAACAGACCAAGCTTACAGAAATGTTTATAAAAAAAGGGGATATATTTTTATCGCCTTTTAAATACCAACTCGTAAAAAGCAGCTACTACAATCTACAAACATAACTTTTTTTCCACGTTGTTTCATCAGATAGCCGCCTTTCCTATGGATTTAATAAACATTTATGAGCAAAAATATGTATGAACTTTTAGAAAAAATATCGTTTTGACACTATCGATGTGAATTTTTTTAACATGTTCTAGTATTTCCTCTCGCACTGTTTACTGTATTGTAAGCTAATTAAAATTAAGCTAATTCAAACATTTTTTTTTCGAAATAATCTTATCAACAGCATTGACTGCATTTGATAAGATGTAGTTTGAAAATACTCACTGTTTTCTCTCTTTTTTTATTTTAAATCAACTGCTATCACCAGATGCTTTACTTTTTTGAAATTTGCTCGTTTCCACTGTAACTTTTTAGCTTCTTAATGTACATCAGGTTTGTTCAATGTTTTATATTCACTGTCACAAAGCATAAAGTTAACCTTATAAGTAAACAAATCTTAATCACTTGTTAAAGTTGACCAAGAGTTATTTACGATGACACTGAATCAACACAAGCAACCCTTGTCTATATACGTGGAATCTCTCGGAGAATTGATTCACCACAGTCCAAAGTTTTCTCGTTTTAAGCCAACATATTAAAGTAAAAATAGCATCTATATACACTAACCCGATGTAGCACCGAGCCAAGTTCAAATTCTGGAATTTTATAACACTTTCTAGTTTTTCGTAAGAAAATATGAAGTTATGTGAATAATACTGGTTTAATTAATAGATTCTGATTTTATATTCAATTTTCATTCAAATTCAAAAAAAAGTTTTAGAATTGAATTTTGCACGATATACTGCAAGTTAAAAATGTTTAAATTTATTACCGGTGTTGCAAAATAGCAATAATTGATAAAAGAAAAGGCAAAATAATCAAGTTTTTTGGATAATTTTTTAAAAATATTTTAATTGCTCTGAGGGCATTTTAAGTTTGGTAAAAAAACACTTTAGAGTTTAATAAAACAATATACCAAATTTCATTAAAATCCGTTCGATAGTTTTCGCAAAATAATTTTTTGAAAATGATTTTGAAACAAATTTTCGAATTTTCAAAATGTTGCACAGCCTCAAATAAAGTATCTAGATACTTGAAAACTTTTTCACATAGAAAAGACCGCTCAATTTTTTAAATGGTTTTTGAAAAATTGAAATCGGTTGATTAGAACGGCCACAGTAAATTTTTAAAGTTAACACTGTTTTGTTTTATTTTTAAACAATTAGATTACATTTATCAATTTGCAATTTAGTTTGTTTCAAAAATTATAATTTTAAAGTATTCGGAAAGACGCTTCTTTAAAAAAAAATTAACTGTGTTAACTTTAAAAATTTAAACATTTTTAAGTTGCAGTATATTGTGGAAAATTCAATTCTAAAACTTTGTTCCTCTTCAATATTCTTCCAAAGTGCATAGGTTCCAAGATATAAGTAAAAACCTCATAAAATAGGTATTTTTTAAAATTTTTTGCACATTTTTGCAATTTTGAAAATGATCCGAACCTCGCCCAGATCTAGGGATCTATACTTTTATTATGTGAGTTGTACTGAAGGTAATCCAGAAAAAAATTGCTTGCCCCCTCTCGCATCTACCATCCACCTCAAAACAGATCCGCCCTGGTCTATCAGCCTTGTTATGTTTCGAAAATGCGTAAAATGTCATTGTCCAAACTTTCACCGTAAATCTAATTATTACAAATATTAATCTCAATTTCATGCCAAGATGAATCTCCATTTCGTAACATAAACGATTGCAGGTAAATTTCTGATCGATTACGTTCTCTTGCTAATTATATAACTCTCAAAATTAGATACCAAAACAGTAGGAACAACTCTTATTAAAGTCATTAATTAAAAAGCTAAATGAATGAGGTCGTCACCCACACCGATAGCGTTTGTTGCTCTAATATTTTAATATACCACGCGTTGTCTGCAAGAGACTGACCAAACTTTATCCATATCTGTGTGGTGTAAACAATGGCTATCTAGTTTTATTCTAGGAAGCTATTCCGAGCCGCTTTGATAACTGTTCGGCGATAAGAAAGACATTTCTTGCAGAAGTATTCCTATTTCAGCCAATTCGCCGGCTTAATGTGACATAAACAAACTGATATTACAAGTTAGTGTGATTGTATCGATGAAGCATATCATACTACAAAATAGCAAGATTACCAGTTATCAGCAAGTGTTGTAGACAGGGGATGTAGCTCAGTGGTAGAGCGTTCGCTTTGCATGTGAAAGGCCCCGGGTTCGATCCCCGGCATCTCCAACTTTTTTTTATTTATTTTACAACGATTTAAAGATTTAACGTAGTGTGTTTAGGTGTTTATTTTACATTTTTTTGAAAATTAATAACTAAAGTTGTTATTTTGGCAAAGATCTTTAAAATAACAGCACATTATCAATACGCTACTGATGTTTGTTTGTCAGTGAACTGAGATATGTTTATTTTATAAGTTTGCATGTGTATTTTTGAGACTATGACCTTTGGCAAATTAACGTCTAAAGTCGAACTATTTATCTAAAATATGTGGACATGCAAACGTAAATAAGTACATTCAAAAATATTAAAAACAATTACGTGATTGCTAAAATCAATATTTTCGTTATTTTATGTGGTGATAATATTGGAGCTAGGAAGTAATAAAATAATTTTTAGAGTAGTGATTCTGACAAGGGATAGAATTAAAATTGATACATTTCATTTCTATAATCATTGTTTACATAAAAAGTAGGAATTACTGTTTGCTATATTCAAGTGACATCTAACTGGTCCGTATTTTCTCATGGATTACTTAAAAATACACAATTTTATTCAAATGAGTTCGTGGTATGAACTCTAATAATGTCATTAAATATCTTGTTGCAAGGACAATTCTAAATTAATAATTAGAAGCTTCAATTGGTAATTTAATTTCGACGGTAAAGAATGAACAAGTTTCTAAACCAATCCCAAAGGCAAGAAAAGTGTTATAGGATTCTTACCCTAATTATGAGAAAATTGCCTATAGGTCTTGGTAATTGACAGGTACTTTTATATCGACACATAAAATTCACTGTTGTATTATCTCTCAAATGAAAAAAAAAAAAAAACATAAATAAATTTAATTAAGTAAAAACGAACACAAAAAATAGACAATCTTCTGTTGTCGCTAGTTGTTGTAATTGGAGAAAGATGTGTATGTTTACTTACTAGTCTCTTCATACAGTGTAAATAAATTTAAAAAAAAAATTTTACAAGTCTCTTCATACAGAGTGTAAATAAAATTCTACGCCAAACTTTTTTGAGTTGTTTATGCGAACATGTCGATTAGTTGTTTTAATCGCAGCAAAATTACAGCAGCGATTTTCGGTATTCAAGTTAACAGCGTTTATTAAAAATAATTGAAAAGTAGGCAATGAATTTATCTTTCAAACTCGTCAGTTAGTACTAAAATTATTTTATTTCAACAATTGTCTCTGATTGTTGTTGAAAAAATATCAATTATTATTTTTCTTATTTAATTCTTTTACTTAATAAAGTATTCGTTTATTTAAAAACTACCTAGGTACTTGTTTATTTTTGTAGAATTAGGAGAGAAGTGAAATAAAATTTATTTGGCCAATTGTCAAATTTGAAAGATAAAGCCTCCTACTGACTTTCTGATTATTTTCTAATGAACACTTAAAATCTTGTGTCAGTTAATACGGTTTTTCTTGAAAATCATAGTTTTTTTAAATTTAACAAGAGTAAAAATAAATTAAATTCTACTCTCAATTAATATTACTATTTTTCAATTCGGTCAATGAAAAAAAAAAGTTCAGTACAATTTTAGGGGTGAGTCATTTCCAATGTACACCTTGTAGTGCTTCAATTAACTTTAAATCATAGTCAAAGATGATTAATAATAAACCTAACTCATGTACCAAATTTGGTTCTTTTAATGTAAAGTGTTGCAGGATATTAATTTTTTTCGAAATTTAGGGCAAATAAGTCCTCAGTTATTACAATATTTTGGACACCCCTACATGTACCTGCCCTGTGTCTTGTTCATATGCGAGATACCTGTATAACTTTCAATACGTAGCAAAAGGTATAATAAAAAAATTGTCAACTTTTTGTGAATTTTATCCAATTTTTTATCTTAAATAGGCAAGCTGGAAAACTCCTAAAAGTGAATATCAGATTTAAACTAGAAAATAAATCAGATGAACCTCCATCGCGAATTTTTTGATATAAAGAACACAATACTTATTGCCAAATACAAATGCCTCAAATTATTGGATCATAAATAGAACATCCACACCACGAAAGAACAAATTAAAGCAAATTGACTGAGTACGTTACCCCTCGACTATATCCGGCCCGCTGGTGCTCCGAAACAGGAAGACAGCGACTTATATAACGCACTCTACGAGGATGATGTCCACCACTGCGTGCCCCTTCACAGACTGCGCGCCATCAATTGGTCCGAATCTCATGCAGAGCCATTAATAAAATCTATTTGGTCTCGGTGTATCTGTCTTCCACTATCCTACAGTACGAAAACAAAGAGATGAGGCGCACGAAACCGCTTTTTTCCCTGCGTATAATTACGTAAAGTGCATCCGCGAAATTGGACGTTGTCTGCTTCTGGGTCAGATGCGTAGCAGTGCATTTGTTTGCTTACGCACCTGTTTTTTATTCGACAAGTTGGGTCTTTTGCTTCGGATTGAACTGTCAATTTGTTGTTGGGGTGATGAGATTTAAAAAAATGTTCTACCTGTTCTATTATTAGCTCACGTGTTTTAGACCTTTTTTTTTAAGTATTCAAATTCAAAAAAAAAGAGTTTTATTACACGAAGTCAAAAATCTAGGTACCTAGACCCCAACACGAGATTCCTAACTGCTGATATTGCAGGAAACAACTATTCTGTGGGCTATGTGCATCGACTAGCATTTAATTACACCAGGAATACCTACCAAACAGCTAGTAATAATAGTTATTCAAAACAAAACCAAAAATGGTATGTCTAAATCTAATTAATACAAAAATACATACCCAAATTACTTTAAAAGCGATTCTCTTTCTCGCAAATTGAGCGAATTAGATTCAGTTCATTCCAAGCATGTGTTCAACTATAATTTTGACCCTATAAAATTCTACATTCTCTCTCTGAAGTTTACAACAGCTTACTGGTTCCTATTCTGATATATTACTCTATTCCAGGATTCATATCACATTCACTTTTTCCGTTTTAATAAAGTGATGCTCCAAATATACCCTATTGCCTTTGGCATCTGTTTCCTGTCCAACGAAACAGCCTCTTCATTTGTGTACGAATTCAGGAAATGATCCCTTTATCAAAGCATCCTAACCAGCGTCAAGGAATTGAGATTCAGTTGTATCAGGTTTAAATTGAAATACTCAGATTATTAAATTTCTGAACTAAGATTTACTTTGATTTCTATTTTCCACTTTAATGATTTAATTAGCTGCAGTGGGTTTGTTTGGTTTTACACGTGCTTGAGAAAATCTAAAGCAGTTTGTTTTGTCGTTGAAAATATCTGGCTCCCAACTGTGCCACGTTTCAGATTAATAACAAGTACTAATTGAACGTTATACAATTTTTTCCAGTCAATTAATTTATTTGTGTATTAGATATGCCGTTAGGGGAATTTCGTTGTTTGCGGCAATGTAATCGCCATTAATATAAATATCAACTTAACACAATCACTGCGAGGTCAAATCATTCATAAAAATCGACAATCATGGACAGTTAATTTCATGCGTACGTTAAATATGGGACGACACGGAACTGACGCAAGCCGTGCAACATTTAATTTAAAATAACGTCTTTTCGTCACTTCGTCAAAGTGACTTGAACAAAACAAAGACACACCTTCGAATCCTATTTGCTGCTATTTATACCAAGTCATGTGCTAAGACGTGTGTGTTATTTACCCCAAATTGGCCAGTTCAGGCCTATGGAATGGCGTTGGTTGTAATTTTTCTTATCCGTCAGTGGTAACGTCAATAGCAGTGTTGTTGAAAGTGACACACCTCCCATTGTATAAGTGTTCTATTTTTAAAAAATTAACCCATCACGTGCTTATATATTTACCCCAAAATCTATGCGTAGAAAAGCGAGAAAAATAAACAGGAACTGAATGTTTTGCCAAAACGTAAAAAATCACCAAAGCACGTCCTGAGTTATAGACATAAGTTTCGTGTTTTTTCAACCAAATATTGTTAATTTCCAATACTGAACGGAATGAACAGAAATTCAGACGATTTTTTGCATTCCACTGCATTTTCGGATAGATACTTAAAGCAATATACAAAACTTCTTTCGAAAGACGGGTAATTTCGTTCAGATTACGTTTTCAAACCTATTTCTCTCTGTATCTCTTTTGGATTACTATAAAGCATATCCCTAGCAGCATACTACCTCAGGCTGTTTAGTTTCCTTTGGAACTAGACTATATCCTTGTATAGGTTCAATTTTAATATATTACCTTGGATCTAGCTCGTTCTAGTTCGTCATTTCTTCTATGTAATATATTGGGATTTAATATTTTAAGTTGCAAATCTGCAGAAATTATGAACAGCAGTTTCAAATGGGAAACAGTGGTATATCTGTCTTGGTAATGATGATGGTACTGAGTTTTTCTCTCCAGGCAAAATTGGTAAGCAGATATTATGAATTATAGTTTCAAATGGGATTAGTCTATCTGTCTTGATAATGGTGGTGGTGCTGATTTTTTTTCCAGACGACAAAAGTTTGTAAGCAGAAATTATGAATTATAGTTTCAAATGGGAAACATTAGTCTATCTATTTTGGTAATGGTGAAGGTGTTGGTTTTTTCTCTCCAGACAAAAATTTGGAAGCAGAAATTTTGAATTATAGTTTCAAAAGGGAAACAATGGTCTGGTCTTGGTAATAGTTCCAATTATATTTAAAATAATGTAAACCTATTTTAATAAAATGTTGTCTTGTAACAACGCCATGTTTTCGAAATATGTACTTTGTAATCCTTACAAACAGAGAATAAAATTTCCTATATATCTCTGTTCATTTTACCAAAATGGTTATTGATTTGAATATGCTTCCCAGGTCTACTGAAACAATGGAGTTAAATTTGAAAGTTCTAATATCTCTTATAATTTGACATATTTCGAAACTGATAAATTTTTGTTTCTATGAAAATATTTTGAAAAACGTTCTTAATGATAATGATATACTACAATGAAAATAAATGTTTCTATACATACAGGTATATCAAGAATTTACTTTGAAGATATGTTTAATACTTTTTCACTAGCAAAAGATATACTTTATTCCTTGTATACGTATGTTCGATACAGTAGAAAATTAAGTTAGTCACACTTGGTTACTTTCAATAATGATCCCCTTTGTTATCCTCATTTTCAGGGGGTTTAAAAATGTATGTATTCACCTGTGAAATGTACCAAAGACCTCAGCAAGTATCGATCAAATGAGCTGATATCTATAGCTACCTACTGTCTTTAGGCAAGCTGATACTCTGAATATATACTACGCAAATACTTTGTACTACGTCAGCTTATAAAGTAATTTTAACTTTAGAGAACTACGAAGTATTTTTTTGCAAAACTATACATTGGGCCATGGAAAGAGATAATAGCTTTCTTTATTAAACTAGAAACAATTCTGTAAAAAATTTTTGTACAGTTCCTTTTATGTCGTTTGTTGTTGGTTATAAATAGCAGCGGAAAACAGTTTAGAAGATTACTCGTCTAGTGATTTAAATTAGAAAATTAGACAAAAAATATCTGCTGTCTCAGACGCCACTCGAAATAATAGACAAATTACCAGTCTTGGCACTACTTAAGTGACTTAAGGTGTTTATTTTTAGAACCAACGGTCATCTCCAATAAATATTTCGATGAAAGAAATAGTTAAGAAAGTAAAAATGTGATAGAATTCAACAACAACACAGCTAGAAAAGTAATAAATACGAAACAAATAAATAATATATTCAATTGAAACTTGTATTAGTGGGGTTTTAGTGCATTTGAACGGATTATAAATAATTATTGGAAACAGTGGTACCTCAACACTCTGGCCCTGCCAGATATCAGACATAAGTACTGTGGCATCATTATTTCGACATGTTATCCACTTCTGACTATACATAGCATAAAGGGAGTTTATGAAAACTTATGTTAGGTGCTCGGGTCACTAGGGGTTCTTTTTTATATGCGCTTCTTTTTAAGATGATGAATTGACGACACAATATACGTCCTAAGCTTTAAATCTGAAGTTGATGTATTATATTTGGCAGTAAAATGACGATCATGGAGTTATCTAGTGAGTAATAAATTAATGGATAGCATTTGCTTCTATATTTAAACGTTAGGTAACTTTTGGCAAGAGCAGAAACCAAAGTGCGGTCCTATTTCGATGCTAGAAATTTTCCAATAACGATATACTTCGACATAACAAGATAATCTTTAAACTAGCAATTCCACAAACAAGAACATGTCATGGTTGCCATTGTCTGACATTTTATGGAGTTTTATTTTGATCGTGATAATATTTAACCATAATTTTCTTTTTGAAAACGAAACAATTTGCAAACAGACCAAACTGAAGTCTAGAAGAAGTTTGTTCTCTTCTCTCAAGAGTGATATTAATACAGTTAGTGGTATGGTGGTATTTCTGGCTACTTGTTTAAATTGTGTTGTGCCAAAAAGCTTTTAGTCCTGAGGATGTCTCAAAAAAAAGGCGAAATTTTAAATTGACGACTATTAACTAAAAAAAACATTTTTGCGTTTAAGTTATTTGATTTTAATATTTCATCGGTTCCAAAATATATGTCTTTAGTAGTGAGTAAATTCGGTTTTAAATCCCATAAAAAGTGATTCATTCGGTACAATACATTACCACGTGTATACACAAACGAGTTGATTTATCGATTTAACCCAGGTCATAGTCTAATACGTCAGTACATAGCAAATTGTCCTTCGTGTCAATTCCATGTAATAAATCATGTACCATAAAAAATCTATCTATCAACTGATTTACCGCCTTACAATTGCGAATCGTTCCGTTTTGCTACATACACGACAATTATTCAAGCGCATGCAGAATCAATCTTCTACTTCCACTTACCATACAAACGCGTTTTAACCTGTACAAAAATAGATGGATTGCTCGGCTGGGTTCCGTAACGACACACCTCCAGGAATAGACGCAACAGTGACGTCGCCGTCGCCATTTTACGCGTGGTGCCTGGCGTCGCGGTGCGGCTGTTCTAGTCCATCTACAGTCCATCGGACGCACTACGTGGCTTCGCTGGGAGGGTTTCTACTTCGCATTCGCGGTTTTGGTGGATAAAAAGGTATTCAAGGATAAAACAGGGGTTGCTATATGTTGTAGTTTGTTTTGTACTTGTGCGTTTAAAATTTATTGAATTATGCTTTTTGGTAAGTACCTAAATTATTACGTAAATACGTATGTTTATTTGGACGACGTGAATCTTTGGGTACTTTAATTACATATTTTTCAAATTCATAATTTGATTAAAAGTTAAGTTCCTGTTTTAAGAGAATTATAATTATTTAAATTCGAGCTATAATTTAAGCACAAAACGATCTTCATAATACAAAATCGATACATTTTATTTTATATATTTTCTATTCTATTCTAAATTTATTTCTTAGAACTGGAGATATTTGAAAGAACACGGAATTAATTTTTAGAAAGATGATATTTACCGTCAAAAAAGATCTAACTTTGCGATTTTCTCGAAAACTATGTAAGAAAATTTCTGTGGTAATTTTATTGGCGTAGTTCTGCCAAAAAAAGGAGATATTTCTTTTACCATATTCAAATGGTATCAATGCCAGTTTTGAATTGATTGAAAGCACAAATAAAAGCATATTCTTTATGAAAACTAATAATTCTTTGTCCCAGAAAAGGAGCTTCTCTTTTCTTCTTCTTCTTTTTTTCTGCCGACTGTAGTAGTGTGTAAATTAAACCCAACAAAATTATTTTGATGTTTTATTCCTAGAGACTAATATTTCTAATATCTACAAATAAATATTTACATAAGAAAATATAGATATTAATTATTACTTAAAAAACACATTCACAGAAAATTATCTACAATATCTACATAGGTCCTTATTCAGCATGCCCTGTTAACCGAAGTCAGAATTTATAACAACACAATGAAAAATAAAAAAGAATAAATTAAATTTCTATTGTCTCCAATTAAATTACATTTTTAAACTATTGTAGCTACCTTCGATAAATAACTAACTCTTAAGATTTCTCTTTTTTTAATTAAAAAATACAAAAAATATGGGAAACCACATAAAAATTACGAAAATGTACCCCTTAATCAGTAGGTATTTGTTTCGTTTCTGTTATTTTGCTAGTTCATAGAATTTAATGGAAATAGAGTTGTTTGTTACAAAATTTGAAACATTATAAACACACGTATTTACACTGAAATCAAGGAATGTCAAATTTCTTAACATTGGGAAAATTATCGTTTGCAGCGGTTTGAGTGGTAAAAAATGTTTGTTTGTTGACCGCCTATATCCTAAGTTGTATTTACTAGATTCTACAAGAATATTAAAAAAAATGAAGTTATTTATTATGTAAGTCATAATGACGCGTCACATTAAAACGATTATTTTATATAGAATTTTTGGTTCTCACGTCTAAATAATACAAATTAAAACGAAAATCTTATGTAACGTTATATATTCAAAATAAATAAATTCTTCTAAATAACCTCATCATCAGTGGCGTCAAATGGTATTCCCAAAATACTAAAATCAGGCACATCGACTTATCAAACTATAATCTCACTTGTATCACTGTTATTATCACGCGGTTGAATTGGTACTACTCGAGAACTTCTTAACGATTTCCTCTAAACTAGTCGAGGTACCAACCACCAATCCACAAATAGCGAATATGACTATGAAGAAGTTTTTCGTGAGGATCAGTGCCCCCCTTGCTCCTTTCAGCGTGTCCCAATACGTGCTGGTATCGATGATGGCTGGGAACGCAAGTCCAAGGGCTGACAAACACAGGGCACCAAAAAGGGAGATGAACAAGTCGATATATGGTACTGCCACCGCCAAACAAACTAAAAGGAGAAGACGAATGTGAGAATAAGAAATTTTAACTCCAATTACAAGTGTTTCAGCGACTAAAAGACATATACTTACAGCAGATTATAACAAGAAACGTCCTGATGAGGTACTCGTAAATGATCTTGTACCTATTCTTCTCCAATTTACTGTACAGATATTGGTTCCACGTAATGTCTATAGCTACGTACATCTGAAGGGAATGTGAGATGAATATGGTCAAAGCCAACAATATTTTGGCCACTTGGGCAGGTCTAAAAAACACAGAAGCGTTTATTAATATCTGTTTCATAATTAAAGAATACCGTACTTACATTTCCTTTTCGTTGAGGGAATAAGAAATCGACCCCTGTATCTTTGAACCATACGCCAGATAGCCGAAGAGGCCCATAAGTAGGTACATGATTATAATCGAGATCATGCCGATGTTGAGAACCCCGCAAGTTCCGCCAAATGACTTTGGAGTCTTCATTTCGTTCTCCAAGGGCATAATCTAAAACACCAAACGGCATTAGAAAGATGTGACACGGCAAAGATTTCATACTAACCACTCCGATGGCTTCCAAAGCGAACAGCACTGTCCCAAAGAAGAGAGGAAAGCTTCTCCAGTTTCCAACGGGTTCCCTATCTTCAATCGTGATATCTTCTTTTATGAGGTAGTACAGGATAATACCAAAACTTATAAACGTAAGTACGTTGGCAATCGAAGAGAGAGGAACTAACAGTTTGAGGTTTCTGATGTAATTAATTAGGATGAGAGGTAGAAGAAATGCCAACATTATTAGCCTTTCATCCACGCCATCGACGTATTCTTTTAATACTTTTTGTATGTTATCTCCGATAAATACTGTATAGACGCAACAGGTTCCTAGCTGGTATAGCAGAAGGAAGGCATTGGTTACGTGCCTGGAACAGAATACAGATGGTCAAGTATATGAACTTTGGAATTTTCAAATTTGATGACACGCAATGATCTGTGCTTACATGTATATTTGGTTGTAGAGATTTGGAAAGTGTGCGTCTGCTTTGTCATCGAATTTTTACCAATTTCATCATTAAATTAACTATGCGTTTACTTACACCATATAGGGTGCCAGTTTCTGCAGCAACGGAGGTCCTTCAAGGAAAGCGCACTCGGCCGTAGCAGGATACGACATGCAACCAATCTTCCGTCTCTTGCAAAGCTCATATTCACATTTGATGAGCATGTGGATGCAGTAAGTACACAACAGTCCTATACACGCGGTAGCTATGACACCGATAACGTATCCTGAGTGGTAGAAGGCCATCGGCATAGCCAGGATGCCAGTGCCCAAGCTTCCTTTGAGAAGGTGCAGGAGTGTCTCGAAATTACTGAAAATTAAAGGAATATTTCGTAAAGTTGGATTGATACAATTTAATTCTGGAACCGAAATAAATCTGTTTAAGACTTTAAGGGAAAGTTTTGAGCCTATTTTGTTTGTTTGTATTAATTTATAATCAGTATCAGTTTCTTCGACTGGGTAGATCATATTCAAGTTCATAATGATTTCTAATCTTTTAGTTGTTTGATAAGCATGGTTTTAAGTATGTTCGGTGACGCTATTTCATCTCTTTAGTGAAATAATCTAACTCGTATCAGCTTCAAGTCTGCACTTTCCTATTTTAATTTTTTGCAAACACTTATAGCTTATCTTGATTTTGTAATATGAAAGTCCTAAATACAATAGTAATTTTGGCAATTGTCATATCTGCATTTTCATTTAATCTTAAGTACGTATTTTGTAATGGAGGAAAAAAATGTCAGTATTTCATGCTCATGCATGACTCAACTGAATCATTTAGAATTTTCAAGTATCAATATCTTTTGAAATAGATAAAATCTTTAAGATATATCGGAGCTTATTGTTCCAGTTATGTCAAAACTCTTTGATCTGCATTACTTGCAAAAATATTGTAGTTTTTCAAATTAATATTGTGATTTTATAATCGATAATTACATTTTCATTTTTACCCAGTCGCATTTTTACTTTAATGGAAAACCATAGAATAAACTACATACTTTTCGGAAAAATATGTCCAGTACAATTCCACTGTTACTTTATTAACGCGTTGTATGTTATGATGCTAATAATTGCCAACGTTAATGATATCGCGGCACTCAAATTTATGCCTTTTGTGATGATTGATGTTACGTTAATCATGATGTAATTTTCCTTTATCATCAGAGCTATATCTGTCTATATACAATTCTCACAATTAATCCATCTTGTACCTTATAATTTGACGCCTAATTGCTAGCTACTGGCTAAATTTCAACACACACGTAACAACTACTGAAATTGTTTAATTGCTTATACGAGAACTCATCCGTCGCGAAATAAAAAAAATAAAAATACTGTTGACGAAATTCCAAAGACGAGAAAACATTTTCATAATTCTTTTAACTTCTGTCGAAAATAAATGCAATTACAAAAAAGATTGCTTTGCTCTTCCCAGAACATATTAATAAGTGGCAACATTCTATATTTTTTCAAGCATAAAATTGGTATCTCTACATTAAACAATTTTTTGCCACTAAAATCTGCCTGATCAAAACGTTTTCTTCCTTCCTCTAATCACGCTTAGTGATTTTAACCTTCCGAGATAGTATTACGCAATAAATTATGTGCAGTTTCTGCGTTTTATAAATATGAGAACCCTGTTTGACAAAACATCATCATGAGCTTAAAATTGACCATCTCTGATAGCTGAGAATTTATCATCAGTTCCCATTCAAATTAAAAGTTTGTAATCATTTCCAATCCAACTCATATTCTATGTTTCTAAATACCGATTAGTTGTACATTTGGTCGTAACAACCTCCGAAAGCAAAGTTCTCTATTTCTGTATTTTTAGGTGACGTAAATGAATGATTCTCCAAATGTTACGTCAGTCGATTTTAGCTCATCTGGAACAGATCCAGTCCACCACTTAGGAATCTCCTGCGTTATTTTTATAAGCGACTGAAATAAATTGGCGTTGCAAAGGCGAAGTCTTGCCGTGTTGACTAAGGACACGTCATTACTTTCAGTTTTTGAGGTAGGCATCGCCTTTTTGGGTGTTGATTTGATGATCCACTTGTATTTACCAACGGAAATAATTCTGAAGCATTTAATAAAAAGTTTAAGACAAATATTAATTGTCGTGACAATAGATCCTAGTTCTATTAACTATGTATCAATATGACGAGCAAACGTCAACTTAACTGAAAAAATAACCCCTAGATCTAGGTCGGGTAGTAAATACGCCGTTGATTATCATTTCAACGAAACATAGTCATCATGAGATCCAATTATCGTAAACAATTTTAAGTCAGCAGCATAAAGTAGTGATCGACAGAAAAAGTCACGTGTGAAGTCATTTATAAAAATATTAAACAGAAGGGGGCCAAGTACAGAACCTTGAGGTACTTCCGGATCAACAGAAAAATAAATCCGACATAGCGACAGTGAGACAAACAGAAAAACATTTTTCTTAATATGTTTACATAAGTTCATAGGTCTTGCGTATTTTTAGTTAAAGTAACCCAATGTCATTTTTTTTATTCATTCACGAAAATTTCAGTTGCGTAAGACGCACTTTGAGCTATATTTCACTTGATAGAATAAATAATTTACATTAAGGATTTCGATCCAGTTTAATGAAAAGTTAAATTCGCGCTTTCTAAAATAACCATCAAGTCGTATACGTTTTCAACAGCTCTGTAAGTGTTTGGGGATTTATAACAAAAGTAAGTAATTAAATGCAACAACAATAACTGTGACGGAAAAATTGACCTTTTTATTTTTCTAATGTCTTTTTGTAAGCTCTTGGCTTATTTGCAATACGTTCTTGTAAAAAAACTAACTCAAATAAAAAAGTCATCTTGATAGTTATTATTGGGATCCCCCTTTCAAACTCGTTTTATGACCACCAAAAATTCTTCAACCGAGAGACGCGATCAATGACGTGGTAGGAGTAAAAAAACAATTATAGTCGTATTCAGTTAATTCGCCATTAATCAATAGCGTCAGGCAGTTGTCTTGAGTGTCAATTGTTTCCTAATTAAATCCATGCGTCACCTTGCCTTTAATTTTTTATTGATAGTTTTACAGCTCTGATGATACCTTCCGGAGAGCGTTTTCTAACAATGCGTCCGATTTATGCGTTGACTTAATTGTTGGGCGCGTGTGTAAGGTTTGTATAAATAATTTACACATTGGCAATAAATATCAGAGTACATATAAATAATTTAAGAGAGGTGGTTTTCTTCTCTAAGGTGGCAAAATATTTATTTTACGAATTCCGGCAGGTTTGTATAATTCAGTGATCTTTATTACGCGAAATTCTCTTGATTTTAACGATAGTTACGTTTTTACCTGTTAGATACGAGTGCTCGATATTTTTGGGCAGGTATTTTTTTCTATGAAAGCATAATTTCGAATTTAAAACTTTCTTCAACTACAAAATAAGTTAATATTGCAACTGCATTTGGGGTCGCAATAAAAAGGACGAAACGTCGACAAAGAAAGGAAAAAGTAGCAACTGGAGATCAGCAGCTGGATATTTGATAAAATTAAGTTAATGTTTTAACAGTGTCTTTAGGTACAGTAAAATAATAGAAGCAGTACGATGGATTTTTTATAAAATAACGCGTAATTTTTGATATAATCAGAAAAATTATTAATCTGTACACATCTACGAATTCCTTGTGCGTTTAACAATTACTGAATTTTGCTTTTTGGTAAGTACCTAAATTATTTTTAATACGTATGATTATATATACAATATATATATATACTTACGTTGTGGGATGTTCGACATCCCTGAAGTCAAAGGGATCATATTCGCCAGCTTCAAGGGACTTTCTCAAGTCCTTAAGTTCAACAGTATGCGAGTTGTCCTTACTCTTATGCGTAAGTTGTTCCGTGGAACTTATAGCAGCTGAAAAACTGAAACAAATAATGTTTTCAGATATCTTTTATTTTAAAACCTCAATAATATTTTTTATTGCGTTTGGAAGTAATGTACAATTTACTTGAAAGATTCCTATCTTCTCCTTATGAAACATTTTTACTATTGCATAAATATTTATAAATAAACAAAGTATTTGATCCCCAATTTATAGATCTGGTTCAAGCCAGATCGTGTTTGTACTGAAATTAGAGGAAATATAAATAGAACTTTTCCGAAATAATAAAGTACGAATACTGATGTACATAATCATCAAATGTATATAAATATAATGGAAACTAATGTGAAATCTGCCATAATAGACTTAGCTGAGTGCTGTGGGACTATAAAATACACAATTTAGGAAAAATTTGTATGGAAACGTATAATCCTATTCCTACTTTTATTTTCTCGTAACACTGCTATTAACTCTAAGAATACAGTTACATCAAAGAGCAATATCAACAGAAAGTGTCATAAAATTGGGGTAAAAATAAAAGTTTTAAATACACGTGGAAAATTTGGATCTCCTTCCAATGAAAGAGTTGATAATAATGAATGTAGTAGAATTTTTAAACCCCAAAAATATTTATGGTATTTCAGTGGTTAAAACTGAATAAAATTCATTGTCACTTTTTGACGTGAACTATCAAAAATGTATATAATTTTATGTCTTAAAAAATTTAATAAACATGGAGAAGTTCTTTAGTACAAAGTATGATACATCTCTATATTAATGTTTGACTTTTAACCTGAGAATTTTCCTATAGCAACCTATTAATGAATATGTCCAGAAATAACTGCTTTGGATCACATTGTAACAGAGCTTTATTATTGCAGCAGATGTCTTGGTAATGCTCCTTATGTTCTATATAAGTGTAATATTATGACAGTTTCGAAGTTCATAAATACAATAATTTTTTTAATGTAAAATTATTGATTATAGTCACCCTACCTTATGATGATATTACATTTTGTACGGGGCGTTCTTAAAAGGCGTGCCATGATACCTAATTTTTAATAAAGTATGAAAATGTGGTAACAGATTGGTTCACGATTGAAAGATTTACATTCTTTATTGCCAAAGCCAGTAATGTGATGCAGCATTGAACATATACGCAATCTTAATTGGGTAATTATATAAATATTCACATCAATAATAACTCGTTTCGCGCTATGTCTGCGGCATGGTTAATTAAATTTCAATCGCTTTTATAGTTGTGTTGCAAATTGAAAAATGCTCGCGCTCCTACTTTAATAGATCTGATTGATTTACACGCGATTGGGTAGACAGACTCAACTGCGTAGGTAAAAAATAATGAGATTCTATTTCAACCATTCCTTTTTTTAATACAAACAGAAATAACCACTTGTTTAAATTTAGAACGGGAGAAATTCGAAAATAAACGTTTTTAGTAATACGTATGTGCGCTTTGATGACAACTTGTAGAAAATAAGAGGAGTATTAAAAATAGTTTAATCTAGGCGTGATCCAAACATTAGTTGGCGCCTTTTGATATTTTTCTTATTTTGAAAAATGTGTTTTTTTAAAAAAACAAGTTATACTATGTTTTCCAAATATTTTTTTATAATTATAGCTTGTAGTATTGCGCTGGTCTTTGACAAACTATTGTAAGAAAAAAAATAGGTATGGAAAATTATATTATGCCTGTTATAAGAAGATATGTCATTTGTTATAGATAGATAGATATAAGACAGAAACTACATGCATAACCAGGTACTTTGAAAAAAAAAACAACTAATAAAATAACTATCTATTGAAAATTTAAAAGAAAAATAGAAACGGCATAGACAAACAAGCAAATTATAACAAATGTTCATACAAAGCTTATAAACAGTCTTTTTGAAGTAAGAAAACAGCAAATAAACATTTGAAAACGATTAACATAGGAATAATTCAATTTTATTATAATAAACTGATACAGTATTATTCTTGTAGTGATATAGTTGTCTGTCTACATTCTATGATATTAAAAAATATTTATTCATTATACAGATTAGTCAAAATTACAGTAGCAGACAGCAAAATTTTCTAAGATATTATTTTAAAAATTTGTACGGTTCTAACATAGCAATTATGTCCAATTAAAAATTAAAAACAAAAAATGGTGGAGGCGCCGCTCGATGTACCTATAAAATCACAAATATTTCCTAAATTGTTAATTTTACCGAATCGAACCAAGAGGGTATTATCGTTGGCAAATGTTTCAGGGAACTTATTTTTGTACAGACAGATTGCGATCGTCATCTATGCAAAAATTCTGGGTTGTTAACCATTGGGCATAGTCCGTCCCTGGCGTTCTGGGTATAATGAAGTTTCACTTACAATATTAAAAACAAGCTGTACGCATGTGTTATCGATCACCAAATTTGCATCATGCTCAAGTTAATAGCTTAGAGACTGTACATAAAAATAACTTTTTGATTGAAATGAAAAAAATTTATATGAAGAACTGATATTATTTTAACCCCATCTATTTGTACTCGACTAATTATTAAAACAATAAAGATATCTGTTATATTTTGTTGGATTAAAATCCATTTTTTTTTTCTAGGTTTTAAATATGAAAATATTTGGAAACAACCAAGACGAATAATTATTTAAATGAAATATGTATAACCTCGTCAATTTTTTTTGTTTCTATTTTCTCGAACTTTCTATAACTCATATGTGAAGCACACCATGGGAAATTTGTTTAACCCCATTAATATCTGAGGTATAATATACAATGATATTTTTAAAAATATTTCCATACTTTGCTTAAGTGATTACTTAATTCTCCCTGAAGAGGACTCATTCCATTTGATTTACAATATATCACTACCTGGTAAACACTACTTAGATTATTTTTAACCTTAAATAATTTATTGTTCTTGTCACACCTACTTTGTTACAATAATACAGTATAGTTAGTCTTAAAAATTAAACAAAAATCACGTAAATACAATTACTTTACTCTTTTCTATTTGGAGGCATAGAAAAAGGTAGGAATATAAAGAAAGTATCCAACAAAAGCAGAAATAGTAGAATAAATAAAAGTGATAAAATTTTACAAAAAAAATGTTGAAAGACGCTCTTCTGCACCGAAATAAATCATTTGGGCGCCACGCCAATCACTGCCAGATCCTGTCTTTACCAGTCTGTGGCTCTATTGGCTATACCGGCTCCTAACTATGAAATACTAAGTTACAGTTAACACTAGTGCCTGCTGGCAGTTTGCCTAGAAGCTGCAGATTGTAAGCCGAAAATATTCAGAAGCAAAAAAACATACCGTGGTATGTAGTAAGTAACCGTAAATATTTATCGTCTAAAGCGAATCAAAAGTATCAATAATCCCTGTTCAAAGTCGATTTGAACATCAATGACTATTTATGAAAATACCGTCTCAAAAATAACTAAAGAACAGACTGGAGAAATGGACTGTGAAGATTTGCATCACCAAAATCAGGTTTTCTATGAAAAATAATTATCAATTAAGTTGAAAAAGCGATGCCCTGGTTTACCATGACAATTTTCCTGAACAAAAATAAAGCTGCAGTAATTATTGTTTCTATAATATATGGTTTTATAATCATTTAATTTATAGCATACAGTTTAGTGCAGAATTTCTCAATATTCATGAATTATTCAAATCAGAACTATTCCATTATCCGCTCGCGAGCCGTTTTGCAATTATAATTTAAAATGAATAGCTGAAATGTTGTGCAAATGGAGATTTAGGTACGTGTAAAATGGGAATTACAAAGAAGTCTAGAATTCGAACTGTTACCACTAATGCTATAAAATAAAATAATAGGTTGTTAAACTTGCAATTTAGTAAATAATTATAAATATGAAAGTTACAATGAAATAAAATTGCATTATCGTTAGTTTCAGTACCAGACATTTGAAAAAAAATCCGTAGTTTTCCCATTCTACTTACTCGAGTTCAAGTATGTGATAAAATTTAGCACACGCTCGGTTTTAGTGATTCGCAAGTTATTGGGTTTTGTACAACAGTCAAAATATTAACAAATAATATGCATGATAAAAGTCTATCTAAATAATCTTATCTGTTATAGGCACCTGCAAGTAGTAATATATAATATTGAGAGGTAAAAACTTGATTACATGTACTTGACACCAAATGCGTTGAAACAAAGGAATACACGAACACGTTTATACCGATTACAGTGTAACAGATATTTCTTTATTGCAAATTTTAAATATAACAAATATTTTGAATTATATTTTTGAATAGAATATTTGTTGGATGAGATACAGCTAAGTGCAACAACACTGTTAACAAAACAAAATCGTTTCCAATTCACGCTTTTAACTGTTTTCTCAACAGACGCAGTTTATTAAATACGCTGTTTTGATATTCACAAAAAATCAAATAAGTGCCACTGTAATAACTGACAAATTCCCCGTAGATGTTAAAGAACATCTTGCTACTGGAGTGTAAAGAAACAAAGATCTATTGTAGATGTTTATATGTAATTAGACAACGATTTATCCAATTTCAACTTAATAGATTTACGTCATGGTTCTACTATAGTGAATGCTGATGTATTCTCATAGTTATTATTCATGATAGAAAGAAATAGATCTCTAAAGATTAATAGTTAATAATAAAACATCATATAAATACTGAACTGCATTTTATAATGTCAGTTTATTGTTAATAAAACTTTTATATATGTTTTTGTATATTTGTTTGTAAATAAAAAATGTATACTTCATATTAAAGTATTTATGTGTTTGTGCAAATTAGAAATCCATTGTTTAATTTCGTTTACACAATAAAAATTTAATTTTTACATTTATGCATGAAAAATTAATTTAAATAATATATTTCAACATGAATATACAGGATGGTTCACGAATGGTGGCCAAAAATGAAACCTCGTATTGTTTGTTGATTTTTAAGGGGTATCTAAGGTTTAACTCGAAAATCAGGCTTGTTCGGAAAACATAAAAGAGAGAATTAATTTGTAGAAAATTGAAAAATGATTACGAAAATATCATGGTTGTTACCGTAAAGCTGTGGCGCACTATTTTATTTAGAAAAATATGCCACCGATACCCTTTATCTGCGCCACTGGAGTTTGTAAATTTTAGGAAAAGCTCTCAGATTTTGGACAATGTTTACATAAATACATGTGCCCAATTTCAAATTATTTAACTCACTAATTTTTAAATTATTTAAAAAAATTAAAAATATTTTTTGAACACCTTGTATCTTTTTAACGAAAAAATTATAGGAAAGACTCCCCTTAAAATTCGGCGAAGAATACGAGCCTTCATTTTTGGTCAACTTTTGTGATCCACCCTGTATAGGAATATTTTCATACAAAATTTGTTTAGTACCTAATTATTAGTTGTAAATTATGTTTGAAATAAACTGATAAGATAACAAAACAATGCATACATATTTTAATTTTTGAGCTTTAATTTTTTTTTAAATTATAAAAAATTTAAACACGACATTTCTATATCTAAAAAGCCAAAACGAATTGTTTGTAAAATTAAAATATTCTAATAAAACAGTCAAAATCAAAATAGGAAAACGAAATCGGTATGCATTTAAAATTACAAGGATGCAGCAAATAATTATTCCCAAATCAGAATATCAGAACTGCATTCATGCAAATTTACGTTTGTATATTGATATTTTAAATATAAGTGACACTTAACACTTTATTTTGACAGTAGGTATGGTATTAGTTACCTTTTTTTTTTCTACTAATTTTTTTATGTAATGTGAAAAACAAAAAGAATATTAACTTTATGGTTTTTAAGCGAAATATTTTCTTCCATCTTTTTAAACAATTTCAGGGATAGGGTGCAGATAGGTAGACCTGAAATATTGTTTGCCCTAACAATTTTTTTATAAAATTATATACTGTCATTCCAAATATGTCATTTTTGGACAATTATAAAGAAAAGTTTAAAAAATGCATGTCCATCAACAAATTTGAACTAAAACATATTGATTTTCGAAACGCAAACAACTTTTTAAATTTTTGTCCATTTTGTTTTAGTGTGAGATTTTGCTTTGGTAAAACACTTTTCATAAAAATAACACTTGACAGTCGTTTATGATCTCTACAAAAATATCTAGATACCTACGCTAAAAATCAACTTTTCATTACATTGTAGGAAACTACTCTGCGGACTAACGCCCGTCTGGTACCGAATTACGTCAGCAGGAAATTTTTAAACTTGATTCAAATAACATTTAAAGCAAAATAATACAAACACAAACATTAACCTCACCTGCTGTAACTGTCATTTCTTGAGTCCTCGACGAACCCGTAATTCTTTTGGCCGCTCATACCACCGTCCTGCTCCACATTCAGTCCTAAGGCCTATACTGCAACACGCCGTCACGAAAATAATCGCGGAACGTAGCAATGTACGAGGACCAATCACACACCCTTCAATGGAGACGACCTCACGTAATCTGAATCAGAAATAAACTGAGGACAGAACTGCTATAACTAAAATCATTAACTCGCAGGAAAAACGACTCGATTATTAATAGAGACAGGAGATCTGGGCCACCAATTCACCACTTGTCTGTCTCCCCGTTGTCCTGCGTTAATAACAGTCGGCGTTTCGTCCTGATACGCCGCTAAGGCTGTTGATACGTTACAGGCGTGCGAAGGGAACTGATGAAAATATATGTAACATCCATTGCGATATACAGGGTCATGGTTGGTCCCCACCACATACGCAAGGCAAAGGTGTTCCGAAAATTGAACCGATGAGTTTCAGATAATGGATATTCAGATTCCCTTACGTAAATCCCCACTATACGATTCTAAATCATGTTCTGTTTTCAAGTTGTCAAATCGTAAACAGCTTCTGTGCGGTATTGTGTATTATGAAGCTTGCAGTAATACTTTGAAACGATTCGAGGAACTGAGTGTATAGTCACCATCTTGACATACTTACCTTACGCTCTGATTTAGTTGTATCAGATATTTGCAAGCTTATTAATCAGAGTAATGGGTAAAATTATGCATCGTCATAATCTTTATCGTTTATAATCGAAATAATTTGCTAATACTCTTGTAGTTTCAGATTTGGTGTGATTAATACGCGCTCACGTGCAATTTGATTGCATTCGCGTGTCGATTTGTACAGGGTGTTTTGGAAAACGTTACCATAAATACATATACCGACAATTCAAAGATACATAAAGATACAACTGTTAACTCTTTCTCTTTATTCATTTCTGTTTCAATTTTGTCGTTACATATAATTTTTCTATTAATTACTAAATCAGTATTGAAATATTAGTAAATTTCTATAAATTTCAACGT
The DNA here is from genome assembly GCF_000390285.2 of Anoplophora glabripennis. Taxonomy (NCBI): domain Eukaryota; kingdom Metazoa; phylum Arthropoda; class Insecta; order Coleoptera; family Cerambycidae; genus Anoplophora; species Anoplophora glabripennis. The sequence goes on along the minus strand of NW_019416324.1, from coordinate 455,790 downwards.
TTAAACGAATGATTATAAAAGATATAGAGGCTGCTTATGAAAATTCGCCAAAAACTTTACACACACATCTCTGCATCACAGGTGACATTCCAAAGAAGTAGTTACCCTTTTCGTCGTTCCGAAACGTCACTGACTCGTTAGAATTTTGCAACACAACCGCATAAATCGCCTCCACCCACTGTTACATCACACTGTGCCGATTATGCCAATGAATTTAGTTAAACTTTTTAACAATTTGATTGAAACACGTCCTTGGTAGAATTCCTCGCCCACATTTTGCCGAAACGAGATTTTTCACCATGGAAATGAATGAATTGGGTCGCATTTATGAATTTATTGAGCTCGCATTGCTCGAGTAGTGTACAACTTACATTGTATCCTGAAGAACCTAGTTCCTGGAAATATTTCCTGACTATATAATGCGAATAAATGAAAATACGTCTAAAATTAGTACATGGTGTCTCAAACTCGATAGTATGGGTCTACTGCGGGGATATAAAAAATTTAAATACAATTTGGGACAAGTGGTGTGCTCGAGATTTCTTTCATTGGGAAATATTTAATGACATTAGCACATCAAAAACCAGAATGGTTTCATCAGCAAAAGACAAAACATTAGGCGCAGGAATTTTCCAACAAGTTCTAATTCGCGTCATTAATGAATTAATAGAACCCTAACCACAAATTGTTGCGTGTTAAAATATATATAATCTCTTTACGGAAGGAAGTTCTTTGTAATTAATCTGATACCTACGTGGGAAAGATGAAAACATATCAAAAAAAAACTACAAAAGCTCACGAAACTCATTCATTTATCTAGAATTCCATTATTTCGGCTGTTACACCGGTCTTTTCTCTAGTTGAGTTTTGTGCAAAACCTAATCATCGACAAAAATATAAATTTGACATATTAAAAAAAATCCCCCATTTTGAAATATATACCACGCAAAACTGGAATTGTATATACAGATTTTACTTGGTGAATCACTTTAATTTCTTCCTATTTCTATTCCACAACAAAATTACCATTTAGCATTTTAATATACTCGTATAGTATTATGCAATTTAGTCGGAAAATATCACGTTGATATACACGTGCCACCACAACCGTTATAGAATAACCAAGTATTAAATTATAATCCTCTGATTATTCAATTTTGTCTAATAGTTTCCCATTGTCAAGAGTAAAATACTTTTCAGACCAAAAAAAGGTAATAATAGTTTCGTCCAATTCATTAATTTTATTCATATTCTAGTAAAAAAAAGTTGTTTTTAATAAATAACAAATATATTTTGTAACTTAAATCGTCACAGTAGCTGAAAACTAGAAGGTTATTGCGGAACTGGTTTACGGAAAACTAAAAATAAAGATGCCGACAAACATTAAAGAAATAGGTACATGAAAATCAGTTAGTTATTTTGTCAGGTATTTTTTTCAGGTTTAAAATTGAAAACAATGTGCGTTTGTATCTTATAACTTATATTTATTATAAAATTGTAGAATCTTTATACGTTTCTTACAATGATTTTAAGTTAAACAAATTTTGGACCAAGTCAAACATGTCTCAGGGCTCCGACTTAGGCCCACTTCTTTTTAGTTTGTTTATAAATGACCTGCCTTACTCTCTTAATTCTTATCTACATCTTCTAGCTACTTAAAGTTTTATAGTGATATATCATCCACCAATGCCTGTTAGATTTCCGAAGGCTTTTGTTGAGTGGTACTCAGTTAAAGTGTTTGAAAAAAAAGTTGCAGTAACAGGTACTTCAAAACAAAATTGTAGACACAGACAATTGTATATCGTGTTTATATTCCTTCAATTGCATTGTTATTCAAAAACAGCAACCTTGACAATAGTAACAATTCTAAGTAAATAATCTAGATAAATGGAACTATGATAAAACTATCAGATACTTAATAATAAGGTTAATATAAATTCAGTGTAAGTACGAGGAAGAACCTTTGGAAATTAATATGTGTTTCTACGAACTCGAACTTGAAACTTGATTAGTTGTAAACAGTAAATGACAACCAGTTTGACAAATAATAAAAAAATTTGTTTAGTTTTCACTTAAATTTTTGCAATATATTCCATTTTCGCAATTTCTGTTGTACATATACTATATCTACAATATAACAAAAAAAAATTCTCGTACTTTTCCGTGGAGCAAGAGTTTCCTAAGACTTCATTGACGTATATGTTTGTATATTCCTAATATGTACAATTCTTTACGTTCACAGGTAAAACCTCACCGCAGTAGCATCTACAGCATATTTTTACGAATCTATTTTAATTTGAATGTACATAGAAGCCGTTCAGAGAATATTTTATATTTTTATATTACATATTCCGGGCAATATAAGATTTTTTCAAAACTCGCCGAAGCATTGCGATGAGTATGAATAGATTCCTGTTTAAGCGGTAAAAAAAACATTGAAATTTAACCTGACCTAACTTAAGGTCATACGATTACTAATGCGCGAAAAAATAACCCAAGGCGATAGTGAGGGTCAGTTTTTAAGTCCACTGCTATATATAGGTGGTCTAAATGAATTATTGTAAACGGTAATGAGATTGTAATTATATTATTAAACAGAACTGAACAACATTTGATGATGCGTGGCAACAAATAAGGATTGTTTACAATTAAGGGATTGCTATTAGGAATTAAGGAAGTTATATACGGGGTGTACGAGGAGCAATGATAGTTTCTTGAAATAAAAATAAGCAGATTTAACTAAAATTTATATCTACCCTAATTTGCTTCATAAAGCCGTTAGATGGCATTGTTCTTTTCAAATAACTTTCAAATGTCTTGTAAGATTTTATTGAAATTTATTACACTAATAGACCAGAGCGGATCTGTCGAGATATCCCACTGTAATACGGGGCAAGCTAATTTTTGCTGGAATACCCTCATTACAACTCACATAATAAAAGTGTAGATCCCTAGATCTGGGCGAGGTCCGGAACATTTTCAAAATTGCAAAAATTTTTAAAAAATTTAAAAAAAAACTTATTTTTTTACTTATATCTTGGAACCTACACATTTTGGAAGAATATTGAAGAGGAAAAAAGTCTTAGAATTGAATTTTGCGCAATATACTGCAAGTTAAAAATGTTTAAATTTATTACCGATGTTGCAAAATAGCAATAATTGATGAAAACAAGGCGAATAATCAAGTTTTTTGGATAGTTTTTTAAAATATTTTCATTGCTCCGAGGGCAACAACACACCAAATTTCATTAAAATCGCTTGTATAGTTTTCGCAAAATAATTTTTTGAAAAAAGATTTGAAAAAATTTTTTCGAATTTTCAAAATGTTGCACAGCCTCAAATACAGCATCCAGATACTTGAAAATTTTCTCACATAGAAAAGACCGCTCAACCTTTCAAACGGTTTTTGAAAAATTGAAATCGGTTGATTAGGACGGCCATAGTAAATTTTTAAAGTTAACACTCTCTTTTTTATTTTTGGAGAATTAGATTGCATTCATCAATTTGCAATTTAGTTTTTTTTCCAAAAATTATAATTTTTTTTCTGTTACTACTCGACAAATGGATCTGAACCTGTGATCGGCTAGAAAAATTTTCAGTATAGCAATCAGGTGAAAGATCACGTGATTAATGAAGACAGGTTAAACCCTGCATTGGTATTCCACACACAATTGCATATGCTGTAATACATCAAATGTTGAGAAACATTCAAAGAACTCAATAAATCATACGAGAAAAATGCATCTACGTTCTTTGTTTGCTTATAATCCATAAAGTTCCAAGTAGGTATGAAAAAAATTACAAAACAAATACAGTCAAATAACGTGTTTGTTACGTCTATAAATTTATCTAGCGAAAAGACGTTAATTAAACAGGAATTTATTTCTACTGAAATCTGGGGTTAAGGACATGGTAGTGGAATATTTTCAATGATTCTAATTTGTTGCGTTTACAGATTATCCAGTTTGTTCCGCTTATATCCTTCATTGAATTATTCTGAAGATATCAACGAACTGAACATATCGACATTAGTCCTTCTTCTAATATAAAAACAAGTGCAAATTCTGCTGATTTCATCGATGATCCCAATGACTTCGCGTCTCAAAAAAAACCGAAACATTAATTTGCAGACACAAGGCAGTTATTTCAGGCGAGATTACAATAACAATTCCCTGAACGCCTGCATAAATTAATACTTAATTACTGGAATATTTCGTGTTTGTTTGGAACACATACAAATGCCTTTAAAATGTGACATCAAACGAATTCTTTCAAAATTCTGTAGTTCCTACTAAACGGAAGGTATAAGTGGTTCTAAAAAGTTTTTAATAATTAACCAGAAATTCAATATACATGAAGAATTTTCTTGGAGAATTTTGCATTAACACATATTTATATTACAGTGTTTGGTACGTTCTGGTATATTTTTTTATGATGAGCCATTAAACTACTAACATTTATAGCTATTTGTCATATTACATTTCCATATTGTCACATAAAAGTTTGATTCCTTAATACCTTCTAAATCCTAACACTTAATTTTATCTTATTGATTATTAAAAATTTGCCTATGTTGTATTAATAAACACATACATAATTATTTTGAAAATTCATCAATAGTACAAATAAAAGAAGAAGAAGAAGAAGAAGAAAAGTTCCTATCAGGCAAAGCCAACCATACACCCCACATTTTGTACTTTGATTTTATCTTGTATTTGATATTAAGCCAACTTCAAATAATGTGATTGTGCTGTTTGTATAGCTTTGGCTTATATTTGATGCTTTCGAGCTTATCGACATGCAGCATCAACATGATACGGCATTTGATTACGTTTGACACATATTAAACAAGTGGCTGAATCATCTTGAAGCGGCCTATTGCAGAGGAATTATGTCCGTGACTAAGACACCTTTGTCTATTCATTTAATAATGTTTGACCATGTGCTTGTATATTTATTCATATATTCTCCACATAATTTTTTTTATTTGCAGAAGTTAATTTTTTTTAGCAAATCATGTTGTTAGTATGTAAAACTAGTTATGCAGCTGCGGTTACACGCACTTGATAGGTCATCAAAGCAGTTATCGTAAGATTACTATGTGGTTTAGTTGATCCAAGGTAATAAAACTTCTGTAGCATTATACATTCAGATTTTACCATTTCCATAAGTTAATTCTACAGAAAAAGAGAAGAATCACGGTTCTAGTTACATTCTATGTGGTAAAATTAAATAAAATACACTTGTGACACATAAATAACAACAGAGAAAATCTTTCACGTTACTTTTGTTAAACTAGAGTCGACGATCAATCACACCTTTTGGTGGCTCCGCCAATTTTCGAGGTGAATCTCCCTTGTCGTTTCTTGCCTTTAGCCTCTCTGGTTTTCGATGATCTCTGGGATTCTCTTGACTCGTTATCGAATATGACTGGGTTTCTAGTAGCTCTATTTCATTCAGTTTTTGCATTCTGGCACGGTGAAATTAATTTGAAGTCGCCTCTACAGACTTTAAAGAAAATTGTAACAGAAAAGCCATTTTTATAAGGGCAAGATTCGCTTTAGATAGGAGCGTTGTTGTATTTGTAACCTAATACCATAATGTGCGTTATACGAAGATAAATTTAGACATTAATCTGTGTCTCACGTTTATTACCCGCAATTTGAGACTGAGTCCCGCTGCAGGACGGAACGAATGGGACCAAACGCGCCATTTTTAAGAAGGAAACATTAACGAATTTGTTAATAAAATCGTTTAAGTTAATGGGTAATGGTGCACCCAGTGGCACCGTAAACATGTTTATCTGCCACTTAATAAAATTGTATTAACCTCCTTCAGAAAATAGCATAAATTATGATGTGAAACACATATCAGCCAGATTTGATATAGCCGCTTCAACACGTCGCGTGTACTTCATCAACGCTTCGGTAGTTTATTTTATTATCGTTTAATTATGCAGGAAGGTAGATTATATTTTTAACGGGTGTTGCATCGCCTGGCCATTTGAATTAATAATTGATTTACTTGTAAATGTGTTGTAATGTTGTCTTTGATGCGATCTTGCTATGACGCTATGCCTTTGATTATTCCGGCATCACGATTTTTCCATGCAAAACTGAAGGATAAATAAAGCATTTGCGCCTGTGGGTAAAAGTGGGAGTGTATATCCAATTCTGAGAAGAAATCGCATTCAGACTGTGGGGATTATTAGATTCTCGCGTTCTTTAAAGCTTCATGTATTTTTCTTCAAGAATTATTTAAGTAATAAAGTTTAAAATTAAAAGACAAAGCACAATGCACCTTAATCCTCCAAAATTTACTCGTGTTTCAAATACGTATCAAAATTCTACAAGAGGAGCCTCCATGGCGAAGTTCCCTTCAAAATAATAGGAATCCAACCCAACGAGGTGCATTCCCCCCTAAAAATAGGAATCTACATAAAATGGCGAAAGCCGCTTAAATAAAATAAAAATCGTTTAGGTTCGTCCGTACGTCAACTCTAATTTTCCGCAGTTTTATAACCAGGGACGGAAACCTGGCCAGAGTGTGTACTAGACGGAATTTCTCCTTTTGTAAAGGCAGTAGCACTCGCTATAAATTATTTACATTGTGTAAGCATCATAATTACATATAATTAATAAGTTAATGTAATAAAAAGCCAAATAAATCTCACAAAATTTAAGAAAATTACATATCAAGTTATAATTTTTCTAAAAGAATCCAACCGAACACAACGCTTCCAAATTCATTTAAAAAATAGATTGCAACACAAAAAACGGGTATTAATTAAATTTGTTTTATACAAATGTGGTTTAAACTAATGTCTGGTATTTCAATTTTTTTAGATGTCTACAATTTGAAATAGAGTAGTGACAAAAATTGGATGCTTGGCTGATATTTGTACTGTACAAATTAGAAAATACTTAATTTAAAACTATTCGTATGCATTGAAAGGAAGCCAAAATTCTAAACGACGTAAAAATTTCCGAAAAAATAGAATAATACGTATATACTACAATAAAACAACGCCTCTGTATGACGAATTTTTTTCTATAAATATTTGCTAGAATCGATACAAACATACTTCATTTGCAGTGCTTTTAAATGTATTATAATTTCTATAGATTTAATATAAATATTTTTATGGCTTTACATAGTAATTATCCAAATAATTTTGAAAAGTTAATAAATTTCTGATAGTGCAGGAAGAAAAAAATTCAAGCCTGGTGATAACATACTTTTGAATTATTGTAATCGCTAAATGACGTGCCAAATATATTTGCCAAAAGTTGTTCCTCAGTTCTTCTTGTCAGTTGAGATTTTCAAACAAAAATACTTAAATTAATGTCAATAGTTACAAAAAATGAACGGTCTATGCATTTAAAAAACTTTTCAATAAGGCGAGGAATAAAATGATCTAACAATACCTGTTATTTGTATTTGATAATTACAAAAACCACGGAATGGAAGAAATACATATTCACAACTTACAACCAACATCGAATTAAATATACAGAAAACCAAATCCTTTAATAAATAATTTTTCTTTCAAATAAATATTACATGCGTTTATGATATCGGCATTTCCATCTTAATGCGTGTACCACCACATTAAATACCAGTAATAACACATAATTACTAGGATAGTTATGTAAATCCGACATTGTTTGTTTATAAAAATAAATCCTAGATCCACGTGCGACGGACCAAGGCACAAGACTTTTGTTGGCGTCCTGTTTTTCTCATCAATCAAAACAATCGAGGCAAGTACCTACGCAATGTTTTGTAAACTACACAAATTGTTTCAGCGCGTACCGAATAGGAATATCGGATTTGACCACAGAATCGTGTGGACTGTGTTTTAAAATATTTTCAGGGGCCGAAATCTTTCAACAGATTTTATACAGGAGTAAACAGATTGCAGACAAATAAATGTTTTGCTACTAAACGTAACATTGGAGTTAAATCGTGTAGCGATCTAATAACAAAACGCAGACGAATTCAAGTTTACTGATTGTGAGACTTTTTCGATTACTATAATAGTATTCATTATATCTGAATAATAACTACCTATATACCTAATGTTAAAAAATGTGGATTATTCATAAATGATGTCATTATTGATAGAAATTAAGTCGATATACAATATACTCAATATACTTATAGTAACAAATTTTTCCTAAAACTGTCAATATTTGTGTTATGGTATTGATTCTTGTACTTGTTGTTGTGAATATTTTGTTCTGACATCGAAAATAATAAAGTACTTGTGAGCTCAAGTGAGCCATTCCGATTTTGTTTACTACAAATTCTTCTGCAAAAATTTCCTATGACAATGTTGATCTAAAATTTGTTTATAGTAAGAATAAAATATACAATGTTCAAAGTACTCAGCAGTACTTCAATTATATGTCTGAATTTTTAAATAGGCACATTTTCAATAAAAAGCATTATTAGTAATTACCTTTTCTTGTAAAACACATTGAACGAATAGTTCTTTCTTGCCAATTTCTTTTTTAAGTTCAATTTATTGTGCTTAGGTGACCAAATTTTATTCAAGCAAGTAAATTTCTCTGTATATCATAAGAAAGGGGAAAAACACTTTCTATGTTTGTTTAAGATATCTAAATTCTATTCAATTAAGGAATTTGTTAGATCTTGATCTCTTTGAATCCAATTATTTACTTAAAAAATCAATCTACATCTTAATGCTTTAAAATCAATTGCTTGTCATTACCTTGAGACTTATCAAGTATAAATCATAATGAAAGTACTAGTCGTTATACTGACTTTCTTCACATAGTTCAGGGAACAAAGAGAAAAATTGGGTAAAACCTCCAAATATTTTCGGATAGTTCCAATATTTATTAATGAATTATAATAATTTAAAATTTTCAAATATATGTTATTTTAGTATGTATAACAATGAATGCTCCAAAGTTGTGAATAACCAAAATATTCATATGCTCCGAAAATTGAAGCGATAAGGTACCGTTGGTTTTTTTAACGATAACTTCCTTAATTTTAAAGCTATTAAGACGATCCAAAAACGATTTTACGCAAAATTTTGACAGCTAAAAGTACTGTAAAATTAAATATTTTTTAACGCTTTATTTTTGAGATTTTTGATGTTTAACTAATAATATTGTGGAATTACACTTCCAATATCTAGCAAATGGCTAGGATCGTTCGTTTCAACTTATCAGTTAACGTTGATACTTTTTATGTCGTCTTAGAACAACAGGTAAAATATACAGTATACTACTAAATGTCCATTAAAGGTAAGTAATTTTCTAGAGACACTTGAGAACTTTGTTGACACTGCAAGTGATTTACCGATAAACACAATCCTGATAACCGCCTTTGTTAAGTGCCTACTAGTGGAATTTGTGCACTCAGTGAACTCAGAATGGAATTTTCTCAAGTGCTTCAGCTCACCAACTTATCTCATCGATCGATGGTGTGATAGTTTTCTAGTTTAGATAAGATTTTATTGTAAATGATGAAATTTACGATCGGGATGTATATAAATTTTTTCGTCGACCTTAATAATTTGGCTCCGCTTCGTCAATGTCTTTGGATTAATGTCCGCTTTTACTTCACTATTTAATTAAAGTAATAATTCAAGATTCAACGATCGTAAATGGAGAAACTTTTTTGCACATTTTCCCATTTGTTCACAAGCTTTTTAAATAGCAAATGCCATGGAATAGAACAAAAATCGAATTCGATGCGGATCATTAATAAACTGTAAGGACCATAAAGGCCCCAAATATGAACCTTGTGGTGCTCCAAATTCACCAGAGTTACGATAAATCGCCTATGTTTTAAATACACTCAACTGAAATCCTCTATGTCTGGTTTGATATAATTATAATTAAATGGTACATACACTTTAGAATTTATACACTATTTACGTTTTCAATAAAACAGGTTTCAGTTAATGTAAAATATGTTGGGCATATTTGTTTTGATGTTATCAAAACCATGTAAATATTATTATTACAAAAGCATACAAGTACACGCGAAAACCTGTTGACAGATTTGTTTCTGGTAAATTTCGTCACTGATAATAAAATTTTATGTTAAGTGAGCAGATTTTCCGTTCCATTAGGGAAGTAATAAGTTACAACACATATCATGTCTATAATTTCACGTAAAAATAATTTGTACCTTTGCTTAATTTATTTTTAAGTGTTCCTTGAATAGGTTTTAGACAGAAGTTGTCGCTTAATCGTTTGTTTGATTCCAGAACATACTGCTTTATATAATGTTCGCATGTCATTATTTGGCATTGTAACCAATATTCTTGGTGTGTACAAACTATTCAATAAATTGTTTTATGTATGTTTTGGATTTCCACAGTCAAATAAAATGTTGTACTACCGATGTTTAAGGCTAACTCTTTCTGCATCAACAAATAATTTTTCTGATTATTTTCATCTGATATAAATACTTCGATGCGTTGCTAGAGTGCCCCCTGGACATATTTATACGAAATTCGAAGCGTAATTTTTCCTATACACATATTTATTAGCACATTGTTAACATATTTATTGGTTATTACACTTAGCAGAACTGTCTCAGCGTAAATATTTATTTTTTGTCAAGGTACTAAAAAGTCTGCTAAAAATAGTGTATGTTTTTGCTGAAATTTTGGCAGAGGAAAGAAATAGTTTTCGCTGGATATGCGTATGTATGTAAATCGTTTTCTATGCCTTCGAAATGAAAAAATATCGATAAATAATTAATCAGTGTAACCGAGGAACTTTTCAGGCATTTATAATATAAAAAATAATTTTAAAATAGTCAAATTTCTTATTTCCCAAATTAAAATCAGTACTGAAACGACATCAGTATTTAAAAAATAAATTTCGGTTATTTTCTGAACAGACCTGGTACAATGTAAATTAATATAAACTTTGATTCTAACTACAGTTACATTATATTCCTATTTGCTGTTTGTCTGCACTTTATTCCTTTATTTTAATGTCTTTGCTCACGCTTCAGGTTTTTCACTGAATTGATAATCATAAATTTTAATTAAAAAGCTAATCAACCATTCACTGGTTATTTATTATTCGTCGATTACCATCAATCTGTTTATTCCACTTTCATAACTATTTCGAGTTTTATAAACATTGTATTACCTCGTTTTGGAATTTTTTTAAAATTGTTTACGCAAATAAAAAGAGAAGAAACGTTTATACGTAAACAAACATAAAGGAAAACAGTGTCATTTGTTTTCCTAGAAGCATACAGTGTACAAAAATTACCATATAGAACTGTTTCTTAAATATATTAATAATTAATTAGTAAATTTGCACTATGACATTTTGAATGTTTATTGCATAATTGTCCGTATTCTAATATCGCAAAAACTTGTTTAATAATAATCAATCATTAATTAATTTTTATCGTGTCCTACATAGAATATAAGTGTAAAGGCAATTATTATTAGGCAAAATTAATAGCAATAGCACTAATATTATTACATAATGCTAATATTGCAAACCAAAAAATTCGACCTGATGCACTTCTTGATATTTTCTAGAAATTAATTAGATGAAATCTTTAAACAGCATTAACTATTTTTTCTATATTCAAATCAAAATAATTACAAAAATACGTAGGTATTACACTTTTGTTTATTTCGTAATACTCTGTTAAATTAATCTTAATTTTATATTCTGGGATAATTCTATATGGATGATCTAATTGTTAGAGTGGTTCTGATTCCAAAATTTAACTAAAAAAATGTGAAATAGTTAATAATTAGGTGTACCTTGACAAAAAATTTGCAATTTTTTTAGGGGTTATTATTTTGGAAGTTAGTTGATATTCACAATAATGAGGTACAAGATTATGTAATATCTAAGTAATTGTATGACATTTTGCATAAGTAGTGCGTTATTCATATTTTCAAAAATATTAAAAATATTCGGAAATCTTATCATTACTTTAAATGGGAATTTGAAATATTTTAAATTATTTCTATTCAAAGCTATGGCTGAAATGCAAGATTTTCGGCCAAATTCACAAAACATTTATCGAATTTTTATTATTTCTAAAGTAACGACAAGTAATTCATGTTCCTATACTGATTTAATGAAAATTTTTCATTCCACGCACATGATTTAAGCAAATACTGAGACTTTAGCAAACTAATCAAAAGTATGAATAGCAAAACTCAGGCTGTTCTACTTTTCACAAACTTTTCTAAAGCTTTGGACAACTTAGATTATAATACAAATACTCAATAAACTGATTATTGATGGAATGTCCTCTTCTATGTTACTTTTTTCCATGTTATATTTGTCTAACGTAACCTATCCGTTGAACACCCTGGTTTTGTTTAAAAGAAATAGATATATTTTCTGAAGTACCTCAAGGTTCCATTGTTGGACCATTATTATTTGTAATATTTATTAATGACATTACAAAAGATTGAAAATTATCGATAATTAAAACTTTATTCGAATTTCCAGTTAAGATCTGTCAACTAAAAAAATATTGTGGTCGATTTATACTAGTTCATCTCAAATCCAAAAAGAGCAGATTAAAATAAATTTACAACATCAAGTATTAAACACTATAAAACCGTGTGATTTCAAATACACAACTATAAAATATCCAGTGGAGTTTAATCAAGTTAACTATGGCATAATAATTTAATCAAAATAAATCCGAGCGCATTCTAATTTCCTCCTACAGTTAAATGTGTAATGAAAAACTTCCAGCAGTTTATTTCCCAGCTTTGTTTACGTTCAACCTTAAAATATACAACTGTTTGTTTATGTTCTAATTAAAACAACAATGGGATTTATTACTTGCTAATAATATCCTTCACCTTTTAAGTGTTTGCTGATTTACACATAGGCGTTTTGAAAGTGACTATTTTTTGCAAAACCCGCCAAAAATTTTTTATAAAGTATTTTGTTTGGTTAAATATAATTTCTACTCGAAGTTCACCATAATCAAAAACATTGAATTTTATAGTTGATTCATACATATTACTGACATTTGTCAACATAATCAGTACTTTTTATGATATAATATATTCTCCGAAGGATACCTTTCACTTTACGTATCATTTAAATTGCATTTCCAATGTCGTTTTTGCAGTTAATGTGGTACAAGGTCAGAAATAAAATATGTATTCTCAATATACTGTAATGTTGATACAAAGGTTTACATCTACAGTTTACCATGTTCCAATTTAATAAGATCAGAAACCTTTTCCCCAATCATGACACAAGGGGCATTCGGATGTCCAGACAGAGTAAAAGGAAAAACGCTAGCATCAGCGACTCGTAGCTTTCTCATTCCATGCACCTTGAGGTTGCTGTCTACCACATCACCTTTCTCCATATTTGGACCCATAGGGCAAGTACCGACTGGGTGATATATGTTGAAAGTTAACTGCCTCAGGGAACAATGCCAGTACTCTTCAGAAAACGGTGCAAAGTTCTTACAAGCAGGGAGCGGTTTTGTTTGGAGTTTTGTACCGATTTTTTGAAAGGCCTTGGTACTCGTTAAATTAAGAACCAACTTTATGCCTTCATATAGAACTTGGATGTCTCTATTATCTCGATCGGACAAGAAATTTGAATCTATAACCGGATAGTCGTAGGGAGATTTACTTTCTAGTCTGACCGTACCAACCGATTGCTGACGAAGGTTTATTACATAAACAGTAAAACTACTGGTTATATCTGTTCCACCCCACATAGATTCATATATGTCTTGGTTCCACAGAAAAATTCTGTCGAGGATTTTGGAAGTAGCATTTGGAGAAAGTATGGCAATTTCTATGTCTGGATAATTTGGTATGTCTTCGAATTTGGATCGATAGAAGCCTACGCCTTCGTTGGGGCCCATGATTGTAAGAGGCCCTACACCTCTTAGATAGTCCTCAACGTATTCTGATAATGACCTGCTAGGTATTGAAACGTTACTAGCAAATTTTAATCCGTGGAACAGACTGTGATCGCGCAAAGTAGTACCTACTTCCAGATGTTGTATAACAGGAATACCAAGTGCGTTTAAGTGGTCTTCTGGTCCGATTCCTGACAACATCAGCAAATGAGGTGATAAAATAGCACCAGCTGATATTATTACCTCGTATCTTGCCTGGACTTTGTACATTTTCCTTTGATGTGAAAAGAGAACACCCTCTGCCATGTGAGTGGTGTCATTAATTATTATTTTCGTGACGTAACTGTCGGTCATTATTTTTAAATTTTTTCTTTTTAAAATAGGTAAGATGAAGGAGGAGCCACCATCAGCTCTTCTACCGTTTCTAGTATTGTGTTGATTTTGAGATACTCCAATTTGCTCTGGTGTATTATAATCTGTTAAATGGTATCCAAGCTCTTGATTAGCGTTAAGAAATGCCTTTAAATGTGGGCTTTCCGGTAGATTGTACTCTACGGATAAAAAGCCACCTTTTCCATGAAAAGCCATATTGACAGGAGCTTCTGGATTCGTCCAATGAAAGTCTTCTGATTTTTTGAAGTAAGGCAAAACTTCTTCATAAGACCATCCCGGGTTTCCCATTTCTGCCCATCTGTCGAAGTCCATGGGATGTCCTCTTGCGTAGACCAAACCGTTTATTAGTGACGAGCCCCCCACTCCTTTTCCTCTGGGGTATGGACATGTCTGGTTGATGGTTCCTAAAAAAACATTATAAAGGAATTTTGCATGAAAAACTGGATATTCTAACATTTAATAGAAACTGACTACTAGTAGTAGTGCCTAATGGGTTATATTATCTTTGTATTTATCACAATTGTTATAAATTCTTTCTTTGATCTGGTGGCCATTTGGAGGACAATGATTTAGTTAAAAGCTTCTTTATGTCTTTGACAAAATGATTTTTAAAATAAAAATTACCTAAACAGGCTGTTTTCTGTGGGGTGCTTCGAAAAACCCAACCGTAGTTACTCAATGCCGCATAAAGGCCCATGGATGGGATCTGCGTGAAGTCATTACCAAAAGTTCCAGCTTCCAGCAACAAAATTTTCCATTCGCCGATTTCGGAAAGTCGATTGGCAATGACGGTCCCAGTTGAACCCGCTCCAACTATTACAAAGTCGTATGTTCCGAAGTCTAAAAGAAACAAACAACATTTTTCGTTACTTCATCTAGCTTACCTTTCAATTAGACCAATTAGACTAATTATTTCGAAAGTTCTCGTTAATCGATAGCAATTTTATATAAATTGTAATAGAAAATGGTCTTTACCCAAAGAACGAGCATCGGGTTCAAGTGGTTCATACATCCTAGCATCCTTAGGTAGTTCATATTTATCACTACTTTTCTGATTTGCTTCTATTAAGCTTTCATAATATTCTATAGTATGTTCCATGGAACAGGAGCAACAAAAAGTAAAGCACAATAATGTTAGGACTATTAACATTGTAAAAAACTGTTTTGTTCAATGTTAAGAGCAAATTAGAACGGAGTTCAACTTATGGCGTATGACCAATTCAAAATAATAAACTTGCACTTACTTTTATAATCTACATATTGTTGAACATATGAATACCTTTATCGAAAATAATTACAATGTCAGGGTATATCTATACTTTACGATAATAAGCAATTTTGTTAATAATTATTAATAATTGCATAAGAAAGAAAAATAGGAAAAGGGTCAGTAGTAAATTTCTGAAATAAGTCAAATTGAAAGTAAAGAATTACACAGACCGACAAGATTTTAACTCAACACACTTTCCCAAAGGATTTTGGTGCGCTAGATTCGAATCCGTGGTCCAAATTTCTCAATTGGCTCTGATTTTCGAGATATCCTAATCTAAAAGTGCCAAAATCGTGATTTTGGAAAAACGTTTACACGCAAAAGAAATTAATATGCTCAATCAACTCATAGGGTTTTTGGGTATAGAGTTTATGAGTTCCAGATTGATAAAATGAAATGCGTAAAATATAGGCAATATATCGAATTTTTAAACATTTTTTTAAGTTTATTGAAAAATGTAGGCTATTGATTATATCCAAAAAAAAACAGGGTTAAAAGGAACTATGGCGTTCAAGTAATTTTAATACATAAATCTTTCAAAGCGTCATTTTAGATGAAAAAATCGCGGAGTGCTGTTGGAGATAGGGGTGAAAATGAACCCCTTTCAGTTTTTTAATTGTATCTCGAAAACGAATTAAAATTTCGCTACAGTTCATAGTAAAAATTATTTAGAGAATTGAATTTCACATCGAAATGGCTTATTTAAAAAATTTAAAAGGAAAATTTTATGCAAAAAATCGTTAATAAACAATTTGACAACTAGCAAAAAATTCGATTTTTGTGTTTTTTTTACTTTTTTGCCTCTAGGTTTTTTTTTTGACTAAAGATAGGAATAGGCATTGCTTCATAAAAAAAATAGATAAAATTTCCTTGAAAATAAGAGGTTGTAAACTGTTTTTGGGTGAAAATTGACTGATATATGGCCGCTCAAATTTTTAGATATTTGTCGAGTTTACCCTTATACGTTTTAATTCTCATTTTTTTGCAAAAAAGGAAGGAAATAAGACGTTCAAGGATTTTCAAAAGAAAAGGCAAAATTTTGGTATAGTTCACAGGAAAAAATTTGTAGAGAATTAAATTTCCCATCGAAAGAGCTTATTTAAAAAATTTAAAAGAAAAACTTTATGCAAAAAATCGTTAATAAACAATTTAAAAAAAGAATATAGTGAAATTCGATTTATTAATATTTTTATGTCTAATACTGTTTTTTTTAGATATGTTTATTTTATTATCAGCTAACGAAGTTTTACTTTATATTTAAATTAATTCAAATAAATTTTAAAAATTAGTCAATTCATATGTACAGCAAGATCAGTTAAGGGTTGTTTTTGAAATTATTTTTGCCTAATCAAAGGTCTCAGTATCTGTGAAGTGATGTGGTGATGCATATTTTTGTATGTCTGCTCACTTTTTTATACATCCAAAGTCTGAAAGCAACAAACAAAATTGTTTATTGTTTACACTAGCTTATTCATTTCTCTCAGATGTGGCCAAAAATAATTAATATGTGCTTCAAAGGTGCTGATAAATTCTTCAAATTTTAACGGCAATGTCATTTTAGTTTAGAGGCTACAGAATGATTAGATTATTTCTAGGAAGAGGTAAATAATATACGACAAAATAGTTTTTTCTGTGTACAAGACATCCACACTGCTACATTTTTATTAAATTGACAAAAATAATAGTTCAAAACTTAAGATAATGTTGGTCTCTGTCTCAGATGGTCTTCTTTCAGGATATCCGACACCTGCTCGCCAACCATAACAGAAGGGGCATTGGGATGGCCAGCAAAAGTAAATGGGAAAACGCTAGCATCAGCAACTCTCAAATTCTTGACCCCATGAACCTGAAGCCTGGAATTTACAACGTCTCCCTTATCAGGGAACCGCCCCATTGGACAAGTCCCGACAGGATGGTACAAATCCATAGATATCTGCCTTATGGCGCAGTACCAATATTTTTCAGTAAGATATTTGAAGTTCTTACAGGCCTTCAACGGTCCTCCTTGGAGTTTCGACGCTATTTTTTGCAAGGATTTAGTACCTGCCAACTTAAGACCCAGTTGAATGCCTTCGTATATGGTTTTAATGTCTTTACTTGCAGGATCCGACAAGAAATTTGTGTTGATTAAGGGGTAGTTGAAGGGGTCGTTGCTTTTCAGTCTCACGGTGCCTTTAGATTCAGCATGTAAAGCTACTACGTATAGAATATATGTCTGAGAGCGATTATTGTGTCCCCAGACGTCCTGGTAGGATTGATCCGTTAAGCGGAATGCTTTCTGTGATAAATCGGTTGTTGCGTTTGCTGGAATAAACATGATTTCTATGTCTGGATATCCGGTGCCTGCAAACGTAAAATATATTAAACAAAGGTAATTATTGTCATTAGAATCTTACCATTTGTAAACTGTGATTCATAAAAACCTACCCCTTGGTTGTTTCCAGGAGCAGCAAGTGGTCCAAAGCCACGTAGGAATATTTCCACTTGTTCCCTCACAGACATTACAGGTTCAGTGTAGTTGCTCCCAAAGTTCAAACCGTAAAAGGTGGGGTGGTCTTTTAAACTACTTCCCACTTCTAAGTCTTGTATCACATCGATTTGCTTTGATTCTAGATGTTTCTTTGGGCCTACGCCCGATAACAGCAAGATGTGTGGAGAACTGATGGCTCCAGCGCATAATACCACTTCTTTTTTAGCACTCGCGACATAACTCTCTCCGTTACGAGTAAAGGAAACTCCTTTAGTGGTTTTAGTAGCTTTGTCTATCAGAATTTTCGTCACGTAACTGTTCTCTAACACTTGAAGGTTGTTTCTTTTCAAAACCGGTCGGACAAAGGCCTTTCCTCCATCGTACCGCCTACCATTCTTGGTATTTATTTGCGCTGGTGATGCTCCTAGCCCAGTACCAGCGTTGTAGTCAGCAACGGGCATACCAAGTTCCTCGTTTGCCTTGAGGAAGGCGTTCAACTGGGGGCTTCTCGGTAAGTGGTACTCGACATTTAGATATCCTTTCACGCCGTGAACGGATTCAACAACAGGTGCGTCTTTGTCGCGATGGTGGAAGTCTTCCGACTTCTTGAAGAACTTTAATACTGAGGGGTAGGCCCACCTGGAGTCGTTCACGTGTTTGCCCCACCTGTCGAAGTCTATGCTGGATCCTCTGGAGTATACCAGGCCGTTTATTAAAGTCGTACCGCCAATTCCTTTGCCTCGAGCCAGTGGGCATTTCTTGTCAACCATACCTAAGTAAAAAAATTACAGTGTTGTATAGTATAAGTAGTTACTGTTTACCTAGGCACGCGGTTTTCTGAGAGGTACTGGTAAAACCCCAATTGTATTTCGAGAATTCAACTGGGAAGTACATGTTCGGGATGTCTGTCAGATTATCACCGAAGCTTCCAGCATCTAGCAACAGTATTTTCCATGTTGACACCTCTGACAACCTGTTGGCCACCACGGTGCCAGCGGAACCAGCGCCTACTATTACAAAGTCGAATTCTCCGAAATCTAAAAGACGAAAACCAATTGTAATTGAATCAAGCGGAAAATTCAATTTGGAAATCTTCCGCGTAAAAATTAAGATCCTGGTGTTTGATTTTTAAATTTGAACCAAGTGGATATAGTGGGTAAGTAACATTCAAATCTTTCTTCCACGCACAACAGTATTATACAGGGTGGTTCACAAATGGTGACCAAAAATGAAACCTACATACTTATACTTATTACTTACAAATAATATAATATTTAATACAAACGAATAGACAATAATATCACATGCAAAACACCAACACAATAATGGAATAAAATTATTAACAAAGTTTTGAATTTTCCAATGAAACAATTCATTATAGGGAACACATTAACACAAAAACCAGAATTTTCATAACAAACCTGAAATATTGTCGCTCTTGGGTTTATACTCGTCTGCATTTTCTGGTAATTTATGAGTAAGGCCATTTTTCTCCGCACTTATTACTAGATTTGTTAGATAGTCAACCTCTTCTTGACAACTGGAAAAAAAATTTCCATCTATTTCTTCCATTTGAAAAATATCCAGAACAAAAATTGTAAGGTTTTAAGGGGCTGTACGATAATGACCTTGGTTTCGTGGTCATGCTTTATGGTCTAATTGTGACACTGATCTTGAGCCCTGTGGTCAAATTTAGGGGTCATTTAAGCTGACTTGACCTTTAGATGACCCCTACGGGACACTGTGTATAATAGTGTCAATAACCAGGTATTTGAACATTGTCTCTGGCAGTAACAAAATGGCAATTAAAATAAGGGACAACATAAATATTTCAACAGCCAGTAAATATAATAACTTTCCAAACATTTTCTTCTTAAAAATTAATCTAACTTTAAAGTTTGTAGAAATTCATCTCACATTACTCACCTTCTATAGTCAAAAGTTTGTAAACTATTAAAAACTAAAAAACAAAATTTGCCATCACATAACTTCAAAAATACCAAACAGAAATAAAAAATCATTAATTCCAAGATTTACCTCTGGCGTAATAAATATAATAAGATTTTAATGTTACATAAGACCAATTTAACTGGTCTTCCAAGTAACATCTTTGACAAATATTGTTGAACTGAATTAAATTTAAAAAATTGATTTTGTTTATAGTCACATCGTTTTATAATAGCGTTTAGTATAAACTTTCAAACGCTTGATAGATTACGAATTACCTCTCAATTATTTCCTGCCATTCCTAGATCTCATTACTGTTCCTGGAACTATATCTATAATAGCAAATTTTAAGAGAATTTTCCTTTAACAGTTCTATGTCTATTCTAATTTAGGAGTTTCTGTGGTTACACCTCACCCTGTACATATACAATAATAATAAAAACAAATATCCTAAAAAAACGTAATGCTTTTTAACGTCTAGATATTCATCATCATTTCTTTCTGTACATTACTTAAAAAAAATATATGCAAACGAGCCTAGTTAATTAGCTATAAACAAGGTTAAACAATAATGACAATTTTCTACAAACATTAGATAAGAAAGACAGACACACACAAAACAGTTGTATGTAATTTTCATGCGACATATGTTATCCGTAGTATTTTTGTCCCCCAATCTTTAGAGTATAATAAAACAAAACACCAATTTTATTAAAAAAGTTACTAAAAACACGAAAAGTTGGGGAGAGAGCTTTCGCTTCGAGACTGAATTCGGAGGTTCAAAATGCGAAGGTACCAAAAAAATTGTATTACCTCGGCTTATAATGGACCAATTTCGTTTTTTTTAATTCGATGTCTCGCGAGCCAGAGAATTCGAATATCGTAATGCCAACTGTTTAATTTGCACATATTTTATTGTAAACAAAGTGTATTATTTATGCATTAAATATACTGTATATTTACCCTATGCTATTGCATTTTTTAAATGAAATTTGTATACGCATATATTTCAACGCTCTGAATATGAATGTATAATTATTACAATTATTTAAATAATTTTTGTATAAACAAATTAATAAAAGATCTTTTATTTGGATTTTTTTTGTTAAATACAGATAAAATTAAGAAAAAATAGGACTTTAAAATTATAATTTTTGAAAAAAAACTAAATTGCAAATTGATAAAGGCAATTTAATTGTTTAAAAATAAAAAAAGAGTTAACTTTAAAAGTTTACTGTGGCTGTCCTAATCAATCGATTTCAATTTTTTAAAAACCATTTGAAAGGTTGGGCGGTCTTTTCTATGTGAACAAATTTTCAAGTATCTAAATGCTTTATTTGAGGCTGTGCAACATTTTGAAAATTCGAAAAGTTTTTTTCAAAATCTTTTCAAAAAATTATTTTGCGAAAACTGTAGAACCGATTTTAATTAAATTTGATGTGTTGTTTTATTATACTCTAGAGTTTTTACGAAAATTAGAATGCTCTCGGAGCAATTAAAATATGTATTTAAAAAATATATCAAAAAAACTTCATTATTTTGCCTTTTTTTCATCAATTTTTGCTATTTTGCAGCATCGGTAATAAATTTCAACATTTTTAACTTACAGTATATTGTGCAAAATTCAATTTTAAATCTTTTTTTCCTCTTCAATATTCCTCCAAAATGCATAGGTTCCAAGATATAAGCAAAAAAACTCTATTTTTTTAAATTTTTGTAATTATGAAAATATTCCGGGCTTCGCCCAGATCTAGGGATCTACACTTTTATTATGTATGCGAGTGTACTGAAGGTATTCCAGCAAAAATTAGCTTGCCCCCCCCCACCCCTTACATCCAAGAAGTGGTATAATTCGACAGATCCGCTCTGGTCTAAATGTAATTTCGTGACTGAGACTGCAGCTTCCAGCTGAGGAGCGTCAGTGCGCATCATAAGCGTACAAGCGGAAAAGGCGTGATAAAGAACACAGAGAGAAAGGGAAAGAGAGAAACTAAGGAATAGTTAAATAAAAAATAATGTGGTTTACGTAATTTAGTGTTATGACTATTTATTAATTCATATGAAATCTACCTGATGAAACAATCTTAAGTAAAATGTATGGTATGATAATTCAATGCGGGTAGGGGCAGGTAGTGTTTATTACAACTAAATATAAACAAGAGTGAGTGAGCGAGAATTTATCTGCAATGACAGAAAATTAAAAATGATCTACTTTGTATATACTTTCATGTGTAGCGGCTTAAATATTATTTGAATAGCACTTTGGGTGTTCAGAACAAAACTAACAACTTAAAACCATGATATTTCCATTCTGTTATTTGCATAAGCAAAACCAGGTATTTTATAACTATAATTACGATTCTAATACAATGGCAAATCCGAGAAAACATTATAGCACCGCATACAGGTACGTGTAGACGTAAAATCGGCAATATAATCCTTTAATTCTTCGTTTATATAGGAGAGCGAATGCGGTTCGCAACGCACTGACTGTTGGGAAATCGTTTCTTCCACAACAGCTCGCTCATATTGGACAAGTCATTTGAACGAGTTTTGCGTTATACTTGACGATTTCACTGAAGTGCTGACCTGCAATTTTTGTTTTTTTTTGTTTTTGTCTCGCGGCTCTGTCGCGTCCCAAAATTATCGGTGCATCTGAGGGCGGAAGAAGTGCACCGAGAGGTTCTTCAGAACTAACTGATTACCAGGATAACAGCTTTTTATAGGTGAGTCTAGTATACCTATATTGTTCCTTCAAGAAAATTTGTCAAATACGCGAGTATTAACACATATTATTTATTGTTTTATTATTTTATTACATATTTCACCCCCTGAAATGTTGCTTTAAAATAAATAATACCTCTTTTCATAAGGCCCTAGTAGTTATTAGAATATTTTGACCACTGTCCGCAAAAGAAACTAAAAAAATTAAGTTAGTGTATGAGTGTGATCGTCGTGAATCATGGGTTATTTTACATAGAACTATTGATTGGAGACTGAATAACTTACAAATCTGTTTCGAAGTGTTAAAGCAAGAATAACCGCTGTTTTATATGCGTAGAAGGAAACTATGCTTTTGTGACAAAATTCCTATTTATTATTAAACTCTTTAAATGTTTAAAATCTAAAGGTGTGAAAGCTACACGTCTAGCAATTTTCTTAATACAAACGTGAGAGGTAGATATCATTTAAAAGTGAAATAAGCGCGGCGCTATCTGTCGGCTCGCGAAAGAACTATGTATCTTGAAACAGTTGTGTTGGGTTTTGGTGTTTCTGGTATTTATTTATGTTACAGTTCCTAGATTTATTTAAAAATAAATTAAAAAACTTTTTGTTGCAGTTTACAATGTAAATATTCTCAAATGTTTGTAGCTTTACGTACTTATAGTCTGTCAACATTTTGTAGTTCTCAATTCCCGGCGTTGAAATCACATTTTCATATGCCTCAATTGCATTAGGTATTGATAGATGGCGCCACAATCGCAAGTACAAGTTGTAGAAAGCTTTACTTAAAGCAGAATAATTTAAATTTATTAGACGGACATCAAAATAAATCGATTTTTGTTTAAAATTACTCTATTGATTTATAAAAGTGCATAGTATACTTTCAGTACTTAATTATTTATTGGTAACAGTTTTTAGTTCTGTTTTATTTAATTTGTTGTTTCTTTCCAGTTTGATAGAAATACCCAATTAAGTAAAATCAGTGTATATTATGTTGCCTAACTCGTATTTCAATTATGATGCCATGTGTTTCGTATTAAGTGTTGCCTATTATTTGGCTATTGGTAAATCCACCTATATAGGCCAGGAAATATAGAAATGGACGCGACTTTTTGTTTCGGCAAGCTGAATTTATCCCTACAGATGCTAAATATTATGTACAATAATATACTAGTTTCCACAGTCATAAAACTGGGGGGGGGGAGATTTTTTACAGGCTGGTTAATTGTATAATTTTTATGTAAATTCACGTATTTCGCTTATAACTTTTTTCCATTCATTTCCACGAAAAAACAGTAAGGTACTTTTTTTCGTCTTCAAAAGACCTACAAAATTAGCCCTTGAGCGTCAAAAAATTTTGATTAGATCAAAAATTATAAAGAGAAGAAGTTTATTTATGACTTTTGAATTAAACATTTATAAACTGCGTTATTATTACCAGAATGTTTTGGCATCGCATCCTCTCATTCCTTATCACTGTCTAATAACTCACACGAAATCTGGAATCGGTAAGTTGAACAGTTTACAAGTTATGGCTGTATAAATAAATTAACTAATTCTTAGTCTGCACGATCCCGAGGATCTTCCATAATCGCACTGATTTTTTTCGTGGTAGATTTCATAATAATACATTTAATATAATTTTTTTTATTTCAAATTTGCAACCTGGAAATTTTTTTTATTTTTTAGCCTTAGTTGCAAAATGAAATATACGGCGCACGAACGTTATATAGTTATACATAATTACATATTCGGAAAGCTTATGAAAAGAGCTGTAAGTTTAAAAAAAAAATCGTCAAAATTCGTAGAAAACGTAAAAACTGTACAATTAACCACCATGTAAACAATCTTCCCCCAATTTTTATGAGTGTGGAAACTAATATGTACATAATACATAATATTTAGCATCTATAGTGATAAATTCAGCTTGCCGAAACAAAAAGTCGCGAAATGGTGATTTCCCAGCTTATTTTCCTATTTAATTTCTGACTAGATGCGAAATTAATTATTATCTGTTACATAAATGTATTTAAAAATGCCATATTAAATTAAAAAAATCTTATAAATGTAAACTTTTATTAAAACGATCTGTTCTGGTTTCTGGTACAAAAAAAGCTTTCATATAAACAAATACCTATATCAAATATTATTATACAATCATAATATTATTAACAATGCTTTTACTTTAAGAAAAAAAATCCTTATAAGTCGTATAACCCTTTGAGGATCTCAAAAATTGATTTTTAGGAATAACGATTGAACATATACGATTTCTTGGTTATGTTTTTTTAATTGGAATATCATATTTTTCTCAGTATTTTTTCTGGATTGGATTTTATTCTTATCGACATTATGATATTCTATCCTGGAACTGTGCTTTTATCATTTCACTACTGTTAAATTTTATTCAAACAGAAATAAAAACTTTTTTAAAGTGTTAATGATAGTATTAAAAATGGTGTGACAATTATAAAATGGAACATGCCTCATGTGTAACTTTTTTTTAACACTTGAATGAAACTATAAAGTTTCCTTTTATTACAATTAAATTTGATTCACAAATTGTGACTAAATTGGTGCTTTACGGTAGCAACCATGATATTTTCGAATTCGTCTTTCAATTTTCTACAAATTCCTACTTCTTTATGTTTTTCGTATATGGAAATACGTATCTACCCTATTAAAGAACAAACACCAAACAAAATAGTTAAAAAAATTATATTCCATTTAAGAGAAGAAACAAATAAGAAATAACTAAACATTACGTAAATAGTAATATTGTTAGAGGCTTATTCTGCTCACTGTGTAAATCCTAACCCGGGTACGCTTCTTCTAATGGAAAAATACAATAATTGGGCGGTGCCGCATACATTATCCCGCCGAGCCCGGCATTTCATTAAAAGAATCTCCGTTCTCGTTTCGTGAATGTAAAATCTATATCGGCGAAGAATAACTAATGAGGTCTAACAATAGTTTCACCTTATATCATACGCAAACCGTTAAAGGAGTTTATTTAGTGGAGAAAAAGTGTAAGGAAACTACGCAGTATATTCTATTTTAGATCCTGATAAAGGTGGTCATACACGTTACGTGAAGAACTTGGAAATGATCGTGTAAGATGTGTCTTACACCCGTAAACAAATAATGAAAGAGTATTCCTTATTTCTCTATAATATCAGTCACCAATTCATGCATAAAATGGATCATAATATTTTGTATATCTTCCATAAAACTTGTAACAATGAGACTGTTTGTTTTGTAACTGAGTTCATTAAAAACATAAAAAGCACATACCTTCAGTATCATCAGAAATAATATCCGTTAATCATCGAATTTTGTCAGTCTGTATTTAATATACATACGTATATCTAATTCCTGGTAAATTATATGTACGTATTCACAATACTTCATTTGTATGTTTTGTATTTCAGTAATCTACGGCATGAAATTGAAAACGGTTGCCAAGGATTAACTACAAATACAATTTTTTGGTTCACTTCCAAATAAGGCTATAATAAAACTGTAGCGAAAATAAAAATTACGTAGAATTCATTTCTTCAGAAACAAATAACATTTTTTTATCGTCTTTAGATTGAACTTGTTTTAAAATTAAATATATCAACATATGCATATTAATTGACAATTCTAGGATTTTGCATGTTTATGATTTTATTTCTATATTTAGATATAATTTCGATAGTTATCATCAGCATATTGCGTCGAAATATAATCTCATTTTTGATTAACTTTTCCTGGAATCAGGCAAAGAAAACTTGTAATACCAAATAAAAAATTACAAATCATAATATATTTTGCAAAAGAAAGTTAACTTGAGAAAATCCATATAAGTAGAAAAAAAAGCATATCACTGATTTAGCAAAAAAATATAAAATGTATAATTACAAGGTCTGTGCGATATTTAAATTTGGTTATAATGTGAATAAAAAAGAAAAGTTTCCCTTCAGTAGGCAATCAATTTCAAGTTTTGTATGTTTTGCGAGCAATTGATGTTCGTGATATAGGTATTTAAGAACACAAGTATACCAGATAATTAAAGAATTTTTTTCAAAAACGTGTAACGTATACAATGATGGACTTTTTTCTGATTATTTTTAAATTTAAAAAAAAATCTACTTACTTGTTATTGGAAGCATATGTTGCAGCTATTTGGAATAGTACAATAATTAGTAAATTAAGAACGACTGCATTTATCTTCATTGTACATTTACCAAAATCTCTATAAGTTAAAATACAAATGTCCTAGTGCCTGTTACGCCTATTTATGCAATAATTGTCATTACAGTTGATATGGTCTCGAGCGGTCAAAGTTTATCGGCATTTACCGTTAATTTATAAACAATTTAAAGTCTGGAAAGGAAAGAGAGTAGTAAAACCCCGAGATAAGAACCGGCCATGGGCGTGGTAATATTTCGTTTCAGGTAATTATCGGGTAACACTAATGCTAACAGGTAATGGGTGTACATTAGTATATTTTACTGGATACATCATAGGGCAGGAGCCAGTGTATTGTGACAGATCAATCCAGTCTTAGAGCTGAATATACGAAGACGTGCTGGTACA
The DNA here is from genome assembly GCF_000390285.2 of Anoplophora glabripennis. Taxonomy (NCBI): domain Eukaryota; kingdom Metazoa; phylum Arthropoda; class Insecta; order Coleoptera; family Cerambycidae; genus Anoplophora; species Anoplophora glabripennis. Next base: position 428,527 of record NW_019416324.1, on the reverse strand, counting down.
GTAGAGTAAAATTCGACTTGTGTTTAGTGACTATTGTGCCAGTGGATATAATATTGTTTGGATAAAATGTCGAGCTTATCAGTTTACGTACCTGCTAAACGCGTGAAAAGATGTGCGCTGTCTCAGAATGAGAAGATTATTATATTAAATGTATTTAATGCATTGAAACACCCAAATCCTACCAACAGTGTTGACGACATCGTGGCAAAGTGTTCCAAAATGACAGGGATTGGAAAATCGACTATTTACAGACTTTTAAAGGAAACAAAAAATGAACAAGATACTGTAAATCCCCCAAAATCATCTACAGGGAGGTCAAAAGTCGTTATAGATGATTTCTTTAAAAATGTCATTCGCAGAAAAGTACACTCATTTTATTTTAAAAAAGAAATACCAACGCTAAACAAAATGTGAACTTTCAGAGGACAACGATTTGTCAAAAATCAATAGAAGCAAATTATGGGCCGTCTTACGAGAGTTGAATTTTTGCTGGGAAAAGCAGAACAGGAAGTCAGTTCTTATCGATAAAGATGAAATTATTTGTTGGCGAAGATCCTACTTAAGATCAATTAGAAAATTCCGTGACGAAGGGAGGAATATTTATTATCTAGACGAAACTTGGGTCAACGAGGGATATACTGTAACAAAAGTATGGCAAGATAAAAATGTAAAAAGTTTTCGACAAGCATTTTTGGATGGACTTTCAACAGGGTTCAAGGCACCTTCAGGTAAAGGGCGAAGATTAATAGTGACACATATAGGTAGTGCCAGTGGTTTTGTAGATGGCGGTTTACTTTTATTTGAATCTAAAAATACAGGTGACTATCACGAAGACATGAACGCAGATGTTTTTGAAGAGTATTTTACACAGATGTTGGATCTTATTCCTCCGGGGTCTGTAATTGTCATGGATAATACCATTCACGGCAGACCGAGCGGACGCCTACGACTGCTTGGAGGAAAGCCGATATAATTCAATGGTTATCCGGAAAAAACATTTATTTTGAAACAAATATGGTGAAAAAGGAACTTTTGACACTTGTCAATCTTAATAAAGATCAAAAAAATATGTTATCGATGAAATGGCAACAAATCGCCAAATATATTTTCAACAGACATTCGTCATATCGCGGGGAGCGAAAATGCAGTGGCCGACGCGTTATCGTTCGTGAAATCGAACAGTGGATTACCAGACATTAGCCAAGGCGCAGGAAGATGACTTTGAATTAAAAAAACTTTGCGAGGAAAAGACTAGTGCTTTGAAATTGCGGAAAGTATTCCCTATTTCTCTATAATATTAGTCACCAATTCATGCATAAAAAGGATCATAATATTTTGTATACTTTCCATAAAACTTGTAACAATGAGACTGTTTGTTTTGTAACCGAGTTCATTAAAAACATAAAAAGCACATACCTTCAGTATCATAGAATTTTGTCAGTCTGTATTTAACATACGTACGTATATCTAATTCCTGGTAAATTATATCTACGTATTCATAATACGTATTTATATACTTTGTATTCCAGTAATCTATAGCAGGAAATTAAAAACGGTTGCCAAGGAATAATTACAAATTTTTGGTTCACTTCCAAATAAGGCTATGATAAAACTGTAGTGAAAATAAAAATTACGTAGATTATTTGACAATTCTGGGATTTTGCATGTTCAAAAATATTTTTTTTGTACTTAGATGACATACATCTATGGATTAAGCATGACACAAATTGATTATATTTCTATATTTAGATATAATTTCGATAGTTATCATCAATATCATTACCATATTGTGCCGAAATATAATCTCATTCTTAATTCACTTTTCCAGGAATCAGGCAGACGTTTCAAAAAGAAAACTTGTACCTAATACAAAATAAAAAATTACTAATAATAATATATTTTGCAAAAGAAAATTAACTTGAGAAAATCCATATAAGTAGAAAAAAAACATATCACCGATTCAGTAAAAAAATATAAAATGTATAATTACAAGATCTGTGCGATATTTAAATTTGGTTTTAGTATGAATAAAAAAGAAAAATTTCCCTATACAGTAAGCAACTAATTTCAAATTTTGTATGTTTTGCGAGTAGGTACCTAATATTCAATTGATGTTCGTGATATGTTTAAGTATACCAGATAATTAAATAATTTTTTTCAAAAACGTGTAAACGTACACAATGATGGACTTTTTTTGATTCTCTTTAAATTAAAAAAAAAATCTACTTACTTGGTATTGGAGGCATATGCTGCGGCTATTTGGAACAGTACAATTAGTAAATTAAGAACTACTGCAACATTTATCTTCATTGTACATTTACCAAAATCTCTATAATTTAACATACAAATGTCCTAGTGCCTATTACGCCCATTTATGTAATAGTTGTCATTACAGTTGATAAGGTACCTATTTATAGTATAAGTTAAACATATATGTTGCTGAAGCAATGTAAAAAATTGCGGCTGGTGTGGTTTTAAAGTAGCTATATTTTACAAACAGTGCTGCCAGATCAACTGTTTCAACGGTAGACTTACAGATTTCTTTGATAAAATACCCCTTCCCGCCTTAGTAGTTTAAATTAACTATTTTTTGTGCATGTTTTGTTGAATGCAAGGAAATACAAACTTTGTTTGAATTCAATAAAAAATTTGAACCTGTTCGAAAAGTCGATCTGGCACCACTGCTTACAAATATATGAATTTTTAAATAAGTCAGTCGCATATAGGGTGTGCATTGTAACAATGAAATTGTTTAAGAGATATATCAAAATCAGTTCGCATTACAAATGTCAAAATTTACAGTTGTCCAGTATCCTATCTGACTGTTGACGTTTTCCAAACGAATTATTTCAAACAAAACCCTGAACAACCAATTATATTTTGACAGTCTAAGTGGACGTCCTTTTCGACAGATAAGACGTTTGGTGTACGGACCGCTTTATCTTGAGCAGCATATTTCGTCCTCAAGAATTAATTTACTGCCGCCACGAACGCGAATGAGATAAGATCTCAGTTGGCATGCTAGCCGGATTTAACCGGATAGTCATCTAAAAATAAACCATCATAATGTCGGCTTATTGTAATTAAATGAATTTAAAATATTATGAATGAAGTCACGTGATTGTTCTTGCATAAATTCTAAAGCCAACCATGTCCGTGTTATAAAAATCGTATAAATGGTGTAATGGGTTCTTTTTTACGACAGACTGCTGGTCAGAGATCAGAAATATATGTACTTTTATATTAATAATATATTCCAGCTTTATTTCATGACTTTCAGGATATCAGTCTAGTCTGAAATGTTTGACGTTAGTAGTTCCGAAATTTGCCAACAATAACGTGAATTTTTTAATGGTTTTGCCCTAATTTAATTTGTAACTGTTATTAATCACTATTAAAAGCTTTCGTATGGGAGTTTTATAATGTAAGTACAACAGGTCATCAGAGAAATCAAAATGAATGAATAGACAGACTTCTTCCTGTTTGGTGAGGCATATTTTTAAGGATTTGGGCTTAATTTATACGTTTTCATAGCTGGTTCAGTTGTTTTTTTATTAGGTGGTCTATGTAGCAGGTTTAGGCCAAAATACTTCAAGTCAAGATTAAGGACATAAAACACATTCAGTAAAGTCACCTTACAAAGTTCTTCACTGTAATACAAGGCGTGAAACAATTTTATCTGACATTAAATCTAAAATATGTACTTAAATACAACAACCCGCATAATATACTGTTTTTAACCTCAAACACGTACAAATTTGTTAAATAGTCACCTGTATATAAAAGCCTAATAGTTATTTTTGTTTGATCTTGCACTCTTATAGTCTACAAGATATTAAAGCTCATTTTTTGAGAACTTCATCCAATAAGATAGAGTTTTTGCGATATGTTTTATTTGTATTTTCGTGCATTGTTCACTTATCCTGCAATTATAATAAATAATATAATTAATAAAATAAATAAATAGATAATCTGGATCTACCCTAATTACGCACAAGTTTTTAAGACCGCTATTAAAAATAATCTTCACGTAATTATCTATATAAAAAGTGATCTTACCCAATATTAAAATGGTGATAAAATTTTTAATAACTTTAGGGGCAATCGTTTCTTGTAGAATGAATAAAAGAGGAACTAAGAATGTGAAGTTTTCGGTAATTTATCGAGTTTTCTTTCCAACTTCCCCCTACAATAGAAACTTTTGCTTGCCCAGTTGCCCAGAAAGTGCCGTAGATATTGATAAAATGTAATTTATAGCTCGACCTCTTGTAAGGCATATATTTTAATAATTAGGTATAATAAAGGCTGCGAATTTTATCTTTAAATGTATGGTAAATAAGTTAGAAAAATGACTTTTACCGTCATTTCTCAATGATAACGCAAATTATGTATTATTTTACTAGTTAAGATTCCTGGAATTGTTAGTTGTTCGCCCTTATAATAATAGTTTCGTTAAACGGTAGGCTAATTATCTGAATCTTTGGTTTGACATAGAAAAGTATCGCTAAAGATGTGATATATGGCAAATAAAACATTTACTATAAATTATATACACATCTACTGATGTTCACGTAATTATTTCGAACAAATGTCAATTTCAAAACTAACCATGTTTACCAACATTGCAGAACTGGTACTGATAATGAAAATTTTCAAAATCTTGACGTCACCATTCGTTTACAATGAATAATGACAAAACGTTACGGCTACGCTCGAGATAATGCGATTGCTGATTGGACGAATAGAATCTCGTGAAAAAATACACCAATCACAGCGGGTGAAGCTGAATGTTATGTTGTAACGTAATCTTGATCTTATCGTTACAATAATTTTTAATTTTACCGAAATTTCAACGCCAACACGAAGGAGATAAAATTACTGTTCAGAACAAACTCTGACATTTAAGGACAATCCATTTATGTATTAGAAACAAAGTTAAAATTTATCAATAAAAATGTAGTGTAGGATTGTAGTTAGTTCAATCGAAACTGATAAGGAATGTAACTTTTTGCACAATAAGGTGCATTTCTATACAATTATTTTGCAATGCCCACGACACTGAAAGAATGGCAAATGTTTTTTTTATTAGTAGGGTTATTCCCCTTCTGGTATACAGTAGCACTAACTTTATGACCTACGCTATATTTTGTTATTCTGAAAAGATACTAGTAAAGTATTTGCATGAAAATTTCCCGTATTTGTTTCTCGATAGCATATTAATATAAATATCCAATTAATGTCAAAATAAAAAGTTCCTGAATGGGAATAAATGTTTGATTACTTTACCGTACCTTCACACCAAAATTAGGTAAAAGCGTTTTATTTTCATAACAAAGCAGTGACATGAACAAATCGATATTAATTAAATCGTCCTCATTTCTATTTCATTAGCTAATGATACAACCTTTGTATCGTGATTTGGCTTAAATCAGGAATGATTTAAAGTCTTGCCTCCCTTGGCAATCCCTGTTGACATTTTGACAGAAACCAATGACTATTAACGGATGACGATTGATGTAATATTGTCAGTATTGGTAAATGAAATTGAGAATTACAAAGAAACTTTTTACTACAGAAAATTTAGTACATAAATGTAAAATATCCCTAAAATGTCATGCGACAATTCTTATAATTTGCAAAATATTCCAAAATCAATTTCAATCAATTTCCAATTTCAATATTCTTCAGCTTCTTCTATTCTTCTTTTGTGCAGCTTCTATAACAAGCAAAATTTGTTCTCTGCCTCCTACAATATAATCGAAAAAGGCAATTTTCGGAAACAGTACACATTTTGACTAATTAATATTGTAGATCAAAATTATATATTTTTGTAACTCTAGGCTTTGCCTGGCTTGAGCACTTTTGTAGGTCTCCTTTGAGTACTTAGTTTTTATTCCTTGGGCTCTGATTAAATCTATACAATACAATGGGCATACAATCAAGAAAACGTATTGGCCAGACCTCCCACTCTGGTTAATGTACTGCAAGGTACCAAGGCTGACGTTCGAACACACACTATAATGGCTCGGCAAAGGTCCTACAGCGATCCTCGTTCATATTTGAACCTTTTGCCTTTCAGGAATTGCTGATCTTTGGAATTTGCTCGATTCGTGGTGGTATCTAGGCTGTCGTCCAGTGTAGTGGTGTGTTCTGATGCTGTGCAATGTATGTATATCAAAATGAATTTATTGATATCACCAGAGCTATGGGAGAATCCGTCTTAAACATGTGCTGTATACGAAGCTATAGCTTCGCTGCGATAATTTTAAGTGAAATAAAGCACGTGAAAGCTTCTTAGTCGCACTCAGGACACCCTAAACATACTCACATCACTTTGAGTTGAGAAAATCATCTTACATTTTGGATTTGGCAGACTATCTTGGCACCAGCCCAAGTACAGCCCTGGATACCAATTTCAGGTACATTAAAGCGAACGTCGAGCAATTTTAAATGCCGTCTGTTTACCGCACCTTCCGCCTGTTTCGTAATACCAGTCTGTGGGATAGGCCAATCGTCTCCGACTTGTTCGACGCCTTTTGCTGACCTTGAACGGAGAGTACGAGCCGTATTCGCTTCCCTCGGACTTTCAAGAAGGGAATCCGGCGGCTTCTGTGCCTCGTTGTTTTCTCTCGGAACGGGACGGCGGTCCCTACTTTTTGGATTTATCGATTGCGTTCTTACAAAGTTGCGTTATTCGAGATGGACTGCCGGCGCCAAGGCACATAATTCCGGTTAACTTGCTTCTGAATGACGTAAGTAGCGGAATTTGCTCTTGAAATGTCTAAATTTTGATCGTAGTTGGTTGAGATCTCCCGCAAGTACCGTAACAATTCGTAGATGGATTATTTTTTCTTGGAAATAAATCTGCTTTAAACTTACTATTGCTAGGTATTCTGCGAATACCGCATATATTGCAAATAGCTTGATTAAAAATCGTGAGTTAGACAAAAACCGATTGTGCTGAAACCCATCCTAGCTCGAGCACAGTCAACAGAGAGAGAGAGAAAGAGAAGCTTCACTATTTGCTAACAAGGATGTCCGTAATATCCAGTGTAGGAAATTAGCTTTTGTCCAACAGTTGGAGTTTTGTAAGTGAAGCCCATTTATTGAAAACAAAAAATAAAGAATAATTTTTTTATTTAAGGCTTACCTACTTTCAATGTTACAGCGAAAAATATGTCAAAAAACGGGTCATTTTTCGTTCCTTTTGTATGTTTGTTGTTCCCCTGAATTTAGCAATGGTTTTTTGGAATAGGCAAACTCGGATTCTTATTCTACATAATATTTGGGATTTTTCTGGTACAACAAAATAGATGGCTTCAAATACAGACGCCTTGAATGCTCTACCGCCTGGACTATGCCTCAACTACCTACAAGGAAATTAAAATATGTAAATATTACTTTGATTAAATATATTTACAATTAAAGCAGACGCATGTAAGAGAAAATGAAATGATAGGATGTCAAAATTTGCTTTCTTTTCAAATCAAGCTGTCCGTTGAGATTTGCAAAGTTCCAAAATCAGAAATATAGAAATTAGAAACGTTATTTATAAATAAATATTAATATAATAGTTCACATGCAACATTTTGTCACAAATAAGTATTTATAAGGTACTGCTGATATAATTCGATGCTAGCTGCGGCAAGTAGCCCAGAATGTAGGTTACATACTCATTGGTCATTTGTTTGTTCTTAAGATTAAGGTGTTAGACATTTCCCCAAAAAAAAAAAAGAAATAAAAAAAGTAAATGTTAATGACTAAACACATTCTTTATCCTGCAGAGGTTAAAACTACCGGCGCCAATACTGAATGCATCCATCTCGAAAAAAATCGCTAACTAAAGGCCTGAAAAACACAAGTCACCTATCAAACCCAAATTATTGATATCAACTGTACAACATTTACGATCAGAGTAGAAACCATAGCATTTCTGCATCGTCGTACATGTAAAATAGAACTTCGCATAACTTTTATTAACCACCATAAAGATACGCCACTCAGCTGCTATTAATTTGCAGAACCACGAACGAGATTGGTTTATGTGCGCCATAAATTTATAAAGTTAATGCGGAAAAATTTAGATAGCAAATATGGTGTGTAAAAATAACGGTGATGGGGCGAAAATGAGACAAACGATAATAATCGATTGTGGCGGAAAACATACATAGTTATTGAATTTTCGAAAGAGAGCTGCACCAACCAAATTTGGACAGAACATTGCTTATACGATGCGAAACATCGCTTTAATGTTAAAAATTTGTCACCGCCGTTCTTGGTGGTGAAAATTCGAAATATATGGAATTATTCAAATTTCGTGGCTGAAAACGTACATAGGTATTGTATTTTTGAAACCGAGAGAGTTGCACTACAAAAACTTTATTTATATAGAGTCAATTACATTTAAATATACATATAAAAAAATGTTGGCATGTTCGATTTTCAAAATCTATCATATCAGTTTGAATCAGACGAACATAAAAATGTATAGTTAGATTCCAAAACTTTCTAACAAAAAAGTTGAAGTTCTGTACTTCATTTTAACTAATTTTGTTATTCTAATATGACATTTTTTTGTGAACAGTATGCAAATCCTCAAAATAAAGCTATATATTCCATTGTGTTCAAATTATGAGCAGCCTTCAGCTTTTGTTGTCATTTGAAATTTGAAAAAGATAGTTAATGCTGGTGCGGTGGTTTGAATAAAAATTGCGTCTTAAAATTTGACCATTAAGATTACAATTTGTTCCATTTTTGATCCTGTAAGATCAAGGTTAAAGGAAAAATTAATTGCTATACGAAAACTTTCATTCAAGTTACATCATTATTTTGTGGAGCCGGTATATCACTCATTTTTTAATAATATTCTAAGAATTTTACGTTTGCCTTCTTTACGTATTATTTTCCTGAGAAACTGATAATAATTTTGTAATAATGAACCTTCAAAAGTAATGATTTTAATTAACAAATTACACGAAATTTTACAGTAACAAGTCTACTGAAGATTTTACGTTATAAAATAATAAAACTAATGTAGAAACCGTTTCGTATTCGACACCATTGGGTCTGATGCAACAATAATAAATTATTTGATTATTTCATGGAAATAGAGTGACAGATAACTTGTATACAAAAAACAGATTGTTGTGCTATCGCTGCTGATAAAATACCATTCTTTCACTTTACCAATCAACGTACCTACGTTAAATTCTGTAACCGGTTATAACTGGAAATATATGGTGCAATTAATATCAAGTATTATACCTATCCGCTTCTACAGGATGTAGTGTTTTTTTCCTCAAATACTTTGATTACATGGATTACACAAATTCTATTATTTCTCCAAACACATTTTCTCTATTTGATGAATTTTGTATGCATTCCAACATTATTTTTATTAACTGTTAAATTAAATAGTTTAAATTGGAACATAGAGGCCACTCTGATAATTGGATGATTTTGAAAAATTATGTACAGAACTGTTGGAACAATATGTACCTATAAAAAGAATTTTAATAAAGTCAAAGAATTATTAATAGAGAATTTGGAACACAAAGAAAAAAACTATATAGTCTTATAAATATTTCAGAAGTTGTAACTGAAAAGTAATAGAAAAAAAAATGGAAGATATTAGGGCCATTATTATAAATTAAAAAAGGACATGAACTTCCGTAAAAGACAAGCGAAACTTCCACTTTTTTCCACTGTTAAAATAAATGTAACTGAAAATTAAATAGAAATGTTTAAACTATAACATATTTCTTAAGCCATTTTACCTGAATCCGGGCCTGTTGCCCACCAACCATGTGTTGGTATCAGCATTACTTGTAGCCCACAGCAAGTTCCTTTTTTATAGATTGTTAAGCATATATTCGGAGAATGGAAATTTCCACAATTCTCTTGCAGACTGCCAGTTACCCATAAAAGAATGTCACCAGTGGCGTAACGATAAAATTTGACGCATTCTTAGTTGAAGGAGGATCTGAAAATTTTCATTGTCCAAGTCAGTACATTTTCAACATACCAATGATTAACAAAATTTACACAAAGTTTCTACATTCTTGTGCGTCTTTTTCTAGCATTAAAATCGGAATAAAACTGAACGAAATAAAACTGGTATCACATTTTGTATTAATTTTCAGTAAGTTAAAATTAATACTCTGTTAGCGAGTTATAGAGATTCAATTTTGAAAGGAATACCTACAAAATACATCTCGCATATACAGAGTGTCTCAATTTTTAATTTATCAGACTTCAGAAGCGGATACACGCAAAAAAATTTGAATTAAATTTTATATATTTACAAATAATATAAATTCTAAGAAAAATTATAGATTACAGCAAATATTTCACATAGTTTGACGAAAGTATATACATTTGAATAGAATAAAGTAACATTTACGACAAATAATTCCATTTAAAACTATCTGCTCATTTGATCCAAATACTTTTTTTCCACTGTAGAACAACCAAAAATAATATGTAGTACTTTGTCTTATAAAATATTTCAAAATCTCAACCTTTTTCAAGAGCTTGATCTTGAGAATCTTAATCCAATTGTTCAATACACCAAATTTAATTCTAACATTTCAAAGAACATTTACAGTAAAATAACATTTTTGGGGGGATCTTTAACATGAAATATTCCGGAAATGGTTGAAATTTACAAATAAAACAAAGTTTATTATTACTTGATTTGATTAAATGTAACTGAATGTAAAAAAACAAATATTTTAGTAATAACGTTCCTTTCTCTGAAAAATAAAAACCTTTTTTATGTAACGGCATTCTACTTTCTAAAAATGAAAACAAACCCTATAAAGTAACGTAGTATAGTACATATTTAATTAATAAGCTTTTCAAAATTCATGATTCAAAGATAATAGTAGATTTAGTTTATTTTTAAAATAAGGTTGCAGATTTGTAGGTCACTCTATGCCAAATGTAATGTTTTATAGGTTAAACAAAAATTCCTAAAAAAATTTGTCAGGTTAAAGGTCAATTTCCTATGTCTATTCCGAAACAGCACTTTGTCCATATCGTTTTTCTTTCCTTCCCCATTTTTCTCTGCCTAAATGGCAGACTTATCTTTTTTATAAATTTTATCCAATACAATTATTTTGACCCAACATTAACCAAAGCCTTCACTTGATGGATTTTATTAGCACGATTATTGTTGCTAAATTTAAATGCGCAAACATCGCAACAGTCAATTGTCAGACAAAACGTATCAACCCGCCACCCATGATTCTGAATGAAGTAATTTAACGAGCATTGTTTTAAGCAACGTCGAACGTCTGTAAAGATTTCCGAGTTTCTCTCCGCTCAACAGCTGCATCGGATGGGAAAAATTTACCACGTCGAAACTTGGGAAATGTTCAAAGAAGGTTTATATCAAGATCTTAGTTGTGGTATCAACTTAGAGGATCGTAAATGTTGCAGGGAATTTTTTACATACCTAGATTATTGGTAGGAGACCTCACACGATCACGCTTTCATTAATATTCTACCAGGGTGACTTCAATCGCCAGATTTTTTGGGTAGTGTGAATTTTAATTATTATTTGAAAAGTTACAAATGCAATAAAGTAATAAGCTTGTGTGGTCCTTCTTATATTGAAATAGAAATAGTATAGTTATTTGCTTAAATATAAATATATATTAATTTCGAGTAATTTGAATGGAGCCGTGAAGATGGCACCACTTACATATTGCTTCTGTAATCTCGACCACAGTTGATAGGGGCCCGTCAGATGCTCCAGAAAAGGTGATCACCAGGAGAACAGGCCTTAGCCGGCGGGTCTCAGCTGACGGGTCTCAGCCAGGACAGGAGAAGGCCACGCGAAGTGAATTAATGTCAATACTGTATAGAATAATTAATCATTTATGAGTGATTTTTGCACTCAATAATAGTTAAATATTAAATCTAAATCATATTAGAGAATAAGTCAACTCTAAATTGGTTTTATATACTTAGAATATAGTCAAAAGGCGCTCAATTGATGGTTAGCGGTAACTCGTATTTGAGTAAAATTTACTCATTTCTGATGCAATAGTTTCACTCAGCTGTATACATGGTTCAAAATCAACTTTATGCTGCTCAGTACCTTTACTATAAACAATATGTACACCCTTATTTTGGTGAAATAAACAATACAAAAAAATTGGAACTCGTAATTTACTACTAAACATCTGCAGGCATTTTTCCAAGACTCATTTCGTCAGCTAGTTGGTCGCTACATAACTGTTGTTTAATTAATGTAATTCTTTAGGTACAGTTACTTCAATTTGAAATGCGAGGATGCATATATAGGACACTACATTTAACATTCAATCTAAAACCGTCAGAAATTCGTTCTTATGTAGAATTCCATAATTCGTGTTGCATATATTTGTATACAACTACAACAAAGTTCGAAGTTCAACAGAAGTCCTCATTTGGAGCAGTGTTATTGGTTTTCTCTTAACCTACCATTACTGGAAAGTCTTGAAACTTTGCTTGCTGTTACAGAATTTTTCAAGCGTTACACCTCCTGTAAACACCAAAAGTACTATATCAGAATCTGATTGTTTTATTTTACCACACATAGGAACGTCATGGAGCAACACAGCAGATATGAATACCGGCCAGGGGACTTAATATTCAATTTCAGAGTTTTTTCTGAAGACGAGAGTGATAAGTCTCTCGAAACGTCACGAAGTTTGACAGATTCCGAAAAATTAATGACAAACGTACAAACGTAAACAAAAAAAGATTTACATAATGATGATAACCTAATATTGAACTAGCAATTTTGACTGCTTACAACGAAAATCTGGACAAAAAGTGGACGGCGTACTATCTACGGTCACAGCTATTCCTTTTTTTAAGTAGGGGACGATTCCAGAGGTCCTCAAAAAGTTTTAACGATATCTATTATTATTAATTTTAAGTTTTGATTACGGAAATGTTTATTATTAACACATTCTACTTTATACACCCTGTATATTTCATCAACTGATAGAATAGGCTCGAAACCAGAGCACCTAACGTGAGACATAATAAATAGCCTTTACCTTAGAACGAGATAATTATGGTTTATTTTTAAACAATACAAGTTAAATAAAGCAATATAAGTAGCAACGAAGCCTTTCCTTGGACAAATGGCAGCTGGTACATTAGAATGAACGAAAAAAAGGATACGTTCAATAACACCCGGAAATAAAGCACGCGCCTTGACGGATGAAGTTTCTCTTCTACTCTTTCCGAACGTCTCTTGTTTCATGATTTTGTTCAACGTGTATCTGTTCAACATTAAGCAGGTAGATACTTCGTACTGTCACAGCGATCTATTTTCGTTGGAATCATGCTGGTTAACAGTGATTTTGCAACACCAGTAGCATGGACAAGAAGTATTTAAAGAATGGGGGAATGGTTTAATTCTGTTGCGCTGCATTTGGCACAGAGGAGATATTTTGACTATTCACTATTACAAAGCATAAACCATTATAAAAATTGAATCATCAGATCTCCTTCAAATTTATTTTAATCCAATTAATAATAGCCGTTCTATGATTTCAATTATTACTAAGATTTTCCTTCTTCTTCCTAACTGATAAATCTTCAAGTTTTTTCAACAAAATAATTCTTACAAATGAGATACTTGATGGTACTTGACTATAGAAGGTGAAGGATTGAGTCAAATACTATCTTTGTGAACCACTTGACTTTTCCAATATTTACTTTAATGTCGAATTAATTAGAAAACATACAACCACGTGATAACAACAACTTGATGAGATTTGGATTCATTGTGCTAAATTCTAGGAGAAATCTAAAGTATCAAACAGAAATTTTATTTTTATTTAAACAAGCATTAGCTACTAGAACATTCAATGTAATCTAATTGTGTAAAAACGTATCTTCCTAGAAGAGAAAACATGGAAGCCTTTCTTTAAATGTACCCAAAATGGCAAACCAAGATAAACACTGTCTATAATCCTAGTAGGCCCTAAAAAAAAGCATGAGCCGACTAAATTTTTAAAACAAAAACCTACAGCATGAAACTTTTTTATTTTATAATGTATTTTTCTGATAATTTACATATTTTTTTATAAGTATTTTTCGGCGTGGTCAGTCAATTGTTATAAACAAAAATGTTGTAAAAAAATAACTCGCCGAATGACTTTTTTTTGTAAAATGGACCTAAATAAACACTCTTTGTTTATTTAATGTGAAAAAGTGACGAAATCGACAAATCTTCGAAATATTTTTTTCAAAAACGGCAGATGCTTTTTTTAAAATTATACTCTGTTCAGAAGTTCATAGTTTTTGAGAAAAAAATTCAGAAAGTTTGTCGACTTCATCAGAGTGGGTGGAGTTAAGCTAAAAAATTTCCGGCAATTTTTCGTCCCACAAAAAATTCTTAATTTCTACAGAAATTTTCGGCTGACCAAAGCTACATAAAATATCTTAAAATGAAAATAAATATCTTACATTCACGAAATTTCAAATTAAGAACAATCATTTACATTATATTTTTCTAATAACAGAATATTATTTCACTCAAACCTTTTCTCTTATTATTATAATTGTGATAAAATATATATTGTTAGAAATTAACTGTGGTTAGAGTTTGCGAATAATGAAATCATGCTGTCACGCCAGACAAAACTGGATGTGTACGGATGCCTTTACATTAGCATAACCTAAACGCGAAATGCTGCTCGTCGGGTCAGTGCAACAAGTCGAGACTTGTTCGGAATGAAGCTTTGTTTGCATTGTCATTGTTAGGTTTAGCGTTAGGAGAACTGCGAAAAGCATTTGGCTTAGAATATACAGTGGGGAGTCATTATCGCGTTCGGTTTCTAAAGACGGCCTTGAATAAAAAAATGTACCCGTGCACTGCTACATCGAATTTAAGCGGAATTATTTTCAATATGTTTCTTTATTTGTCGGAGTTGTTATCATATTTTATGGTATCGGTACTGTATGAATGAAATATAAATTAAAATAAAAAAAGTATAAATTCACTGCGTTTATAAATATGTTTTTTATCTATTTTTAGAGTAGAGTACTATTAGGTAGAGTTTATTAAATGTACATGGTGTTTAAAACTTACCGTTTCCGAGATAATCAGTTGTTTTTGAAAAAAATCACGATTTCAGATCTCTAAATGAGGCTAGATAGCGTCTAAACCGTAAGAGTTAGAAACCTGCAGTTTTCACAGTTCGCTTTGGCATAAATTGCTCTATCTTGTCATCTATGAGCAAAACATGTACGTTTTTCAGGCTCGGAAATACTGAGACCTACATTTAATAATCTTACGAGTTGAAAAACTTTAATAATTTTTATTATATTTATTGAAATTTTCTGTTGTTAAGGTTTGATAAATTATATTAAAACGCATATATACATGTGGACAAAAGTTATACAGAGCACCCGTCACTCACAGTCATATATTGAATGACTCACATTCATAATATGGCTATGTGAATTATAAAGAGATGTATGAGTAATACCGTACGGAAACTGGCGAATTTTTAGGAAATAATTTCCAAGTTTCATTCCCAAACACCACAGCTGCAAGGAGGAAAATCAGCTAAACTCAAACAAAATACGTATACATTAACATATAGTTGATAATAACTTCGGTAACAAATCTGCTAATTTTTCTATTGTGACGCCACCGACAAATTGATACATCTAATTAAATACAGTTAAAGAAAATTACAGTATCATATATCGAATGATCTGGCAGTATTTCGGACTGTATATTTAAGATTATTGCGCGTATCCTTTCTAGAAATTTTTTGAGAAAATTAAGTAATCTTATATTGTTGAATTCAGAACACAGCTAAAATATCGCTTTGGACAAAAACCAACAGAAAAATTAACCGTGATAGCTAAGCTAATTAATTAATTAAATTAATTAATTTTCGTAAAATAGTAGGTACCATATTGCTTTAACCAATTCATTTGAAACCTAAAAACGTCAAAAAAAACTTCTAGAATTAATTTTATCACTGTTTCTGGCTTACGTTCCGAAACCTTCTCCATCCCTCTTCAATGCAAGCAACCGGTGGCACAATGTACAGAGTACACTATAATCTGACAACTTATTGTGAGTTTATTATTGAAATTGAAATAGCTTTTTTTAAGAATTTTTATAATACAGTATTAGAAAAAAAACTGAATAACAGAAATCATTTCTTTTTAATGGGACACCCTATATATTAATGCATACTTAGCTTTGATAAATTTTTCTCTTTTCAAAAATATAAAATATGTGACTGTTTGAAGTTAAGACTTGTTAAAGTTAAGAATAATAACTTCAAATTTTTCGTTCTCACTAAACATTATTTCTTTGTAAAATTGTTATAGGTTATAGGATATAAATTAATGATGATAAATAAACTTCTGTCAAAGTCATTTGTTTGTTTCGCGTGCCTCGTCCATAGCCACTGCGATCCGTCAGACATAAATTTCCCTCCTCTTTTTTCAAAAATAGTTTTAAACTGAAATATGTCGAAAAGTCCTAAATCAAACAGTAACATATTATATATTTTCGAAAAGAAACAAATTTAACGAAGCTAAGTGTGCACTAATATATAGGGTGTTCCATTTAAAAAAAATTATTTAATTTAGTGATTTCTGAAAAAAATTTAAAACTTTTGTATTAAAAACTTTTTTGTAATTTCGATAATAAACTCACAATAAGTTGTCAGATTATAGTGGCTCACCCTGTATATTACACAGTGTGAAAACAAATCGTTGGTACTCGAAAATAAAAACCGCTACAGATTTAGCACAATCTGGAATTCAAAATAGAATTTATGACGTCGTTTTACACTCCACTGTCCAATTATATTCAGTCGTTGCCAAAGTTCGAGTTTCAAAATAAATGGTTGTCTTAGAGGATCCTCAGTTTCGCTGCTTAACAGTTGGCATTCGTTTGTGTACGACGGATTTTTTTTCTCTCTTCGTAAACACTTCCGCGTCGTTCGCAAAACATGATATGACACTCGACCAGTCATCATACGGATAAAAAAAAACGTTGTTGATACTCACCTAACCTGGATAAGTTCGAAAGTTCCAAGTCCAGGAATATGGAGCTAAAAGAAATGTCTAGAAAGGTAAATCATCAGATTTGAGGAGATTGTTTAACTTATTAAAATGTGAGTGTTTATTTTTCTGTTTTCCTTTACTAATTGAATAGCTAAAATTTTAAAATCAGGCGGCGTTATTGTATAACACGTGTGTTGTTATCTTTTGGTGGGAGTATGTTTAACACTGACGTAATTTTGTACAATATTGGTCGCAAACTTGGCAAAGCTCTAGCAAAATGTATTGGTGTGTGGGCGGAAAAGCAATTTATTTATCTAGGTTTACGTAATGATAATAATAATGCAATAAAAACGACCGAATTGCTAATGGGAAACAAGCAGTAATTCACCCAACAGCAGGTATACAGATGGGTCTGTGTATTTATGTTATTTTTCTTAAATCTGTTTTATATTTTATTAACGTTTGACCCAAATATATTTTGTTTTAAACATTTAAAAAATAGGCACATACAGGGTGTCTACTAAAGACTAGGCCGAATTTATTTTGACGGAGCCAGCTCATATCAAAGTTTGTTGATAAACACTTTGTTTCTAAGATGCAATTCCACATATTTACACTTACGCAAATGCGGCCTGCACACATAATAATATGCCGCCTCCTCTCCCGCACAATTCTCTGACTTCTGGGCTAATTCTCGTAGTTAGAATGTGGAGTAGAGATATTATTATTATTATTATTATTATTATTATTATTATTATTATTTAACATGAGCAGGCATTTAAAAAAAACGATGCTCTAGAAATATGCTAAATCTCTCAAAATCTAGCCATGTGTGCATGATCCGCAGTGCTACTGTCTGCCATAAAAACATGTGCCATACACTCGACCAAGCAAAGTGTCAGACTCACTCCTCACGCGCACACATAAACGACAATGAAATGCAGGACCCTCAGCAAAAACCGTCAGTGCAGGTTAAGTTGCGCTAGATACGTATCGAATAAATTGATCGATGCGAAGCTTCAGGCACATGTTAAATGGAATTAGTGCTTATATAATATTTAGAATCTTGAAAGAAAAACTGAATTTCCAGCTTCTCTAACAATAATAAGACAACTTACAATCGTCAGTTAAAAATGTACTCCTTGTTAACGCAGATTGTAATAATTTTCTTAACAAAGATGAGATCTGTGGTTAGAATTTATGTGTATATAGTGTTTGTGTTGCTAAAACCAAGTTTATATTTGTTAATACTGGGAATCTAGTAAAATCATTACACCTAAGCAGATAGGTAGGTAATAGTAAAGTTTAACGTATTTTGGACTTTATGTTAATACACATAATACGAGTATAGACGATATTTTGGATGTCTAAGATAAGCCAGCGTGACAAAATGGAAACAAAAACAATTTATATATCACATTTCACGTATGCATTGGTATCGGTGTTCATCCGTTTCAATGCACAAACCAATCCTTTGTCAACAATGCGGAGAAAAAAAAGGGATCAAATTTAGCTGACGCAACGCGTTTGCTACTTGGACAAGAAAATAAATGTCACGTGCCGCCGATATTATTTTCATTGACGGTTTGACATTGAAAGATGTGTGAGTAAATGCCGCGAACATTTTTACAACGCTTTGATTTAGTGTGTAATATCACTACAACAGATTTCTGGAATGATAATATATTGGCTGTGTGTTTATATTTACCCAGAAATACGCGTTCAACGCCACGACATAGTCAATCGTAATTTATTAGTAGCTCGCATAAAAATAGAACATAAAGGGTAAATCCTTATCATATGGCACCTCAAAACAAAAAAAAACACATTTATTCAAATAAACAGTAACAATTTCAGAACATTTATCGCTATAGCCATCCTCTTCCAAGCATGCCAACTTTTTAAAATTAAACAACAAACTACTCACACCCACACGACGTTATACAAGCAAGATCGGTCATAAATCTAGCCGTGAATTTAGTATTTGTCTCGTTGGAGAGAGACTATTGGCAGCTGGAAAATGTTGATACATTAACTTCCAATGTAAATATTTTTGGATGAAAATATACTATCACTGAACGTTTCTGGCCTTGTCAAGGCGACAGTGCATAAAGAGAAGTGAATTTATTAGTTTTTCCTTAAAACACTTTTCCATGTTGCAGCCAAAAGCTATAAAACGAGTCTGCTGTGAATTAATATTATTATTTTTCACTTCGGTCAATGAAACAAAGTTCGGTACAATTTTAAGGGTTTATTAATTAACTTTAAATCATAGTCGAAGAAGACCAGTAATAAACCTAAATCGTGTACCAAATTTGGTTCTTCTAACTTTGGGGGCTAATAACTCATCAGGGGTGTAACTTTGTATATAGGTAAGTTTGGTTAAATTACAATATTTTAGACGCCCTTACATGAACCTGCCCTTTGTCGGTTCTTATGCGGGACATCTTATATGTTAGAGTAAAAATTCATTGGACGTAACTAGGTTGATGTAACAAATAAAAAAAATACTTTATGCGAATTGTGTATACAGTAATATTACTAAAATAAAGCACGTTCACGTGTTTGAATACGTGATATATCTACAATTTACCAAATATTATTTATTTACATTGTCTATGATCTTGTAACTAGTTATTTCCAGTTAATTTCAATAATAATTTTATAACGTTTAAGGGCGTATTTGAGCTCTGAAGATGTAAATATATCCCACGAAACATTGACTGATATGAATACTCAATAACTCTAAATCAGCATGTAACCATACTTACGGGGCACTCTGTATATATTTTTATATAAGCGTTTGGTAGAAATTATGCCATAATTAATATTATAGCAACCTACATAAAATTTGTGGAAAGTTCTGATGCTGAAAGTTATCCTTAAGGAGCACATTATAGTAAAGGACGAGAGGTCGACCAGCAGGCGCCAGAGAAAAAAAGGGAGGATATAAAACATAGACAATAAAGTTTCGAATTAATAAATTATATTGTCGGTAATAAAAACTATACAAGCCACAATAACTTGTATATTTAGAAAAACGTTTTCTCTATTCCGTTTCAGAAGCAACAATTTTATTAAGTTAATTCAAACTAAAACCATTAATAGCAAAAGATAGCTTTATCTCCAAAGATATAAATAATGAATATTAGATGGCTATCTATTATTTAATTTGATATATAGTACCAAAAAGTACACTGTCCAATTATAAATAAAGTGACATTCATCACTTCATCAGTCATCGTAGATGCCGTGGCTCATGGCACTAATATTTACTGTTTCAAAAGCTTACACGTGCATATAAACATATTAGACTCGAGATTCGATAAAGAAAATGTATTCTATTTCCTTTGAGACATCCTTATCGTTACTACAACGATTTATCACTTAAAATGCATGTAAGCCATGAGTCACGTGGTGTCACTACCAAATAGTAAAATATGTAGATATCAACAACAATTTATAATATTACTATTTTGTACTGGGGGCAATAAAACAATGGGAATTAATTTGGCGGACCGGGAATGTTAAGGAGAGTAATGATTTCCGTCCTTTCTTTTGGGCGAAAAATAATCTACCCACGCTTCCTATGAATAAGTCGATATTGGATGTCCCAGTTTATCCGAAATTTCGAGGCACTAGCATAACAATTCAGATAGATATTTCCCCAGAAATAGCAAATAGACAAATTTTTATAGAGAAAAACTTGATTATTTTCACCAGTAGAATACGCCATTAAGGTTTGGCAAAACCTATCATTGACACCCTGTAATTTGCAAGCATATAACAATGACCCAGATTCCCTTTATAGAATTAGAATATATTATCATTCTGTCCGAAAGAAGGAACACTTTCCAAAAAAAAATCCCGACTGGTTGTCTAGTCCTTTATACTCTATCTAGGTCTTGTAAACAGTTCGTTCGTCCTTTGTTCCATTTACAAAACTTTTTTGTACTGATTATTAATTTTTATCTGAGAATATATGCGGATTGTTTGGAATAACTCGAAATAGTAAAAGAAAGTTAACAGAAATAATTAAAAATAACTTCGAGCTCCTTGAGTTTGTTGTAATTATTTACTAATGCGAATCTATTCTATGAATTAATCGAAAATTTTGACGTACCTAATTCGAATACGTATATTCTAGAACATAGACAACAAATCAGTTTGATACATCTATAAATACACCCATTTACGTCAATAGACATAAATAATTTAAATTGCGACAATATTAAATTGGTTAATGTATCGACGTGATTGTTTCGTACCCGTGATCAGTGCTACCGACAAGTTACCACTCTATAAAAATAAAGTAGTCGCCACATCCGCTATCTTCAACTATGGTTGTGAAAAAATAATAATAAAGATGCCTTTTGTAGAAAAAATTATGTATCTTGGGTATCTTTAACGAATTCGTGCAACATAAAAATGTTTTCTACCCAAAACACTGTTGTGGGTGTAATTCATTCAGAGCTGGACGGGTCTTTAGTCCGCAAAGTAGTCGTTTCCCATCATTTTTCGACCAAAGCTTTACTCATTGTTTCATAGAACCTACGAATTAGTAGATCACGCTCTACCAGTAGCACCAATAGGCATCGAGTGGCAATGACATTTAAATTATGACATATTTGTTGATTATGTGTCACCCACAGTCAAAACAAGTCGGTAGGTAGACATCTAAATAGTCTGTCGTCTCGTGTAAGTCAATGTTAGACGACACTTTAGTCCTCAGAGCAGTAGTTTCCTACAATATCATTGTTCAAACGTCACATGTACAATTTATTGTCATCTGACATCGATTGCCAAGTCAAAATAAGCAGCTTTTGTGAATAACACCTGTGGTTTTCATATACTAATGATTTTATAATAGATGATAATACAGAATCGCTGTTTAAAATTTTTTTTGTTTCAGGTATGTAGGTCTCTATTCAATCACAATTTACTACTTACTAGGTAAGCATAATATTTAGATATATAAGAAAATACATTTTAACTTAAAGTGATAATAATTCTTTAACCACAAATTCTTAATCAAGTCATCTCAACAGGACCGAATTTGTATTTTTGGTGGCTCTAAATGTAGCGTTAAATGAATCCCTAAAGAACAAGTTTTGCTATCAAATTTCATTCTTGATAATATACAACTGACAAGCCAATAATTAACTTAATATGATATCCATGATCTTTTGAATCTGTAAATATCTAACCTAGAAATATTTATGTCAAATAGGTGTGATTTACTTGAGAATCATTTGCGACCCATAGTTACTGCAAAAGTTCTTGATTTTTTTAATCTGACTCCCCAGTATTATTGGCCTTTGACTGTATTCATTGACCTTTGTCTTTCCGGGGCCATTGACCTTGGCTCCCCAGGAGATGCTGACCTTTGCTTCCTTTGGTAATTGACTCTTGCCTTCCCTGGGCCATTGATTAGGCCAATTAGATGAATCTATAGGTTTTCGAGGTATCTCCTGAACAAATTGTATTGAATTGTATGCATTTATTTTATAGTATCCTTTCCAGTATCTATGCTACAGCCCTGTGCAATATAACACATCGATAATCACATGGGAATTAAAATTTTAACTAGACTAGAGTGAATTACAACAAAATTCCTTTACAAGCTACCGTAAGTCACTGTTATTTGTTTAAACGATATATTCTAAAACAACCGTTCTGATTCGCGAATATTATAAACAAACTAGTTCCGTTCTGCTGATTATAAAATTATTCACCTCCGATATGTGCATTTGGAGCGCCAGCTTAGACTTTGAAACCGGCGAAAACCGGATAGCGACTTAATTGTTTTCAATCAATTTGTTGAACTGTTATTATTTCTCGTTACGCCTAATTATTGTCGTCGGCGATTGCGGTCGTTATTCATTTTATCGGGTATATATTAACAGCGGCTTAAAACAAACTACGAATGGAAAACATTATTATTGCATCCTTTGAGCACAATTAGGGTCATTGCTCATCAGATGCGAAGCGGTGATTGTTTTATCCATCTTTCGAATGTATGGGAAGGTCCCTGAAAAAGTATTACTGAAACTGCTTAGTGCTTACGTTATTGGTCTTATCTTTGGCTCATTTGATACGCGTAACAGGTTTTGTATCTCTTTTAGATGAAATATACAGAAGTATTGAACCCAGGATTCTCGTCGGTGATAATTATAACTTACCGGAGTTAAATAATGACGTGTTTGTACCAGGTGATAATGAAATAAGTACCTTTTGTAGCTTTTTAGGAGGCCCCGTAATGTATGTAAAATTTCGTCACATCAGAAAGATATAACAAATCATAAGTCAGAATGTTCTTACCTTCTAGTTTCGCAGCCTAAGAACTAAAAGAAGGTGAAGGAATTCAAAATAGTAGTGGAACAAAAATGGTATTTGCTTTGGTACAACCACAAATTACTTCCCTATGACCAGAAGAAACTTTTCTTCTTTATTATATTGACCGTTTTGACAAGGCCTTGAGTAATTGTTAACCTATTGCAACATAAAATGACTTTGATATCACATTTTTAAAATTTGTAATTACTATATAACTTACTGAAAATCGCATAACATTTGGTTAATTTTTCAGAATGTTATGTTACTTTAAAGGTTTTTGACAAGCGTTTTCATAGATCAGAAATATTCACCATTTCCACAACTGCCTCAACTTCGTGCCCAAACTAAAATAAAGAAATAAAAACGTCATTCTAGTTACTCATGCACTATGTACTTACGACAAACACAGAGTGACGAAATTCTTAATACGTTTATGATATTTTTAGCAGCCTCACTATAAAAATGTAGATAAACAGATTACTTCCATGTTTTATTTTTCACAACGCCTTCTTTACGAGACACAAAATAATATTTGTTTGTTTTCTCTATCTAGCGTTGCATACAATACATCTTTTCTTCATAGGAAAGTTCCTATGATGGTGAAAAATTTATAAACATTATTATTACAGATCTGTGACCACTTCTGCTAACTTATTAGGCAAGATTTTGCATATTACAGCGATGACTTGATCTTGTAGAGGATATTGTGACTCATGCGTTTTACATATTGAATAACGTTGGAATAGCTTGTATAGTCTTTCAACAAAAGATTTAGCACTTCCAAACTGGTACTAATTTTCTAATAAAATAGTTGTGGGAGTACAAATTACTGTTAATTATTTTCAAGTGACGTCGAGTAATATTAGCCACAATGATTCATGTCAGGGTGTGATTCGATATTAAGTGCCCAAAAATCCTTGCTTGTAGTTTTAAAACACTAAATAAAATGGGACTGTTATACAACTGAATTAGTCAAAACATAATGCAGTGATATCATTAGGATATCTTGGACAAAACATGTTATGTTATTTTAAAAAATTACTATAGTGCACCAAACTTCAATAAACAGTCTCTTCCGGTGCCTGTTACATAGGGAAAAATCTTTTTTTGCTAAAATTTAACACTCTGTAACTCGCAAACTAGACCGCTTCGGTCACCAAATCACACAATATATGTTGTGTGTCTACTTTTACGCTTAAAAAAAGAATTTATGATAAACAGAATGAGTTTCTACAATGTCCGTTTGGTCTTGCAAACGTCCCGGCAATTTTCCAGAGAACAATAAACAGAGTACTGAGAAAAATACGATATGGAGAAGCTTTAGCAGATATGGATGATGTGTTGATACTAACTGTAAACGTTAAAAATAGACTGAATACCTTGCGAGAGGCATTGCAGTCATAAGTGTCATTTTTTATGGAAAAAATAGAGTACCTGGAGCATAAAATTAGTCATGCTGATATTCAACCAAAGAGCAGAAAAACAGTTCCCGTGGAAAATAATCCGGGACCGAATAATATACGAGGTGTGCGCTTGTGTCTGGTCTTATTTTCGAAAGTAGGTAAATAATTTTGGTACGATCACAAAACCGTTAACGTATTTAATGAAAATGGACGTTGACTGTGTATGAGATTAGAAACAGCGAAGAGTTTGCTAATGGTAACCTTAAAGTTATAGAAATGTAAGTCTTATAAAAGAGTCAACGAAGTATTCTTTCTACATTTCCGTGAGAAGACACAAATCAGAATGCTGTTTCAGAGTCCACTCTGGTCTCTTGACTTTGAATTCCGATATCACCTTGAAATAATGTAGTCTAATTCTCACCAATTTTTTATGAAAGGCTTTTGCAAGGTTTCTCTATTCGGCCAATTCTACCGGTTTAACTAAAACCAATTATAACGAATTATAAAAAAGAACGGAATTAAATTTAATTATCGAGTTTTTAACCCGTTAAAATGTGTATTGTGAATTAGGAACAAACATATAATTAAGAAAATTCCGAGAAATCCTTCAGTGCTTCCTCAGTTTTGTAGAAAATCACGGAATAAATGACACTGAAACGTGAACTAATTAAGATATAAACAATATTTTCTCAAGGAATTGCATCAACAGAATAAGAGAATGAGATAATAAAATTGAAACGTTAGGAAATTTGTAACGACTTTTTATGATTTATCACGTTTGTGACAATAATTGCAAATCGATATAACTGAACGTCATTGTACCGAATTAGTAGATAGACAACAATTCAATTTATTGCTATACGAATCAATTTTTTAAGTATTGCAACTGCTTATTGCAGCTTCTATTTGGCTATTGCGTTGCAGGAAATTCTGCAATGTTTTTGTTTAATTAGTAAGGTAGAAAAATGCGATCAGTCACAGTTATTCTCAAAATGCATTCTTCTGAATGGGTGTTATAAATAAATTAATAAGTATTTGAGTAACCGGTAAGAGCTAGTTCTAAGATATTTAAATATTGCATGAATTAGTTATATAAAAAATGTCCATGAATTGTTTTTCTATGCGAGTATAAAATTAGAAGTGCAATTACACTCAGCGCAGGAAATGATGACTTGCTTTATAGAAAATTGTGAAAATTCCTTTACAAAAATCGTCTACAGACAATAAAACTATCATTTATTATTATTGCAGTAGCTTGTTGGATATATTGTATCAGAACGATTTTGTTTTAAAGTAAAATGTGATGAAGATATTATCAGTTCGGCTTTTGTCAAGAAATTTTAAGGGTGTTATATTCAGTATACAGCGGAACTCACTAAAAACCGCTCATATAGATGTATCGGTGAATTATGCCTGAAGACGATATAATTATCTAAATACTGACATGACACTGCTAACTATCAATAAATAAATAAATAGTTATTGATAGGGAACATCACGAAAAACTGTTCGCCGAATTTAACGAATGAAGGGAAAAACGGAGAGTAATGACAATAAATGAAGAAGTCATGCTATCGTATTTTTTAAATTTGAAAAGAAAAAATATGCAGTTTCATGTATGTGGAAGTATTCGATGTTGAAGGCTACTATAAAGGTCTACAAAAATATAGATATTGGAAAATATAACAAGCTTACTGCTTATTTGAAGAGTGAATCGAGAGGATACAAAGCAAAAAAAGCTGCAATATTGGAAATAGCACATACTGAAGAATTTTTTATTGGGGCTTCCGATAAAGAATATTTAATGATTAAGGTAATCTCTTTACCTTTTGCATGTTGTTAGGTATTTGCAGGTTGTTAGTGAACTTTGAATTATTTTAGGTTGCTGCACTAATAATGGGGGTTGCTGGTGCCTGTCGATGCTACGAATTGACAAATTTGAAAATTAGTGAATCCTAATTGTATAAAGAAAAAATGTTTCTTCAATATATTGCAAAATTTCTCAATAAAAATGTTTATTTGTATCTCAAATTAAAAATATGTGGATGGATTTTAGAAACCATGAAACATTTACGTAAAAACAACTGACCATTAACTATTTTTTTAAAGCATGCCTGCAATGATGAACAAAAAAAATTGACCTATACTCATTTTAATTGACTTCACCAGAAAAGCTAATCCTAGAAAACCTCGATAAATTACTCAATAACAGCTGTTGACAAAAATATTTTTAATAAGTGCGCGTCGTCTATCTTCCAACAGAAATTTTCAGCTGGTTGTGACGATTATAATTATTTTCTCCCGATGAACCGCGATTTGCTAGATAAAACGCAACACACCGAACTGCATGGTTGGTCGACTTCATAAATTAAAACTTTTTACATAATCCTCTGACCGTTCACGGTCGTGCAAGCCCAAATTAACGCCATTTCTTAGCTTGAGGATAATATACATTTATTAATACATAAGTACATGCCGCGGTACCCTTCGCGTTTCGACATGCAGTTCGAAGTTTCCTTCTTCCGACAAGCGTTCCTTATAAATCGACATAATTTATACAACACACAGATCAATGTAATTAGAATATATGAAGGCTGCCTGTTTCTGTCAGCAAAGTTCAAAGGAATCGATAATTCCTCGTTTGGACACTGTGCCGACAAAGTGTCCCTGCTACCCCGCTGGAAAATATGTCAAACTAAGTTGAAATATACATCAATTATTGCTATTTTGCAACATCGGTAAGAAATTTAAACATTTTTAACTTACAGTATATTGTGCAAAATTCGATTCTAAAACTTTTTTTCCTCTTCAATATTCTTCCAAAATACGTAGGTTCCAAGATATAAGTAAAAGAACTCAGTTAAAATAGGTACTTTTTAAACTTTTTTAAACATTTTTGCAGTTTTGAAAATGTTCCGGACCTCGCCCAGATCTAGTGACCTACACTTTTATTATGTGTTGTATTGAAGGTAATCCAGAAAAAAATTGCTTGCCCCCTCTCACATCTACCTCAAAACAGATCCGCTCTGGTCTAATAGTCTTTAATGGTGAGACAATTTCAAATATGCAGTGATATCTCTTGGACTATTACTTATTTCATTAATATCAACAGCGGTTGATTGGTACAAATTTCCGTTAGAATATCCAACGAAGAGTCTACAATCGTTAGTAATCAAATGCCTTCTGTGTTTGTATCTTCAATTTTTCGTGAACGATTGCCCTCTGTGTATGTGTCTTGCTATCATGAGTTTTAATGATATCATATTTGCTAGTCAGATGTGTAATGTAGACTACATTAAATATTATATCCAGAATTTAGAAGAGACTAACAACAAGAAAGAACAAATCAATGTTGCTGTTGCAGTATGTGGTTACATCATACTTCGTGAATACCACAAGGTAATGAAGTATGATTACTATTCGTTATATTATTATTTAACGATTTAATTACTATACAGAGTGTTTTGCAAGCTCTATGACAAACTACATTAACCTGTAGATGCTTAGAGATATGTATTTACACATGAATACCATTATTGTAATCTCAGAACAATACAACAACCGGAAGTAACTCTGAGTGCCTTCCAAGAAGCCCAAAAACGAGAAATAAAGTACATTTCCACTACACTAGTTCCGTTCAAACTTGGACAATTTTTATTCATGATTCGTGAGCTCAACGAAACGGTTTGTTTGCGTACGTTAATTATGTTTAATGTTACCTTACTAATAAATCTAATAGGTAGCAAGCGCTGGAGAAACAGATAAAACCACTCAAGTCAACAAAAATCATGATGCGTTCCTACGTCACGAAATTATTTGTCTTATCCATTAAAGTTCTTATGGTGTAGGTGGCTGGCTGTGACGCAATAGCCGAGACGCATTTATTTTAAAAATGACTCGGTTGGCGTCGCGAAGTTGGAAGCCATCCAGAACTATGTTTACATTCTAACCCCGGTGTAGGATTCTAGGTTCCCGGTTTTACTTTCCCGACTATCGTGAGGGTGGGACGGACAGGATGGAGTTAAAAATAAAAGTTATACATTAATTGGGGGTTTCCGATATCCTAAAATGTCAGTGTAACTGTCTAGTGAGTCGGAAGGGCGGTCTTAAAAAATAATCTCCCGATGTTGCAATAGTTATTTACACCATAAAGGAGGTAAGTATTATTTACCAGCCGAGGCAAGAATGCCCTTTCTATGATTCCTAATAAGATTGCACAGAACATCCTGAAACATATACATGTCATTCATTCCGAAGAACATCGGCAACGTTACTGGCTAATACAGGAGTTGATGTATTAGCAATCAAGAGACATGGTGGGTGGAAATCATCCACAATTGCAGAAAGTTAAGTTGCTGGCAGTTTATGTAACAAAAATGAAATAGCCAACAAAACCTATGTTCATATAAGAAAAAATGTTTGAAATTAACCCGGTACCATCTGTCAAAGTTTGTCATAGTGGTTTTTAGAATATTACTTCGTCTGAATGCTGAAAACTGAATCTTGAAATAATGGGAATAGAGGCTTAGATGGGTTTTGGTTTAGATTAAACAATGAATTATAACAACGCATAGCAGCAATTAGTGATAATAATCCGCACATTGTCATTGTCACGGACAGAGTATTTTTTACAAAAATCTTTGTCCTTTTATCCATTCACGTATTTCCATTGAAACTTACTGAAATGAGAAAAGTAATACGGCATTGAAATCTGGTGGCCACATTGTTACACGTATGTTCTATTTTTAATAAAAAAAAACAAGCCGTAAATGACGCCCCAAATTACACAAAAACAGATTCAGTTGAACTATAATTTTCGATTTATGTTTTAAGAAAAAAGCAATAAGGCTACGAAAAATTTAAAATTCACTTGAAATGAAAGAAATAAAATTAACTTTTTGGCATAGACTATAAACAACTAGTTGTGAGGAATTAAACTACAATTTTAATTAATAACGAAGATAATTGGTCTGTACAGTTAATGATACTGCCAAACAAACGTTTTGGCAAAAATTCAAGATACGAGGGGTGGTAGAAAAATTACCCACCTAGTTGTGGCAGAAATAGTTGGTTTGCCTTAGTCTTTTGATTCATTATTAGAGAGACAACTTTTCTGATACCCCTTGTACCTCTAACGAACTATTAATTTATGAACTATTACGCACGCAACATTTTAAATTCTATTACATCACGTGTGTTCATCCTTTCCATTTGTGTCGGCAAATTTACCGTTTAATTTAAACTTGAAAACGCACAAGAAATAAATTGAAATATTAACGACCCTAACAAATAATTTGTTAAAAAATTAACGTCGTGCACATTTCTCAAAACTGGTATGCTTCGATGTACGTATATTACATTACGTCGTTAGTGTATATTTAAGGAAATATCAGTTATTAAATATTGTTATGAATTGTCACGTCATGATTAGTGACATGCAAGTAATATTTAGCATATTGCAAGCCAAAATCATCATTCATAATTTTTATATAGGTTCTTTTATTTAATACCAATATGCTTTTCTATTGTAGAAATTCGTTTCAAGCAGGTATTTTTCAAGAACTTTTCTTTGCATCTGCAACTAGTTTTCACAAGATGGCAACACATTTCAAAGGTCACCATTGCCTAACATTCTTTGATGCTTTTTAACGTCAGAGAAATTTTCATTGACATGCAGAAGTTGCCCGCTAAACCACAAATGATAAAGGATGACTAAAGAGATAAACCCCTTCAAAATTTATATGTCGTTTTAATATTCTTTTCTATTGTTTGTCACAATACCAAGAATATGTATTAGTTATTTCACAGTTTTATAGTACAATTAGCTCATTGCTGTCACAAAATGGAAATTATTTCGTTAAAATATAAATATTACTCTTCTCTGGAAGCAACCAGTGGTGTTTGATCATTCAGCTGATGCAAACTTGTAAAAAACTACGATTCTAACCCTCTGCTGGTGCGTACTTTGGGACACCATGTAAATTTGGAGTACAAAGCCAGAAGACATTAAATGTGAAGATAATAGTCCTGCCTCACAGATACAATGGCGGTATTATTTATCTTTTCATATAAATCGATTAGTAATAAATCACGTTGCTAATATTCTGCAAGTCATAAAACCCAATGCCAATGCTAGCCTACAGATTTATAATATACCCTTGTCGTAGGTAATGAATGTTCTTCGCCTGCTTTATTTATTTTAGGTGAATATTTTACGAAGGTTAAACGGAGAAACAGTTGAATGTGGAAAGTTTGGTCGCCCCTTTTACTTTTCACGAATATAATTCGCACGCAAAGCCACCTTACTACTCCCTTGTTTGACAAGTGACTCATGCAACGATTTTGAATTTAATAGGAGGGGTAGTAAACAGGCTACTATGTTAAAAATTGCTTGGAATAAGTAACTGGTTCAGCAAGTACATCTAGATGGCCAGATCACCTGGCCTAAGGTCTAGTATATTTCCTGCTACAACTGAAGTTAAATCACTATTCCGATCATCTTTTGTACGAAAATTGCGCTGCTAAACCTTCATAATTAAAAAAATATACCTTACAAATGGCGTAAAATCAAATCTTGCGTGAATTAGAATTTCGATTTTTAATATGACAAACTTTACTTTTCTTGTTCTGTCTACTAGTAAACTGTCAATATTATTGGTGTATTTACATATTTTGATTTCATACAATCTTCTTTAAAAAAATTGAACAACCCACTAAACTGTTCCCATAGCATATTTTTGTTTTGAACTAGACTATTAATAGAATGTCCCTGGACATGTTTATTTCCCATAGGTGTTTGTTTTCTTCAAAAATAACAGTGTGATAAAAATTCGTTGCTGATAATTCGACTCATATATATTTTCGTAAATGACATGTAAACATTTCCAGGTTATTATTTGTTGAACTAAATATCGGTCTAATAAAACAAGTAGTAAAACTGGATGATGCAATGGTCAAAGCTTTATTATTGTCCAGCCACCTATAAATATTAGTATTGTAGGTATGTTTACAGGAATGTTTCGTTACAAAGCTGTCAGTGGTGAAAACTGTGTTAAAACTTCGGAAAATCCAATAATATAAAACCATTCGAGGCCTGTAATAACTAACGGTAGTTTTGATAGATTCTAGTATTTATTTGTCAAATGATCGTGACCAGGCATATTTCGCGGGTACATTTGCGCTACTTACGAAGCAGTTATTTTGGTTTTAGAAGAAATAATTTAAATTTACAATTACTACAGCTTATTTAAGGACTGTAACGTATGTCTATGGTTCGTCTTTGTAATGCAAGTTAATTAATTAAACCACAAAAGTATCATCCTTATATCCCTACCAAATAATAGGAAAACGCGATGGAGTTTCTGAGATGGCAATTACTTTAATGCACGATAATTCCGGTGTAGTTTCTTTATCCAAATTAGCCTAGATTAGATGGGATTATCTTTCGAGTTTATATTACTTTGTAATTTGGCTTTAACAATGCTCGATGTTTCATCTGCCGGAACAAGTAAATAACTTAATTATTTTAAAAGTATTATCCACTACGTAGAAGTAAATTTAATTCCGTGTATTCTTAATGTTTCACCTCAACTTCAGTTGCTTCTTTCTTTTGTTTTTAAGTTGTTTCTTTCGTGTTATTTATTTAAAAGTAAAATAGAACTAAAACCTTTCTCTATGGCCAGAGTAATCAGTTGCTGTTTCATTTATATTATAATTAACAGACACTAATATGCTTTGGAATGTTAATAATAATAATAAATCTATTAGCTTTTTATTTATTAATTACATTTATGTGTTTCGACTATACCTAAAGCTGATAAGTTTGTTCTTATCGTAATTACGAGAATTACGGATTTGTATGTCGTTCAGTTCATAAAATGCACATTTTTATAAAAACATTTATATATTTTTAATTAATTTGGTGCTGTAAAATTGATCCGTCGTAATAGAAACAGCAATGAAAATTAATATGCCCTTTTGACGTAAGTAATGGTATAATTAAATCCCAATTCGTAAAAAATAAAAGATAAGCATTGAATTATCTTATAAAATAAGATTTACGTCTATAACTGTTTTTTTATTGTTAATGTATCGAATTTAAACAGGGCCTGTTCGAGCCCAGACAAAGAATTCCTCCACATTTAAAGTATCAGGGAAGGAAATCCCAAGTGTCAAATCTCGTAATACAGTTTTATTTATCGCCTAATGTTTTCCATCATCACCTTTCTGTAGAATACAAGGTAGCGTAAGTCTAAGAAAGATTAACAAACTTATCACGAGCGGGTATTTATTTTTAAGAAATGATTCAGAGGGAAAGGAATTCTTGTTTAATTAAAATAGAATTGAAATCAATTACATGGTGTGTCAAAAAAAAATAATTTAAAAAGTTAGGTTTAAGTAACAATATAGAGAAAATGAAAAGGAAAATTCCAATACTGAATACATTTAGAAATTATTTTATTCTTTACCACATTTGCGGATTGCAATAAACCCTAATACATGGTAATAAAATATAATTTACGATTTTCAGAATTGTAAAAAAATATCCCCACAATTCCAGTTGCAAATTTCAAAGAATTTGTTTTTCTGGTTAACCGAACACAAAAGTCAAGGCCTACTGAGATCAGCCCTCTCTCATTGTAGCCAATCAACGTTTAACATTAAAACCGTTTGAGCTAGAAAGTCCTGACCACCCCAAATTTTTTTTGTACATATGCCTACGGCTATGTAATGTAAATTTTGTCATACAAATGATCCTTTTACAAATTTTTTGTTCCTATATATGTATGGATTGGTATTTAAAAGAAATGAAATACGGAGTTTCAAAATTTTCTTGCTAATATTTGAAGAGGCGATTTTATTCTTAAGAAAAATATGTGCGTAAACATTTTTCCTTAAAATTTTGACATTGACGATTGAGAAAGAAACTACTTGATTTATTTTAACCACTATCTCAGAAGCTACGTCGTAACGAAATCTATAGAAAGTATTATCAACTAAGAACTTCCCATTCCTATATTTATTTGACATTCTAACTGGTTTAGGTAACGATTTACTATTCCCAACACTAGATGAGGCCGGTTTGGAATGACGACAAAGTGTTTTCTACCTGTATTTCTCCGTAAGTAGGGGCTAAGTTTTTATCCACCTTTAACCAACGTACTGTCTAGCTTTGCCATCGGATTTGATATTTGATATACTCGTTAGCTCTAAAATTGTTTCAAGATATGTAAAATAAGATCAACTTTGTGAATTTCAATTCCTATATTCGTAAAGGAAAGCTTTAAATCCTTTTAAATAGTTAATTATAATGAAAAATTGAAATGTACAAGGTGTCCCAGTTTTAAATTAATTATTTTTCGAACGTTTAACACAAGG
Source organism: Anoplophora glabripennis (assembly GCF_000390285.2). NCBI lineage: Eukaryota > Metazoa > Arthropoda > Insecta > Coleoptera > Cerambycidae > Anoplophora > Anoplophora glabripennis. The sequence goes on along the minus strand of NW_019416324.1, from coordinate 394,364 downwards.
TACCTACTGTTATTATTGGTTGTGCCATGGTTGTTCTATCTGCTCCCATTTCTTCGAATTCTATAAGATTGACAAGGAATTCTATGAATCGGCACCAGCCCATTTTAAAACGTCAACAATCAAGTTCGTACATCCCTTTTTGTTGCATTTTGTCAATGTACCTTGTGTAGATGTATAAACGAAAGTTCTGGAAGTGTCTAATCGTTCTAGTCCCACACCATCTGGCGCTTTCTTTCACCGTAATCGTCCCCTCATTTTCTAGAACTTAACGGTTTATAACTTGTCAGTCAAGATGTACTTGGAAAGAAGGAAATAATTCAAATTGGTCCAGATTTTTCCAAAAGTTACTTGAATGAATAAACTGGAAATACGGACACAAAAATTGTACGCAAATGCAGTAAATTATTAGAGCAGTTCAAATAATAAAAATAACAACTGATATTTTTTCAACAACAATCAGAGGCAAATTGTTGAAATAAAATAATTTTATTACTAACTGACATGTTTGAAAGATAAATTCATTGCCTACTACTGACTTTTCGATTATTTTCTAATAAACACTGTTAAAATCTTGTTTCAGTTAATATGGTTTTTCTTGAAAACCAAAAAGTTTTTTAAAATTTAACAAGAGTAAAAACATCATTAAAATTAAATTCTGCTGTGAATTAATATTATTATTTTTCAATTCGGTCAATGAAAAAAAAGTTCGGTACAAAAATCATGTACCAAATTTAGCTCTTCTTTTATTTTTATAGCTAGCTCCAGCTTGCTTGTTATTAGAGATACAATATCAGTAAAATTGTATATTAAACAAACAATTATCAGTTTTTAAGATCACTATGAAAATGATTTACTATTTGCCTGAAAATTAAAAGTACATATTTTCTAAAAGATTTTCGTCTATTACAGACACATATATTTCAATGAAAAAGAAGTATAAACAAAAAGAAGATTGGTAGAGTTATTTCAATGGAACAGTAGCTTTTGAAATCAATACTGACTGACTGACTGATTCAATAAATAAATTTTTGTTACTTAACAGCAACAGATTTCAGTACTTATTAAGACACATTTATCAATTCAACCATGATATTTTCATCCATAATAGTGCACATTCACATCTTGCACTAAGCATGCACAGTAATGGCCGATGCTGTTCTTCTCAACATGCTCCGTGGATGCCCGCGATTGCGCATTAAGTGATATGGTAATATTTAATTTTACAGACATTTATTTCACAGAAAATGTTTGACATTAAAAAAAGTCCTATTAGTTCGGACAAGTTTTTTTCTCAGTGTAAAGGCCTGATTTTTATCCACAGCACATGGAGATTTTTTTCGATCGAGGGTTAACGTGTGGATTAACAGAATTTTCTGATAACTAAACATTGAGCAAACATTAAGGTTATAAATACATACGAAACAGTCGCGGTGTTCAGTTAGCGAAAATTTTTACTCGCGTCGCCCGGCGTCCCACTCTAGCTAGCGAAAGGGGAGAGGATAACAACGCTAACCAACGTTTCTAACCAGGACCGCTTCAGCCGCGATCATTTAACGTCTAGCTTTTAGAGCGAGAAGACTGTGTGTAGTGTTATTGTGATTTACAACCAAAAATGTCTAAGAAAAACGGATCTTCCACACCCCTCCAGAAGGCTTACAAGGTAACTTGATTTGTTTAGCGATGTTTTAAAACGATTTTTAACAGGGGCGCTAAAGGTTAAAATTAGACTTGAATGGCTGCCAACTTTGTGTTTGGTAAATTAGAATTTTCACTGCTTGGTTTGTATATTTGAATTGATTGTAGGACGCTTCTTTTTCTGTGAAACGTAACGAAAATATTTATGCTTTGTCTTCCACTCTAAATTTACTGAAAAATACACAATTTAAGTTATAAATTGTAATAAATAATCAAGTTTTAATTACTTTTTCGTAAATTCCGAATTATATCTGCGTTTATGTGAGGGACTGAACTTTTCGTCATCCTCCTTCTTGAAATGCACTTCAGTCTTTCACAAAGCAAGCCGTGCCCGATGAACTGGCCCGAGTGAATACCTCTTGGGGTCCGACGTCATGGAAAAGTACCAGGCGAAGTAGCTGGCCTGAATTGCCGCTTATTTATAGTTTACTAAACATTCTCATCGTGTTTGATTAATGTTAGAGTGCACTTTTATTTGTTATAAAATAACCGAAGGTCTCTCTCATTGTTTGAATTTTTCGTTTTCCAAGCCACGTGACATTGGAAGTGGTTAATTTTAGCAAAGCGCTTTTCGCTGGCGATACCGAAAAATAAAAAATATGCAGATGTTTTCAGGTGTCCGTGTGGTTTTAAGTTCATGTGCTGTTAAAAATAGCAGGCCATGGATTACAGTTTACATCGACTGGTTAAGAATCCCGCTTTATCCAAATATTTGGTGGATTTATTTTTGTAAATCCACGCATGGCTCACAAGGAAATATGTAAAGTAATTGCAAAGTAATGTTCAGTGACAGAAATAAATTACTACTACATCTGTCTCTTCTTCCGACATGAATTTTCAGCATAACATGAAAACTACTGTATTATAATTTTCAGTTACAGAGTGTTCTGCTTGGGAACTAATCACCCACGTAACCTTTTTTTTAATTGGACAAATGTACTAAATTTTTGTAGCATCATTATAAATTTTGCTTTACATAATTACGAAGAAGCATTCTATTTTTATTATTTACTATTTGCTACGTATTTCCTTTAAGATCTAAAACAAAGGAACTGAGGTACTCCAAGATACCTAGTCATATCATTGGGATTTCCTTTTCTCTTATCGAAATCCTCATTAACAGCAAATTAAACCTTTCCGACTTGTCCACTATATTATTGCCATAAGAATGATCAGTTTTTGCTACGTTTACGTTATCCTACAATTTTTTTTCAAAAAATTATACAATTTTTCACTTATTGTACCTTGAAGTTTGCTCCAGATCATTATATTTAAATTCCGTACGAAGCGTTGGTACGAATTATGCTTGCGAATCGAACTTTTAAATGAAGTAATATGAATAAATATTACAATTGTTCCCCAGACCTTGAACGCGTACAATAATTATAAGGTAATATAGCTCAGCTATCGCAAAATGTTCGAAAAGCAATTTTTCTAAAGCCAATCGCAGAAACTGTAGTTGAATTTATTTCGTTATCTGTCGCAACTTCCTGAAGATTAAGGAACGTGTTGTGGTTTCCGTGTGGTTTGGAGAAACGTTACTTAAATTTCGCTAAACGATGACGCGGCTGTTCAAAATTTTCCATCCAGGACTTGTGATCGACATCGACGTAACATGTAAATATTACAGTCAAGACAACCTTGGATCACGTGGCTCGAAAATCGTTGGCAGTGCAGTACTGTCGGGGCAAAGTTGATTTTTATCTAGATTCTAATTATTCTAAGCATGCCAAATGATATCTAATGCCAGAAATTATACATAGACAGAATACATAAAAAAATTGCTGTCATTTGAATTTGGGTGACGCAACAACTGAAAAAACAGTGATATGTTGCTAGATTTTTCAACTGTTTTTGTATCGTCATAATTCCTGGTATTTACAACGTTATACTTTTTGGAGAAGTGAGCAGCGACACTGTGTCTCAAAATAATGCAACAAAATTCATATTTTTTCCAGTTGAAATTTAAAAAAATCACTGAAACAGGTCAATTAGTCCAGATTGACGTGAAATTTGAACTGTAGCTAGGGAATAGCCCAAGAAACAAAAGTTATATAGTGCTGATGTGTGGTTTTACCCTAGGGGTGGATGCCACCCCTTCTGGAGGGTGGGAATTTTTTTATTAAAAATAACCTCACGATTCGATAGAGGGACGAAGCAAAAAATGTTCCATAAGAATTTTTTATACATTCAATACTTTTTGAGTTATTTGCGCCTAAACATGTTCGTTTTTAGCCCAAAAAATGCATGTTTTTGAGCCATATTTTCGAGTATATCTCAAAAACTATAAGTTTTATCAAAAAAGTGATCATAAGCAAAAATGAAGGTAATTAAATAGCAAAGAGATTGCTTTTTTTATGTTTGTAGGTGGTATAGAACCCGAGTTATGACTCCCAGAAGTTGAAGTCAATTTCGAAGATAACTATAATCGAAACATCCAACGTCCTGTAGCGGAAAAATTAAAGGTTTTTCGAGGAAAACTAAATTATTATTAATTATTAAAGTTCTTCAAAAGACCTTTAAATTGAGTGGTAGTAAAAGTCATTAGTATGAAAACTATAATTATATTCAAAATAAAATGATTTATCTTGATTTTTGAGTATTAAAATTAATGACTTGACGGAAAAAAAATTAAACTTATTCCTTCTGCAATTTACTTTATTTATGAATTAACAATAGATGCTGGGAATTTGAACGATTTTGGAAGCCTAAAAAAAATATTTCATTTAATTTTGAATAAAATTTTTAAATTTTTTAAAAAATTGCCTTTTTTCGAAATATTTCAAAAATTAACAGTTTAAAAAAAATGAAAGAATTTGTTTTTTTTTTAATTTTTGTAGGACAAAATTTGACTGAGTTATGACCATTAGCAGCTCAAAACTAAGCTCCAAGACTGCCTTTCCTGAGCCCCTTATTTAGGGAAATTAATTATATCATCATACTCGCATACAATTTTTAGGAAATTTTTCTATAAGGGGTAGGGTTTTTTATGAGGAGTAGGTCTTCCATAAGGGTTTTTGTGGGTGGCTGAAAAGTTGCAATATATCATAGATCATTTGAAAACCAATAAAAAGTTTATAATTCAACATATGCATACCATTAAAACATCTAAAGCTTTCAATAATATTTTTTTGTTTATTTTATTATAAGGGATAGTTTTTAAGGGTTGCAACTTTGTAATGAGTCGTAAGCTTTCTAATGAATAACAAAAGAAATGCAATACATTGTGATGCACCAAAAGAATATTTTAAACTGTTAAAAACTTTTGTGGCTCGGTGAAAGCATTGTTTTTCTCCTCCCCATTTATTGAATTGTCATGTCTTTTTGCATAAAAATCCACAGTAAAGTTCCTATAGTTCCAAGTTAATGAAATTCCATACTTCATGTTATAAAATTTAGACGCAACTGGGTAATAATAGAACAAAGCAGAGAAAGTCGGACATTTTTTGCCAAATTGCGGGTCCTTGTATCGAAACTTTTTTTATTTCGTTAGTCCGAGGAGTTTTCCTACAAACGACAAGCAAAAATGTAAAGGAAATAAAATTTTACGGCTAATAAAATACCTACTTCAATAAGGTATTGGAAACATAAATAACAAATAATAACAGCTTTGTAACTACGTATTTATTTACATACCTATACAAACACGACACAGTTACATGTTGCGAATGAAACCAAATCTTATTATGAAAATGAATTACACATAACTTTTGCAGCTCGTCATAGACCGTTAAGTCATTGATTTGCACTTAAGAGGCTCGAAAATATCACGCGGAGATTTGGCCATATATAATACATTTATCTTCCCACTGGTTGTCAATTGGAAACATATTTATGCTGCTTTGGGCACACGTTTTCTGGAACAGTTCCAAATAAGAAGATTTTAAACAATATGCATGTTGCAAGCGCAACATTTTTATCGCCACTGTAAACATTGGGAAATCTAGTAGGTGGGCGATTTTGCCACATTTTTGGCGTCGTTTTTCTTGTGGTGGTTCGCCAGTCTTTGATGGACTCATGTAAAAGGAATCTTATATATCCCACTCACATGCATAAGAAGTGGTAGTTAAAAATATGAAATAATCTATTTAGGTCATTATTTGGTGATTTAATTTAGAGTAGAAATATAAAATTAGGGAATTTCTTAAATCTATTGTAACAGATTACAGTAGATTAACAGATCAACATTTCAGAGATATAATTTCCTTCAGTTACGTTCGTAATCAAATGATGACAATCTTTCTTAGTTAGACTCTATTTAGCTATGGATGAACCTTGACTAGAACATTTCAGTAACTCTTGAAACAAAAATTCCCTATTCCCGGTTTTCTTATCTTCCTTGTTGATAAACGCAAGACACGAGTCATTCGACGAATCTTCTCTTTGGTCGAACAAATTCCAAACTAAAAACTTTTCCACTCTGTCATTGAAACAGAACATATCATAGACCGGTTATGAATCACTAACAAGTCTACTGCTCACAACTGTGAACCTCAATGAAATCTTTGACCCGTCTAATTGTCGATATACACGTGCATGAATTGTCCTTAGCCAATTTCACGTTACTCGGCCAATCGCGTATAAAAATAGATCCGAGACTTCCGACGTTTTGGCGCATCAAGGAAATCGTTATGATAATTCGCAGGGGCGCCCATCTCACACGATTAAGTTTCTAATTTGGTCCTGGTTATCAGTTTGATGACAGTGACTCATGAGGTATTTGTTTATGCAATCTAATCAGATATTAAATAAAGTCATGTTTTTAGGAAACGCAGTATCTTTATTGAAAGATTAGGTATACTTAGTGGATAAATCCAGTTTCCGACTATCGCACGCAAATTTCCTTCGAGTCAGAGCAGTAACGATTTAAGTCGCTGTCTCAGAAAAGAAGGTCCATGGACTCAGATCTGGTAATCTAGATGGCCATGATATGGATCCTACTCTTCCAATCAGATTTCTGAACAAATCAAAACATCCCAAGGGAGCAATTCACTCGCTATTAGCGTTTCTATACGTCTTCCATCAAGTAATTTTACGGTGTTCGTGTTTTATTTACCTTCGCTACGTTGTTTAGCAACTAGATAAGCCCATTCCATATGCCACACTCTCTGATAAGCTTCACAGTATGCGGTAACTAACGGTTTATCAGTGTCATAAAAATATTCCATGCAAAATCGAATGTACGCTATTAACATTAACCTATACAGACAAAATCACACCTTTCCAAATTCTTAGAATGAGTCTATGAAATTGGTTGTGGGGGAAGTAAATAATATGAAAGCTTAGGTATAATTTTTATTACATTATGTTGCTCTGATTAGACACAAACGTAAGAGAACCATCTGGAAGCTTCCGCGGGTATAAATCAGGACATTTTAATTTAAATCATAAAGTAAATCTGACAGAGGTCGGGACAATTTTATTCCTGTTAACACCAATCTAACGCGTAATCATTTATTTGATTTTTAATGTAGATGACATGTAATAAATTCAGCCAAGATTTAAATGGGACAAGGTTAAGCAGCGTGTAGTTTTTCTTTCGAGTCGGTGTCCCAAAGTGCTTTGTTTACTCTTAACCAGGTCGGACAACTCATTCTAGACCTCAAAATAGAAAATAACAGCAAGTCTCGCGACGGTCCCCGAATTTATATTTGTGTGATTTAACTTTATTTCCAATAAAATGACTTTACAACCACTAAAGCTATATCGCGGATTAAAATGTAAATAAATATGTCAATTTAAGTTGAGCTAAGGATTTTGGTTAATATATTTTTCTTTTCCCTAAACTGTTTAATAATTATTAATGCCAAATCAATTTTGGAATATTTGGAAGGAAAATACAAGGAAATCATGAGGATTCTTCCTCATGATTATTAAATTAATCCAAAGGATAATAAAATGCCCACCAGTCTATTTTTAACAGTTGCAAAAAGGATACGCCGCATAATAATATACAATTTCTTCAATTGCATTTATTAAAATTGACGCGATGTATATGTTTGTTTAACCACTTTGTTTTTGCATCCAATGAACGTTAACAGATAAGTTGGAGGGCCCATAAAATAATAATTACGCCGGGCGGAAAAGGCAAATTTGCCAATTCACGAATTATATATCGAACGACACACACGCAAGCAAATCTAAATATGAAGATTGATGACACTATAATTGGAGTTTTTTTAACCATTCATCATTGACTTCCATTTCTTTGATTCCTTGATATTTTGATGATGTTCTTTTCCAATACCATGGATTCTGTTTCAATGAATTTTTGGATCCAATCGTTTCCTTGGGATTCAAATAAATTGAGATGATACGAGAGGGCTTCAATCAATAAGTTTGGGTGGAAAACAACATAACTAATGTTTGTTCGATACTAGAATGAGAGAATGTGCATCGGTACTGTTTGAGGATCTTGTAAACAGATCAATCAGTTTTCATTAATACAGTCAAAACAAGTTTTCAAGAGGACAGGAACGGAAATTTATCGTACGTCGTCAGATACGAGGTAAATTTAGAAATTTTTTTGAGTAGACATAATGATTTACGTCACACAAAATTGCAATTAAAAAATCGTTTCCACAAAAACGATAACGAAGGCAGCGACACATCAACACAGTACAATTTGCACATACGTTTTTGCTTTTATCTACCTCATAGTGAGCCTTGCGAGTTGAAAATGCAACGTTGCATTTTCCTTCTAAAAAGTTTATTCGTTTCTGCGGCGCACAACGTCGAGCTATTATAGCAATAATGGTTTGAATGGGTATTGTATAGGAGTGTCAAAGGGGTCATTTACCTGCCTGCAATGAACTACGTTTTACATATATTCTGTGACACACTACAAATTATTTTCTACTGTGTACTGTTGGGAGCCGTCCCAAAAAAACAAATATTGCGTCACTCTGTACTGGAACATGCCTTATTTGAACTGATGAAAGCAAAAAGTGGCGTCAAGCGCTTAAATCTCAAAATTCCCCGTTAGAAATTTGTAACTGACGCTGATACTAGAGAAACTATGGAAGTATTCATCGACTTTACCATCTTGTCAAGTGAAACGTGTATTTTACTGTGAGATATACGGGGTGATCTAGAATTATCTTTTGCTTAGTATTTAGGAAGATTATTTTGTATTTTCTTTATACATATAATCGTGTTTAGGCGTTTTCTGTTTTCCTGACATTCATTTTTTTGTTCCAGCCTCAAATTATAGCCCAGCTCGATCAGAAAAACGGTGGTGTGAACACAGTAGTGATGTCTAAGTAAGTAATAAAAGCTCCGATCCCCCAAAAATACGTTCATTCATCGAACATCACAATGCTTCTTATGAAGGTATTCAAATAATTTAGTTTAATATAATGTCAACAACATAATTTTTAAAAGATATTCTCCTATTATTACTTGGTGATTGGATATTAAAATTTTTATATATACTTAATTTTAAAAACCATGTATATTTGCGGGCAATATAGTTAGGGCGCTTTTTCCTCTATTTATTCTTTCACCCTGTATAAACCACTGGTCCTCTATGAACAGGTCCCTTTTTATATAAAAAATAATATATTACTTGATGAAGATTGTTCTGTAGGGGATAAGTACCAAAATCACACGCTTTAGTTATAATTTATTAGCACTTGATGACACAGAAAGGTCATAGCAAAATGACAACTAATTTAATTAACGTGTTTATAATTTATCCACTTCTGTTTAGTGTTTTTAATTTCTATAACTTGTAGAAGACTTGTTTATGATATGAGATATAGAACAAGATTAAAATACATTTTTTTTTTGGTCAGTATTTTTCTCAGTATTGTCCATTTATTTATTCGAAAGCTTTTCTAAAATTCTGAACACAGTCAAATTACTTTAATTTAACCAGATTCTATCATTCAATGTCATTCTTGAGGACATAGGTTTCATTAATAAACCTTGAGGCGTATTGAAACATTGAAAAGGGTAGTGAAAAGTTCTTGTTATGACCTATCCATGATTCGTATTTGATATTTGGTACCTATAACCCTAGATAAGCACCTGCAGTTGAAGATACAGTCACAGGCAATGCAATTCACGACCTGTGGAATGAAGATATCGCGCACACAGATGGAGTAAGTAAAGCTGCAGGTCTGGCCAAGTTTTGGTTTATATTTGGTGGAATCTTTATCTTTATTTGCCACGCCACGTTTTATACTAATCATATTCTACCATAGTCGTGTTACCCGTATTCGATGTGCAAATATCCTAGGGTGTCATGCATTTATACATGGTTTAGATAGTGTTGTTTTGATTATATTTTGATAGTTTTGTAAGATTATTGGCTACTTATTACCGGAGCTGCTAGAAGTATGCCGATACCGCATGAGATGTGGTTGAGTGTGCTGAGGAGCTGCGGAATTCTTGGACTATCAACGGTACAATTACTATACTTACTAAATTACAAAAGTACCTCTTTTTGTTCAGAAAAAAACAGTATGTTAGACTTTGAAATTCAAGTTTTATTCCTTTCTTCAGTTGCTGAAAGTAATTATTTTTTTTATTTTTACACTTTCACACGCCCATCCCCATTCTATCACCACCCCCTCTCTCCCCTTTCGGGACCTTTATAGTGTCACGATACATAAAACTAAATACTTGCTTCAGTGCATCGCGTATTTAGTAACCTGTGACGTTATATTAATACGTAAAAACCAAACAGAACAAAAATACTGCTTTTACAGAATTTCATTCGATCCAAAATGTAACAATCCAGTCGCAGTTATCAATTTTGAGAATATTATGACCCGTTTTTCTCAGTTACTAACTTTTTTGGTGGAAATAATGCAAAAAATTCACTGTTAAATTTACTAAAGTTGTTTTCCCGACACCCTGTATATAATTAACGCCTCTATTTAATCCCTATATAAATATAAAAATATATTTCATACAAAAATCGCTTCTAAACTTATATTCATAGTTTTTATTGATTTACATAACTTTTCTACGAATTATTAGGAGAAAATAAAGATATTTTTCCTATAGTTTTCCCATATCCTAGCAGTAAAGTAGTATTTTGGTTCACCACAAAGGGCTTGCCAAATCATAGCAGTGTACAATTCAATGCTGTCTTAAATTGTACAACAAGAGATTTATTATTGTCTTTTGAAGCGACAATAAGGAATCTACGAAGTAAAGAGTCTATAAATGATCCCGAACACATTCCTTGGTCATCATAATCGTGAATCACGTCCCAACCCCAGTCAAGTTCGATTAATAGAGAAATTACCCATAGTCTTTTATTTTTAACTTTTTACTAATACATGTAACATTTCCTCCATCTACTAATAAGAGACCAGGTAAGGTCCAAAATCTAATTCGAAACGTTTGCAGTTATAAGTGTGAAAAAAATGAAGTGCCAACGACACAGTCAGCCAACGGATCCACAGTACCTCTGGTGGACTATAAAAAGGCTGATCCCGAAGCGGGAGAAGATTATGACCCCTTTCAGCACCGTAAATTGGATCATCCTACCTCGTAAGTAAATAGATGTATTATCAAAGGTGATTTATTTGAGTATGACAAAAATTAGATAGACAAACAATAAATTTGTATTAGCCTTTGGCGGATAAAAAGCCAATGCGAGGTACCAAGACTCCTAGTTGCTTAAGAATCAACTTTATTATGAAGTAATCAAGTCTTTAATCTACCTGGTATAAGTAACTACATTTGGAAACGTTGAGTTCCAAGCGATTTTCCTTGCATTACATTTCAATATTGCTCAGATCATTCTACAAACTCAAAAAGTCTGAAATACTATCAACTTCGATCAACAAGGGACCTAAATTAGGTCCTTGGGGGACAAGGGAACTTGGCAATATGCCGTTGAGATTTATATCCATTAAACGCAACAAAGTAGGTTATATTCTTGGTATACGAAGAAAAGAGATTAATTAAAACAGGACTAAAACCAAACCCTTCCAACTTTTTCAATATAATGCAGTGATCTGTACATCTGTCTTGCCATAAGAGTCCAGATTATTTGAAAACCATTAGGTGTTAAAGTAAATGAATCACCTTGTTTGTCTTTAAGTGTTAAATCAATAAAGCAGTTTCCGTTACAACTTGCAATTTTTTTCAGGGATCTGGACACCTTGATTCATTTGCTCAAGGGGAGTCTGGGAAGTGGTATACTTGCCATGCCCTTAGCATTTGCCCGTGCAGGTCTATTCATGGGCCTGTTCTGTACTTTTGGTATCGGTATAATTTGCACGTACTGCGTTCACATCTTAGTAAAGAGCGCACACGAACTGTGTAGAAGGACGAGGGTGCCTTCCTTAGGTTTTGCTGAAGTGGCCGAGGCTGCCTTCTTATCAGGCCCATCATCGATTCGGCCATGGGCAAAATTTGCCAAAGCCATGATAAACATGTTTCTTGTTATAGATCTGATCGGCTGCTGTTGCGTGTACGTCGTTTTCGTCGCCGACAGCTTACAGGCAGTCGTAGACGTATTATTTCATGTAGAGATCGACGCTCGTATATACATGGTGGCCCTTTTGCCCTTCCTAATATTAATGAACCTTATCAGGAATTTGAAGTACCTTTCTCCCTTGTCCATGGTTGCCAATATACTAGTAGCCACCGGTTTGGGAATAACCTTCTATTATATTTTCATTGATTTACCCGCGGTGGCCGATAGACCCGCGGTAGCTCCCATCACCGAAATGCCCGCCTTCTTCGCCACCGCTATCTTTGCTTTGGAGGGCATCGGTGTAGTTATGTCTTTAGAAAATAACATGAAAACTCCCACACACTTCATCGGATGTCCTGGGGTCTTGAACATTGGAATGTTCTTTGTCGTCGTGCTATATGCCTCAACCGGGTTCTTTGGCTACCTCAAATATGGTGAAGACACTAAGGCCAGCATCACTCTCAACTTGCCACATGAACCGTAAGTAGCTTTATTTATTATGACTTTAGTTTTTAATTATACAGATTTGATTAAACTTACCTCTGTTCTATGTTGCGTCAAAATTGATGAAAATAGTCAAAACTTTTGGTTTCTTTGCTTCGTATGTGTCATTTTGACGTTTTAACAAGACAAGTAGCTTTTATCTGGTCCACTATTATAGTAAATAGACTATTAATACATTGTTTTAAAGGAGGTAACTAAAGTCACTTACCTCCCTAGGGAAAAAAGCGATTTCGAGTTATAAATGCATGTTTTATGAACAAATAAATAAAAATCTATAACGAACATTACATTTTATTAATTATTATGAATGAATATTCAATATTATCTGACTGATCCATTAAAACAACATGATCTGGAGTTGAAGTGTCAGTGCAAAGAATCCTGTTGGCTATTTCATTTTTGTTACTTGAACTGTCAGCAACATAACATTCTGCAACTGTGGCTACGCCCCATCAACTCCTGTTTAGCCAGTAATGTTGCCGATGTTCTTCGGAATGAATGGCCTGTATATGTTTGAGGATGTTCTAGTTTCAAAAACTGTGCAATCCTATAAGGAATCATAGAAAGGGTATTCTTGCCGACTGGTCGGTTGTAACATCTACCTGCTTGATAGCGCATAAAAAAGCGTGAAATTTCAGTTTTAATTTCCAGTGTCATCTTGATATACAGGGTGAGTCAGTTTTTTGTGGTAGGATTTTAACAGTTGATAGAGATTCATTTTTTATTAAGAAAAGTTCCTATAAACGTAGATCTTAGAACGGTTTGTTTGTGAGATATAGGGTGTTGAAAACAAACTTTTTTTAAGAATTTTTCTTAATATCTCTAAAAGACCAACATATATTGAACTGAAATTTGGTATTAATAGCATATTAGTTATGGTGAATAAAATAAAGATGTCTGTTGTCCATTTCATTGTTATTATTTGACAGTTTGTATTAGTATTTAATTAAAATGGGTTATACAGAAGTAGAAAATTGAAATATTATTAGGGATTAAAATAAACTATGGAGAATATGAGAATATCTTAACTACTCTATCTTAATTGCTATATTAAAATTTTTTTTGTACTTCTGTGTAACCCATTTTAAATAAATAATAATACAAACTGTCAAACAATAACAATGTTGTCATAATATTACCTGTCACTGTCACAGCCTACCATATAACATTGTCCATGAGTAAATAAGCCCCTCACGGATTAATTAGTGCAATTTAGTTAAAATACTTATACCCATTTTGGACTATATCAATGTTCGATAAGCCAAAATATATTGCAAATAAATCTAAATCCTTACATAATTGGAAAAAGGCGGAAATACCCGAAAAACGTCCAACAATTACAAAATATTTTATTTTCTTAATAAAAAAACGTTCTTTTCGTTTTTTAATATTATCTCGTTTATTGTTAGAGATGGACCCAACAAACCATATATGACTGTGCTCGACAGGGAACGTTCTATTCAAATGTGTAAAAATATACAGGGTGTTCCATTTAAATTAACAAAGTTAACATCCGCAGCCATTTTGTTTGAACTTCATATTCGAAAATTTCATCAAAAATCGTACAACTTTGGTATTTCACATTTTTTTATAACTCTTAAAACAAAAAAGTTAAAGGGGGGGTCAAAATATTGTGAATCATCCTGTACCTTGTTATAAGTATGTGTAGAAATTTTATTATAAGCAGATACCTAATGTTGATGTTGATTATGAAAATATTTAGTTCCTGTTCCTTTAGTTGATTATTTTATTTTTGTTTTGTTAATTAAAAGATTGTGATTATAAGTGATAAATTAATAGGAAGAACGCTTCTGTATCTTTAAATTAAAGCTTGTTTTTTTCTTCGATTAAATTCCTTATTTACTATTTATTTAATTAAAAGACTGCGTGATTAATGATTATTAATAATTATTATTGCAAGAAAACTACGATTCAAAAGCATTGAAATAAACATAAGTATATTGAAAGTGTTTAATAAAAAAACAAGTTAAAGGTTTTTATGAAGAAACTCAAAGTTTAATTTAAGTTAAGTTAAGTAATTAATAAAAGTACTGAATAAATAATAAATGTTAATGATGATTGTATAGCATGTTTATATTTCTCATTGCAATACCAAAATTATGACTTTTATAAGTTTTAGAAATTTCTCGAGAATTCGAGAATTCCCGGGAATTCCTAGTCGAGAATTCTCGAGACCCGAGAAAAAAAGTAGGCCGAGAAATCAGAAACCCTAATTTTCATCAATTCTTGGTGCTTTTTTTTCATCCTCCACTTACAAAATATTTCATATACCTTTCCGTATTTTTCCTTGGATTTTAAAGGAAGTAAGCTCGATGGTGATGATTTTTATAATAAATTAACAAACTTTGAATTTCAGGCTTGCCTACTCCGTGAAACTCATGATCGCCCTGGCTGTCTTCATCACGTATGCCCTGCAGTTCTACGTTCCGATGGAGATCATCTGGAAGGCGGTAAAAAATAACGTGGGTTCCAGAAAAACGTTGGCAGAATACGGCATCCGAATCGTTTTCATAATCTTGACAGTAATCATGGCTGTGCTCATCCCGAATTTGGGAGCCTTCATCTCCCTAGTAGGAGCCGTATGTCTGTCAATGTTGGGCCTGATTTTCCCATCCATCATTGAACTGGTCACTTATTACGAGGAGCCCGGTCTAGGTAGGCTTAACTGGAGGTTATGGAAAAATTTATTCCTCATATGTTTCGGTCTGGTTGGTTTCGTGACCGGGACATACTACAGTGTCCATGAGATCATAAGTGGTTGAAAGACTATGTACATTTCTAAGTGTTTCTATCGTCTCCTTCAGGGAGTCAAGTCCGTAGGACTCAGTTCTGCCGCATTTTGGGTATTCCACCGGCTGGAACCCGGTAGTTGTTTTCATTGATTCCAACAGTAGTATTTTTCGGATAATATTTTAATGCGACTCCCTGACAAAGAGGCTTCTTTGCGAATCACTTGCTCACTTTCACCCTTATTCTATTCAAAAACCATTATTGTAAAGGACATATATAGAAGTATTTGCAAAGAGGTACTTTTATATGAAATTCGAAACGCTGCTTACCTCATTACAAACAAATAGGGACGTTTAGAAATGCTGCGCTAAATATAGAGTGTAGACTGCAGTTTTAACTGTGATTTTTCCAAAATAAAAATATTTTCTATTGATAGTATCTCATGACCTTTTTCTCTCCTTTTCGTTAGTTTGTAGTTTATTTCGCATTACACCTTTTCCCATATAATTTAATCTTTTTATAGTGAGAGATTGATCAGCCATCCAATATTTATAAAAACGTAATTGTGATTATTAGATTAGTTTATTTTGATAAGCTCAAATTATAGTGTCCTTATGTCGGTGTTCATTACTTTTAACGGAATAAATTTTTCCTTTTCCCTAGAAGCAATCTAGAAAGTACTACTAAAATTAAGAATAGATTCATTATAGTTATACAATTGTGGAAATATTCGTAAAATATTTGGTTTATTTTGATTCATTGCATACCAAAATAATTTACAGAAGTAAATTTATTCCTTGACATGTAATTTTCCATGTTTTTTTACCATACTAGCATATAAATAGAGAAACTTTATTTTCCTTTATAATTATTCGTATAAACGAGAAAAATAGAACAAAATTAAAAGATTTTTACGATATTTTATGAACCTTCCCACAGTTAGAACTTATTTCCATACCCATTTTTTTTAAATTTCCCTATTTCAAAGCCTAAATAATTTCATCAAAATATTTATCCATAATTTAGACAGAATGGGCTTCCAAAAAAGAGACAAGTAAAAACAATCCTAACTAATTGAATTTTGATTCTTCAGCAACATAAAAATTAACTTCTGTTTAAAATTGGATCAAATTAAACTAGATTCTTTTTACTTGTTGGATGAAATATTGTCCATAATTGATTTATTTTTCAAAGAAGCATTGCCGCATTAAACGCAAATACTTTGACATAACTTTCAGTGTTCAGACAATAAACGGTATATTTTGGTAAGAAATTAACGGCAATGGTTCTTCCATGTATCACATGCCTTTGTAAGTTCCAGTGTTAGGATCATATTCTTAGAAGTTTTGAACGCTAACGCAAGAGAACACAGTAAGAAAACATTATTTATAGTTCCAAAGGAACTGTTTGACTTGGTGCCTTATGTTATCCCGACTCTGGATTTTTCTCCAGATGTTGGGCCAAAAAAAAAAGAAGCTGAAAAACAGGGTCGGTTTCAGTGGTGAAATTATTTTTTATATGTTCCTTTAAAACACACAGACAACAAGTTGGAATTATTATCGCGATTAAAGTGTTTTATTTTTGTTGGTTCGCTATGTTGTTTATTATTTATTTTACGACGGTTTGAATTCGATATTAAAGGAAAATAGTATTTTTATACCAGTTTCTTCTAAGTCATGATCTGTGTGTTAGATAACAGCTAGATTTTTAAGTAAGTATTTATTTAATATTGTAAGACAAATTTGATCTATCTCAATCACAGAAATAGTTAAACTATACGTCATCCACTGCTTGCATTATTCAATTTTGTCTTATTGTATTATGAAGCGTTTTCAATAAGTAGAAAGTACAAAATTTCTGTGCAAAATTTTCTTAAATATTCTTTTATACAATTTTCATACTTTCACAGCATCCTAATTATAAAACCTTATTTTTGTGAAGAACAAGTTGAATTTGAATAAAATTCTTTTGTGATAACTTGAGTAAAGTTGTTTTGAAAAATTAGCGTAACAAAATAATATTATAAGTGTCGTTCCTTGCGAATGAAAATTTTGTACACAAATTTTATTGGAAAATGGAATTAAGTCGATAGTTCCCAAACATTTTGTTATGCTGATATTATGTAAATCACTATAAAAAAATAATAAAGAAATTGTTTTCAGTATGTTTTATTTATTTTTTATTTCTCCTCGATCCCCAAGCTGCTAATTTATGTTTATATTACTTTAGCTTAAATGGTTTTTTAATTTCAAAAGATTTTTTTTAATTCCTCATTTTTTTAAATTGCCGTAGGACACCAATCAAACCGCTATCAAAATTTCAAAGAAAATGCCGTCTCACTATAAGTGATGGGAAAACATGGGGGATAATACTAAATCTTGACAGAACAAACTGTTTGTAGAAAGAAACAAAGCAAAAAATTATAATCTAGCATAAAATCTTGAAGGTATGCTAGATCCTATGCGAAATATAGCCTCCAAACGATAATATACCAGGCGGTATCTGTTTTGGTTTGGGTGAATCGTATATCCACGGAGATTTTTGGCTTTTTGACTTTCAAATATCACTAGAAATGAAAATTTTTTTATGCGCATACAAAAAAAAGTGGGCTTAGCTTTTGGCAGCACAATATGTTAAAAAAATTCGAAAAATGTCATATTTTTCTTCCTATTTAAATATATATCTTTTCAAGAGTTGATTTTAGGCGAAAATGGTAGAGGAAAAAAATGTTTATAATTGAATTTTACAAAATATGACTAGCTACAAATCGAATGAATCATGATTATTACTGTAAAAATCGAAAAAATCGCCAAAAGTGGGGTTAAAAAATATTACTTTTTAGGGAATTTTTTTGGGGTCTTTAATTTGGATATAGGACCTTCATACTTGGCTCAAGAAAAGTTCATGTTATGTAGAATCATCACACCAAATTTCATCCAAATCGGTTCTATAGATTTTGCATAATAATTTTGCAATCCAGATTTTGAAAAAAAAAATTAAAATTTTCAAAATTTTGCACAGCAAAAACCAAAGCCGTTAGATACTTGAAAATTTAATCACATATAAAAGGGCTCTCAAGCTTTCAAACGCTTTTTGAAAGATTCGAATCCGTCAATTAGGAGAGCTCTGGCGCTTATTTAAACATTGGTCGAATTTTTGTACATATAAAAAACTAGAATAACTTTGTGAATTAAATCCAAACTAATTTTTTAAAACAGGCTTTAAAAGTTATTGGAAAGAGGCTTCTTTAAAAAATAAAACAGATCGATTGGTCAATTAGTTACGTGGTTATAGCCGGTCAAAGTTAAACGTCATTTACACTAAATTACTGGGACATCCGGGCTAATTTTTCGAAAAATACCTCTGGTATTCCGAGTACTTACCAGGTGTAAGTTTGCAATACTTTTCTTCATTGGAAACCTACTTTAAAATGCGTTTAAAGTTATTTACACAAGCAAGAAATTCAAGAAAATCGTACGGGTGGTGGTGGTGGTGATGGGGGAAGCAGAGCGCGGCCGCTTCGGCCTGCTCGAAACTGAATTGGCCAGTTCAAAACCGCGACGCGCTTAAGAATTTTTAATATAGCAGCTTCTAGAGGTCCGATTTTGATGATTTTTTTTTAAAATGTCTCGTGATCTAAAAAAACAACGTATTTTCAAATGCCTGTCGTTAATAATTATTGGTCTTTCAACAGTCCGATAATAATTATTTATCTTTAAACTTCATTTAATTATCAACTTTATTTTTCTATTTCATCAAATGTAAGTGTATAAACTTATATACTGTTTATCAAAGATCAAAAACAAATTTATTTAAATATTCTAAAATTGTTTAAACAACAATTATTTTCAAAATATGTCGAAAATTAGTAATATAATATGAGTTAATTTCTAATTTGCTTATATATTAAACAATAAATAATATATTAATTATACTTTAACCACAAAAGAAATGATGATTAAATTAATAAATTAATTATAAAAAATCAATAATATTTTATTCATACTTAATAACTTTTAAAACGTGCTTTAAAAAATTTGATTTGATTGAATTTCACAGTTATTCTAATTGTTTATAAGTACAAAAATCGATCAATGTTTAAACAAGCGCCAGAGCTCTCCTAATTGACGGAATCGAATTTTTCAAAAAGCGTTTGAAAGCTTGGGAGCCCTTCTATATGTGATTAAATTTTCAAGTATCTAAGGGCCTTGGTTTTTGCTGTGCAAAATTTTGAAAATTTGCAAATTTTTTTTTTTAAATCTAGATTGCAAATTATGCAAAATCTATCGAACCGATTTCGATGAAATTTGGTGTGATGATTCTACATAACATGAAGTTTTCTTAAGCCAAGTATGAAGGTCCTGTACCCAAATACCACAAAAAAATTATCTAAAAAGTAACGTCTTTTCAACCCCATTTTTGGCAATTTTTTCGATTTTTACAATAATAATCATGATTCATTCTATTTGTAACGAGTCATATTTTGTAAAAAATTTAATTACAAACATTTTTTTCCTCTTCCATTTTCTCCTCAAATCAACTCTTGAAAAGATACATAATTAAATAGGAAGAAAAATATGACATTTTTCGATTTTTTTTAACATATTGTGCCGCCAAAAGTTAAGCCCATGTTTTTTTTTATGCGCATAGAAAAATTTTCATTTCTAGTGATATTTGAAAGTCAAAAAGCCAAAAATCTACGTGGATATACGAGTCACCCAAGCCAAAGCAGTACCGCTTAGTGCATATAACATTTGGGATTTTTCTGTACAAGAAAACACAAACGCCAAAGCCTACTTTTACTGCTCCGCCTGGACAGCCTGGACTAGATATTGGATAAACATTTTCTAAATACGATGAGTGGGGACTGGTCTTGATGGTCCAGAAAACTGTATAAGAAATTGTATAATAAAGCAAAAAAAATTCAAATATTTTAGAGAAGATACATTTAATAACACTATTAGCTTGTAATTAGCAAATTCGTTCGCACTCATTTCTTGTACAATGGAAACATTGGCAAATTTCCAAGATTCTGTGTATTCAACTATCCTCAATCAAGTTTTAATGAAACAGCAGCGCATTTTCATTTATTTATTAAAAAATAATAAAAATAGAGTATATTATTATCCAGTGAAAAATTTTTTCCTAACGAGAAATCCAGTAGATGTCACTACAGCCGCTAGTGTAACCGCTATCACACCATATTTGACTCCGGCAGCGATTTGTAGCCTGTTGAAGTACATGTCATTTAATTCATCGACATACTTCTGTGGTAAACTGACACCCTTAAATAAACATTATTAAATATTTTAATTACATTCTTTTAATTCATATTTATTTGAATAGTTTCATTTCTACATTTAAAAAAAAATAGTATCTTACCTCGTCAACCCAGAACATTGGGATTACCACTTGTGGAAGGTCTTCACTGAATGAGAGAAAATTAGCTGGCCTTAAAACGGCATTTAACTGCGCCCTTTTTTTTCCTTCCAAAGGCGTGCCTGTGTTCTAAAAGGAATAATAGACAATTATATCAGAAGAACGGTTGTTTACGTAAAAAAAAGTATTTTCCAGTAGGACATACCGGTTCAACTAATAAATATAGTTTATGGATGGATTCATCAGGCTCGTCAACGCCTTCAACCGCTTCTCGATAATGATCATCGGCATAGAGAAAATGAGGAAAAGATAATAGAATCGGAGCACCTGAAATTCAACTCATTAAAAAATATTGTCACGCCACTGACTTATATTTAATTATTATATAAAATTTCCAAATTGTTGTCCACATTTATCTTAGTATTTATCTTAGTATATAGACAACTCACAATACTCGAAGCGTGTACAGAGGTTACATATACAGAAGGAATAATTTTAACCATAGATGTAAGACGATTAAGATGGGCAATGGACATACCCACTATTGCGCAAGTAAATTTTCCACTTCTCTTATTTCTCTCGATGATACGCGATTATATAACAATAACCATTCTATTACTCACCTACACAAGATTTCAGGTCGATTAGACCATCCAAATAGCAACTGGATTCACCAAGCTCATTCAAAGTTTGCTGTACGCAAAAACAGTCGTTCTCAGCAAATTCCGTTTCGTTCCTTAATGTATTCTCATTAATCGTAAAGATGAAACCATCAACTCCCTTGTATGTATCCTGACCAGCATACGTAATTTTGATTACTCTAAAAAGAAAAATAATATTTCAATTATGTACTTACATTAAAAACCAGACAAGTCCGAAAAAAAGCTTCTAAAATCGGCACGTTCTTTTTCTTCAAGAACTAGTCTATAAATAAATATTCAACTATTTATTTTTTCTCTAGTGTGAAGTGAAATTAATTCTAAACATTATCTTAAAATTCTCGTATCTAAATCGTATGCTCTTTATGCTAAATATCTGTTCTAAAAGATAGTCCCAGTACATGCAATTGATGCATTGTCAAAAATTATTTATTTATAGTATTTTTATTACTATTTTTTATGAAAAAAGTAGATATGTATTGGTTTTATAAATTATTCTATCTTTTAAAAACTTTTCATTATTCATTCTGGATTTAAAATAAAGAAAGGAAATAAAATATATGTACATTATTTGTTTAAAGGATAGTTTGTACTATACACACACGATATATTTTAATTTATCTCCAAGGTTCTCTTACAGATACACATTATAAATTTGTATTGTTTATTTCCTAGATATTTCATATCGAAACCTACGGCCTACGACCATAAATTAATTTAAAGTTGTCAGGTTCTACAAACTTCAAACATTAGTTTTAAATGCTACGTCATCTCTAAACATTATTTCAAGGCCACAAAATGGCGATCATTATACGATGGAATTCTATGTTTATATTGTCTATGGTTTGTTTCCGACATAGAACATCAATATTAGGCAACACGTTATACACGTTCGTGGCTCATGCGCATAGACATTGAAAGGTAACGCGAACAGGTAGTCGCGTTGATTTGAGGTTAATTTGTATTAAAAGTTGTTTTAAGTATTTGCAAAAATGTCCCAGAGGCGTAGCGCCAGAAACAAGAAAAATGCAAACGCAGTGGAGACAGAAAATGAACTACAATTAGAGGAACCCCCGAAAAAGAAAACTAGGACCAAGCAACAGAAACCAGTCCCAGAAAATGAGCGGGAAATAAACACTGAAGTTGAAGAGGAAGCCTGGAAAAATGCTTCTTCGATCTATGAATTCACAGCCAAAGATATAAATGGAGAAGAAGTGTCTCTGGAGAAATATAAGGGCCACGTTTGCATCATAGTAAATGTTGCCTCAAGATGTGGTCATACAGCGTCGAACTATGAACAGTTCAACAAATTGCATACCTTGTATGCAGACGAGAAAGGGTTGAGGATCCTTGCTTTTCCATGTAATCAGTTTGCCAGTCAAGAACCAGGGGATAATAAGAAGATATGCGAGTTTAAAAAGAAAAAAAACGTTGAATTTGATGTTTTTGAAAAAATCGACGTCAATGGTAAGAAGGCTCATCCGCTTTGGAAATTTTTGAAGGACAAAATCGATGGGCCGAAAGGACCCAACATTAACTGGAATTTCACCAAATTCATTATAGACAAGGAGGGAAAAGTGGTTGAAAGGTTCAAGCCTACCGTTAAGCCCTTACAGCTCGTAGAGCATCTCGAGAAATATTGGTAAAAGATTTGCTGTATGTATTCTTAAGTCTAAATACCTCATATATTGTTTTGTATTTTATCTGTATCTATGACAAAGTGTTTAGTTAATATTTACCTTCAATAAACGTTTATTTTTTCATGTAAATTACATACATACTCATTTTATTACCAGGCTGGGTGACTAAAAGGTAAAAGGTTGTAATGTGGATATTTGTTTATACATAGTTGAAGTAACAGTCAACATATTTTTAAAATATAAAAATAGGTATTCATTGTTTATAGTGACTTGTGTATCTTTAAGATAAATTAAATTGTTTTGTAAATTGGACTTTGACTATGACTAACAGAATGACTAGACAGATGCACTAGAAATCATAGGTGGAGCTGAGAATTATTTATTGCAGTCAATATTTTACGGAATAATTTTTATTGTCACTTAAAAAGTCGGTAAGTTATATTTAATAACTACAAATATTTACGTAAAACTGACAAGCTGTCTATGCTCTAATTCTAATATATTTCTTTAAAAATTAATACATTTATGCGATATCTATCACTTAATTTTTTTAGAAGTTATAAAATGAATTAGTTTTCGAATTTTCTGGTATTTTTAAGTTCTAAGTGAATGCCATGTTGCCAAGTTTGCCAGTTTTATTATATCGTCCTGAAAAATTTCATTCAAATTCATGTCTAGGGTGTTATATGGATAATAATTATTATTATCCTGTAATACCCGTGATGTCTGCAGCGAATAGTGTCCTATACCTAGCCTGCTGTTTAAAAAAATTTTGTAGTCCGATTTTGAATCAAGGTATTTCTAACTTTAGAAATAATATTTTATACACATTAACTTGTGTATGAACGTTTTTTCAATCCAAGCGGGACCGAATTATTTTTAATTTTTATCACCAAATTGATTTATTTACATGCTAATACGAAATAGGATATTAAATAAGGTTATAATCATTTCCTAACCTATTTATATTGTGACGACTTAAAGGAAATATGTTAGGGTTCCAAAAATTGTCATTATAACTATATTAAAGCTGTTTTACATTGACAATTTATTGATCAATTAATTGATGAAGTCGCTTCATCAAGAAATTGGACAAGTGTAATGCACCAAAGATGTATAATTCTTGTATTTTACAGATACCTATGCATATAACATGTATTTCTTAATCATAGTAGTTCAGGTTATGCGTGTACATTTACTTATTTCCTGTACATTTGACAACGTTGCTTTCCCGATTCATGTACGCATAACCTGTGCCGGTACCAATCTATAATCTAAAAAGTACGAGCTGTTGGTCTCGTACGTCGTGCGTTGTTGTTGTTATGGTATATAAATGTTAGTTCTCAGTTTTAAGACCATAAGCAAAGCTATCTTCGCTTGCCGTGCGTTAGCAGTAGTATCAGCGAAGATGTCGAACCCCGAGAATTACAAAGAAGCCAAGTCCATCTACGAGTTCAGCGCTAAAGACTTGAACGGCGAAGATGTGTCTTTGGAAAAATATAAAGGGCACGTATGCATCATAGTCAACGTCGCTTCCCAGTGCGGCTACACGAAGAACAACTACGCCGAGCTGGTGGAGCTGCACGATCAATACGCAGAAAGTAAGGGGTTGAGGATCCTGGCGTTCCCTTGCAACCAATTCGCTAACGAGGAACCGGGAGACAGCGCGCAGATTTGCCAGTTTGTCCAGAGCAAAAACGTTAAGTTCGACGTGTTCGGAAAAGTCAACGTGAACGGGAGCGAGGCCCACCCGCTGTGGAATTATCTGAAGTACAAACAGGGAGGGACTTTGGGCGACTTTATCAAATGGAACTTCACCAAATTCGTGGTTGATAAAAATGGACAACCTGTGGAAAGGCACGGACCCAGCACAAATCCTAAAGATTTGGTGAAGTCTTTGGAGAAATATTGGTAAAGTACGTTGCAGACTGATGAATAATCTATGTTGTAGACCGCAGATAAATATTTATTGTTATATAGGTATTGTAGTGCTTAATATTTTATCAGACACGTATTATTATGTATGTCTATATTAATAAATGCTTGAAATACCTAAATCGTTTTTATATATTACACTAGTTAGTGCCAATATTTTTACTAGTATTTTGGAGACAATTAACTTTATGTTGCACCATTTTGTCATGGGCTTTAAAGCTGTTAATATTACTACCCCAAAAACTATTTAAAATGAATGGTGGAAAGAACTACTCCAAATTTTTGTTGTAATTTCGTACAATTTATGTCATCTATTTGTTATGGATTTATTTTATAGAATTGAACAATCATTATTAATATCCTTGTCATTTTACAATGCATAAAATTTGATATATGGACCTATATTGCAAATCTACAGCAATATTATCTTATTTGTTGGATAAAAAATATGTTTAATATTAGTAGATATCATTGCGAGACTGGAAACATGTCTAAAAATAGTTAGTTAATTAAAAACAAATATTTATGTTGACAAGATTACTCATAAAACATTAAAATATGTAAACAAAATTTAATGTGGTGTGGAAAGTCAAACAAATTTACTATTTAACACCAATTTAGTAAAAATAAAGTGCCTAGTGCTAGTGTCTTGGGAAAAAGTATCATGAATTCAGGAACTGATAACATAAAAAATAACTGCTATTGAGATAAAGAGTGTCGAAAATGGTTTTTAAACAATAAAATTTGAGTCATCTTTTCCAAAAAATAGTGTATGCATTGAAATTTGGTACTCTATCTAGTGACATTTCAAGACAACTTTTTTGAGGTTAGGTTTCGTACGGTGTATGTCCTATAGTATATTAAACGTAAAATGTCATTTTTAACATAAAAAATGTACTTCTTTGTTGATAAGGCACCTTAC
Source organism: Anoplophora glabripennis (assembly GCF_000390285.2). NCBI lineage: Eukaryota > Metazoa > Arthropoda > Insecta > Coleoptera > Cerambycidae > Anoplophora > Anoplophora glabripennis. The sequence goes on along the minus strand of NW_019416324.1, from coordinate 368,438 downwards.
GACCTTACTGAAAGAAAATGCAATTGACTGTCCCAGTCATATCATTTAAGGAAGGAAAATTATACTTAGGTAACTTGATGGAAATTGGTTTATTTTTTATAAGGAAACTATCATTGAAGTGTGGTCCATTCATTTCCGGGCAACCTGTTCTAATACCTCAAGTGAATTGAGAGGTACATAAAATTTATCAATCTGCCTCGGTTAACGGTGCGAATGTCTTTGTTTAAAATGAAATTTCTTTTGTCACAAACATCGTAAATGAATAGAGATGGCAAAGATAGCAAAGTTTTATAGATCTTAAAAACATGTTTACAGTTACTTACTAGTACACGATAGTCTAATATGTGACGTACGTCGCACAAAACCTAGCTTTAAATTAGTTGTCAAAAAATGTCACTAGTTATGTATGACCGTAGCTGGCGACCTCTAGCGGGCAACAACATTAATGCATTTGACACCCTTAAATACTCAACTTCAGCAAATTTCAATTCATTATACTACATTTCGGAAACGATGTGGCTAAAATCTGATTTAAAAAAATCATCTTTAGCACTGTATTTTAAAAACAAAGTGCGATAGGCCTATAAATCAAACCATTTTTTTAAATCTAACAGTAAATTATGTTTTGAAACATTCTGTTGTACAAAAATATTAACTTGTCTTACAAAACAGAAGATTTAAGAACGGTTTTTGCAACTTTGACAAGTGGCTAAATCAATGGCAGGTACCTAGATAAAATAATTCCAACAGTCATTAATTTTTTTAATGCAAAGTAACCATCAGATAATAATTTATTGACAGAAAGGATGATTTAGTTATTATTATCTAAAGTGGCAACAATAATATACTTCTCTAAAAAATCTCTGTTTTACCCGCAAATGTAAATAATGATAGTTGATAAGATCAGGCGTACAGGCTTGTAATACTTCTAGAGTTCAGGCTTTAAATGTACAAATGTATCGGCAGCGTAATGGGATTAGAGGTTTTTTTTTAAATAATATTGGCAAGAGTATTCAGTTTTAGAGAAAACTAATTATACCTGTTTTGGTAGAATACTAAAGCAAATTTTAAAATATTTAGATTAAAAGAGAGACAACATCTTACGATTTAAAAGTAGGTACCCGTTAACTATTTACTTGCTATTAATGCCGGATAAATTTTCCTTAATCCGTTTCTGTACGAATTTTACAACTGCGTACGCCATGTTGTTTATCGGTGCCGCACACAAACAGCTAACTACGTCCTTGTGCGCATGTAAGTCGTGTTAACTGACACATAAATAATTAATGTTGGTACCCGGCTTGCAGTTATTTAGTTTACTAACAAGTTTGTTTTGCTGGGATACGAACCAAACAATCATGAGTGCCGAGGGGACAGAGGAAACGCCCAAAACCAATCCGGAGAATATTAAAGAAGCCAAATCCATCTACGAATTCACCGCAAACGACATACAGGGTAACCCGGTTTCTTTGGAAAAGTACAAAGGGCACGTATGTATAATTGTCAACGTTGCTTCTCAATGCGGTTTAACGAAGAACAACTACGCGGAACTCGTGGAATTGCACAATGAATATGCGGAGAGCAAAGGGTTGAAAATTCTCGCTTTCCCTTGCAATCAGTTCGCGGGACAGGAACCAGGATCAAACGCGGATATCTGCCAATTCATGCAGACTAAGAATGTCAAGTTTGACATGTTCGCAAAGGTGAATGTCAACGGAAACGATGCTCATCCCCTTTGGAAGTACTTGAAGCACAAGCAAGGCGGCACCCTTGGGGATTTCATCAAGTGGAATTTCACCAAGTTTATTGTCGACAAAAATGGGCAGCCGGTCGAGAGGCACGGGCCCAATACTAATCCGAAGGATCTTGTGAAATCTTTGCAGAAGTACTGGTAATTTTAAGACTCCAAATACGCATATAATTTTTATAATGCACTTTTAATGTATGTAGATATTGTTGAGCAACTTTTCTTGTTTTATATTGTTCTTGTGAATTAATAAATTTAATATTTATTAAAATGGGTATTGTATTTTCTGTGTGTTTGTGTCTTGACCTTTCAAAAATCAATTTTCCAGGACATATTTAACCTGTGTCTATGCAATTATTTATTGGCTAACAAAAAATACATTTTTTATATGTTTGGTGCGCATTGATATTTTTACTAACTCGTAAACAATGATTTCTCCAAATCTGGCAAAGGTAGCAAACAAGATAACAATTTTATCATCATTAAGATGAAAATAATCTTTTTTTAATAGTGCACAATAAACAAACAAGTATTAAACTTTTTAACAGTGCGTCATTCATTAAATATAAATAGAAATTTTAATTGCACATTTGAAAATACTGCATTTCAATAAAAAATTGCCACATCAGTAATTTATGTGGTACAAAAGCTTCTTTCATTTTTTTGTATGTTTTATTAATCCGTAATTTGTAGAATCTCGTAGAAATATTAAATGGGTATTGTTATGCCATACTATGATTTCTTTAGACGCATTTTTCAGTTAAAAAAAATTCCCACCTTTATAGCTATTGAATATGTAAGGTAAGTATAAAAATATGTGCACGAGATTCCAAAAAAAATAAAACAAATTATTATAAATTTAACTATCTTACTTTTAATAGAAAGTAGCTTATGTTTTTACTTTATGTATTAAGGTACTCTGGTAAGGTAATTCAAAACATTTCCTAAACATCTTATCAAAAGATAGTATTTAAAAAAGAAAATAACTTTTTAAAGATAGTTGGCTTGTTTGAATTATGCATTTCATAGCCTACGCTTAGTAACGTTTTCGTATTTCATTTGTTTTAGATTATCGCCAGATCGCGATCGAAATATTAGACTATAATTATCTGCTTATGTGCATTGTTGGTTGCTTTAAACTGAAACAGATATGAGACAGGACTGGATTTTAAATTTTTACAAGATGATATACATTGTTTATACTTCATATATATAATTTATTGATTAGTTTTCAGTCAAAGAATAATATTTTTACCAAACTAACAAGGCATAGTATAAACCTATTTTAGAAGTATTACAATAATTATTGTCGAAGTTTGGTAACTTCTAGCATTTTAAATAAAAATATCAATGCCAGTTTATGATACGTGTATAAATCTACATCAAAATCGACAACATTCATGTGTACATTTATAATTACTGTATGAATATTTTTATATTGTTGCTACAAAGGAACGCGTGTTGCTATTTGTAAAGCCGTCGTCGACTTCTCTATCGATTTGTGAAATAAAAAAAATGTCCACTAATGTTATAATCAATACCCCTGCATTTTACCATTAAAATTTCATTGAGGAGTTCACACATAATATTAAAAAGGTATGATTTCTGTGTTGGAAAAAAATGTCATGCGTTTTTATCAATAACTACCTCATAATAATGAAAAACGTTGGGAGTAATTTTTAAAAGGGTTCGATTTATGTTTTTTAATAAAACAATTGATTAAATTGTGTTGTATTAAGCCCATGGAAAGTCCAATAAGGTCTAATGGAAAGGGGTATCACTTCATTAACTGAATAGGTATATTAAATGAATAGACATACATAATTACATAATTACATAATTACATAATTACATAATTACATAATACAGACATTACATAATTATATGTAACATTTAGAATTATGTTCACGCTTTATTATTAGATTAGGTAATAATATACCAAACAGTATACAAAATTGGTTATCTACATCACATAATTGATTTAAATAAAAAAATAAGTACTGCTAATATTTAATAAATCGTCGAAAAAATTTTAATTTTTCTTTAAACACTCCATTATTTCATTGGAATCGTTAAATTAATCGGTAGTATAACCGTAAGACATACGGAAATTCCAACAGTGTAACAAACGTTCGGTAGCGACCGCTGGGCGCTGGAATGGTCCGATCGGAGGACTTTTGATATCGTAATAGGAAGAAAAATTGTAAACCTCCGCATTTCGGCTATGATTGTAACACTGTGTGCTGTCCGTGTAGGGACGGCAAATCAATATATGGTTTCCAATGACAAAAAAGAGCATATATAACTGTTGTTGTCGAATTCTGTAATTTTTTTAACTTTCTCCTCCAAAAATATTGCCACTTTAAAATAGTAAGCCGCAAAGTCCTACAATCTGTTTTTACAAAATTATTTTCCACCGTAGTTTTGTCGATTTAAATTAAAACGACAGGTAGCACTTCGCGCACGAACAACTGAGACCAGGAGCCGCCCAGTAACGGCGTAGACCAAACTTAAAGACTATTTGATTCGTTAAAGATTAAGGAAATAATTTCAGATTAGTATTCTGGAAAACGTTCTTTTGTTTTTTTGCACTTACCTACATATATCAGTGTTGAATATGTCCAATTCTGAGTTCTCGGTTATAGAAGGTGGATAAATTGTAGAGTCTGTACCCCTGACAGTATTGCACGTATCGTTATTAAAGGAAATCGATCTACCCCAGAAGGGCAGCTGAATGGCTTCATTCCACCTGCGTATGTGTCCTAACATTGAAATGTCGTCGACGCCTCTTGACACGCTATATACACCATCGGGACTTTCTTTCTGAAAGATAGGAAATTGTCTACAATATTGTTTATCTAGTCTAGATCGATAATTTAGTTTCTTTAATTTTGTATTTTTCCGTTTCCTTTTTGACCCTTGATCAATCCTTCTTTAATTACGCGAAAAATTGGCCTTTTTTGGATATCTTAGTTGATTCGTTAATCCGTTTCCTAACTTTTTTTATCGCATTGCTCAATATTTTCAATGTTCAAACATTCATATATATTTAATATAATACGTTGTAATTTTTTTCTCGGAAATGGTTAAGTTTAGAACCCATGTCATATAAGGTCTATTTTTTTTTTATTTTAATGTATTCTATCGTCTGTTAAAATTAAGGCAGTAAAACTTCTAATACCCTATATAACATACTCCAGTAATGTATTTAATTTTTTTATGGGAGCAGTAACACACGTTTTAGCCCAGAAAATATGGTTGAAAATATGGCGTACCATTTCTTTTCATTTTCATTCTTTCATCATTCTTCATTCTTTTCATTATTTTCATTTCAGACTTGTTGAACAGACATTTTATGTGCTAATAGAAGGATGTACTATTGTACCTCATATCAAATATGAAGATAATTAAGTAATTTCGCGAATATAAACACATTTATTTTTAATTTCACTGAAGTACTCTCTAACTTTCAAATAAAACAACTTTGGACTAAGACGACACAATTATCTTGTTCCGTATCTGTTCATTCGCGTACCTAATACTTACATAATGGAAGAAAGAGAACCTCAGCGAATATAATTTCCCATCTTTGTATACTTTTTCTATGTTCCTAATGTTCGCAGTTTTCTGTATGACTTTGTTTCTTATGATGCCACATGCCACCCCCAGGTCATCATGCTTAACAGCAAATTCGTACCCTTCGAAGAGCATCATTCCCACTTTGACTTTTATGAAGAGGTTGTTGTAACGATCGGGAAATATCCTGTCCAAACATCCTCCCAGTGCCATCCTTTCCAATACAGTCGTCAATTGCGACATGCTCTAAAAGGGTCGATCTTACGTTTAAACATTTGAATTAAGAGGCTGGGGTTAACCTAAATGTTTGTTATTTGTGTTAATAATAAATGCTAAGTACCTACCAACATGACAGGATTCAAGAGGACCAATTCGTCATCTTCTGTTAGAGTACCTGATTCCTCTTTGTTGAAGGCGAAGGAAAGCTTCCGTTTGTAAGTTACAGTATCGTCAGAGGGGTTATATAACATAATATCTTTTATCACGGTTTCACTAGAAAATATGAAAATAAATAAATCATATGGATTAGTTTCGATGGCAAATAAGTTGCAATTTGCAGATTCAATCAAATATAATTCTAGCTTTTTCCCAAAACTATAATTATACCAGGGCGGATCTGTCCAAATACCCCACTTCTTGGTTGTAAGAGGGGGCAAGCTAATTTTTGCTGAAATACCTTTAATAAAACTCGCATAATAAAAGTGTAGATTCCTAGATCTGGGGGAGGTCAGGAATATTTTCAAAATTGCAAAAATGTTTAAAAATTTTTAAAAAATACCTGTTTTATCTGACTTTTTTACTTATACTTACGTATGCATTTTGGAAGAATATTGAAGTGGGAAAAAGTTTTAGAATTGCATTTTGCATAATATACTGTAAGTTAAAAATTATTAAATTTATTTACCAACGTTGCAAAATAGCAATAATTTTCAAAAAATTATTTTGCGAAAACTATAGAACCGATTTTAATGAAATTTGGTGTGTTGTTTTATTATACCCTAAAGTTTTTTTTTACCAAAATTAGAATGCCCTCGGAGCAATTAAAATATTTAAAAAAAATTATCCAAAAAACTTGATTGACCTCTTTTTCATCAATTATTACTATTTTGCAACGTCGGTAATAAATTTAAACATTTTTAACTTACAGTATATTGTACAAAATTCAATTCTAAAACTTTTTTCCTCTTCAATGTTCTTCTAAAACGCATAGGTTCCAAAATATAAGTAAAAATCTCAGATACAATGGGTATTTTTTTAAATTTTTTAAAAATTATTTGCAATTTTGAAAAAATGTTCCGGGCCTCACCCAGATCTAGGGATCTATATATACACTTTTATTACTTGAGTTGTACTGAAGGTAATACAGAAAAAATTTGCTTACCCCCTCCCACATCCACCTCAAAACAGATCCGCCCTGGTCTAAATAGGTATCATATAAATCATATAATATAATAAAAAGCATTACATACGTATTTAACCAATTTGAATGCATGCAACATATTATTTGCTTATTTATTATAATTTTGATCAAAACAGTAGTAATACGCACTCATAATAATAAGGTCCAACTTCATTCAAAATAGGCTTGGCCGATTTCTGGATTTCTTCAGGATTCGTTACATTGAAAAGCCATACCTTAAAATGGAGTGGGAAGGGCAGTTCCACGAATCTGTCCCATTGTTCTGTTCCTTTCTCTAACTGGACTGACTGAAAAAATTGTTCTGAATATCTCGTGTTTGCCATTATCTTAGTTGCTTAGTTATTTATTTCTTATGAACGTACGATCATGATTGGTCTTGTGGATTAAAAATTATACAATATTTACAACTTTTAGGTATTTGTATATTTGTAAGGAATATTGTTTATTGGCAGCTATTTTTTATATCACCTATAAATATAGATTGATGTACAGGGTGATCCTTTAACGGTACCGAGAAAACTAGATGTGCTACGATCATGGAATAAAAAATCTATTAACAAATACGGCCAAAAGAAATTGATTTAAAATATCTTCAAGTTTGTAACTTCACCGCTAGAGGGCGCAACTGCTATAGTGTTACAGAAAATTGTCCTTTTTTCGAAATTTCGCTTATATAACCTAAGTTTAAAACGCACTTTTTAGATACACTATTAAACCCTTCACTAGTTTGAACTTTTTTTTGTTATTACCATAGCAACGCCAGTATGAAGGACGCCATCTTGAAATTTGTAAAGTGTCATAACTTCTAAATGCCTTCATCGATTTCAAGAAACGACAGAACTATTAATAAAATTTATATTTATGATATGGCAATTAAAATATTATTTTCCTACGCAACGGTAGACGATGCTAATTAGAAAAGTTTTGTAATTATCTCCGTTTACTAAAAAAATTAAATGCAACGATATAGGCTTTTTTCATGGCTTGATAGACCATTTACTGAGGAAAACAAATACATAAACAGGAGGTCGATATCTTTTTTTCGTTTTCGAGTTATTGCTAAAATAGTGAAGTTGTTCTAGAATATCCCCCTTTATTTAGTTCTTTGAATAATATTGATATAGTCCAAGCTAAAATTAAATTGTGAAACTATACCAATATGTCTTTAAAAAAGTACTAGCTATATTTTGATAATGTTTTTTTTAATAACTGCAATGTTTCATTTTTTATTAATTCCAAATATCTGAGTATTTGTAAAGATTATTGTTTTCATAACGAGGCAGGCTATGCCCTATGAAAATAGGCAACTGAAAAATTATGTCACAGGAAATGTGACAGCTCTTGTTACGTGCAAAGTTAGTGTTATCTGTGTTGGAAAAGTACTTTTCTCACTTTGAGGCACGTCTAGTTTTCTATATACACGTACCTATGCAAAATTTTCAAAGTTAAACTCAGCAGAACCACCAGACATATACCGGTTTCGTACTTATTAGTTCTCATGAGTGTGGTGTAGATGCTTTGATGTGTTAACTATACAGACGTGCAGTTGAGTATAGGTGAGATATAAGATTTGTTTAGTTTTCAATTTCATTTTAATCTTTCAATCAAATTGAATGTTTTTTAAGCCGCTTTAATTTGGACTAGCTATGACTTGATTCTATGTATTCCAAAATACATCAAGCGAATCATATTTCATTAGAAATCTTCACCTACAAGAATAAATAGGTATGATTAGAAACGATAAACTTTTATATTCCGACACGACTTCCAAGAACTACTTGTTATTTTTATCCAGAAAGTGGCTACTCGAAACTGAACAGATAAAAGCTAACTACAAAGTTCAGTAAATGTCGAATAAATAGCTCTATGTTATAGAAATGGGACAGGAAAAAATTTCAAGGAATGTATAATTTATGATACTCAAAATGTATTAGTATTCATGATAACGCATGTAAGTCATAGAAATGATAACCAATAATTTCCAAACATTTTCAATAAACCGTAAAAAATTAATTGGAAAACAATGAACATGTTTACCATGCCCTTAAAAAATTTCAACGTTTCACTGAATTATCTTGCTACTTCTTATTATCTTTCTGAAGTATTTTTTGTTTGGCGGCATTATTTTTGTAATAGTTGTACTTTAGTACTTTTGTACTCGGTTTAGAAGTCGATTTTCGTCGCAGGGTCAACTATAAAATCACCAATTTGATCACTTCATTTATTTTCTGGAGTCGTTAGATAATTAACATAAAATAACAAAAAGTAATTGTTATAGAATTTCTCTAATTAGGTATAATTTTAATAGAAGGTACATTTTTATAGAAAATAATTCATAGAATAGTAGTTTAGTCGATGTCATAAAAAAATTTAAAACTCAATTATCGATAATCTGGATCAAACAGGTATCACACGAAATTATGTGTAATACCTGATTTCATCAACAACATTTTGATTTAATTTTGTAACAATAAGGTGAACATAAATTAATTAATGTTATTTATTCAAATTTTTTAGTTATATTCTTTGAACTACTTCTAATTAATGTCAGACGATTATCTTTGACATTAAATGATGAAAAGTTAAAAGCTTCTTTCGTATCTGTCAGATTCAAAACTTATCACCAATATTTTTAATCTTAGAATTTAATTTAATAAATGTAGGTATTGTGTTACTGAAGGACACTTATCTTTATCTAGCTTTTTGTCTTAATACAGTCAGTGGCTCAAGGCAAAATGTCCACTTTGGTTTATGTAATGCTTTGGAATTTTCCTCCTCTAATTAGTTGTCAGGTTTTTTTGCCAGGTTACAAAATGGAGCTTAGAATTCAAGCCAGTCGCGAAATTTTGTCACATAAACATAGTCTGTAAGACATTTGTTAGACATTTAGTACTATTTTTTTGTCGAAAAGCATTTCAGATAGTTTTTGAAATATTTGGCAAAAATTTTGAATAACTGTGAAGGGTTTTAGCACATATAGGTAATTTAAAAAGTAAAATAATATTTTGTAAGTAATTTAACAAATTTAAAACGCATTCTACAAAAATTTTACTTTAGTAAATAATCGTTTCTTTCACACTTTTCTTCACCAAGGAAACTGTGGTAAATATTTCCTACAGACACAGACTTTAACTTAACTTTTATACTGATAAATCCGCAATTTCAAAAGCCTCAGCATTTATAAATTACCACGCAAATGTATATCCCATATTGAACTTACACTTTTCACTTGACTGTCAATAATTTTAGGAACTCCAACAAATGAGAGCACCAAGACACCAACAAGTACCACAAGCAACGCCAAAGTCGTAATCAGAAGCACTTTTATTGAGCAAAACGTCTTCCGCACCATTTTTTTATGATCTTGACTCGCTGCTTACATAGATCACAACACGAGAGCAACTAGGTAGGTTAAGATAAAATTATACAGTTGGTATGAAAACACTCATTGAAAAACAGATACGAATTGTTTGATATCGTAGGATTAAATCTATCTATCAAATAAAATTTGATGATATTGTTAAAACATAGTAATTTTGATAGTTTGTATTGTTTAATATTTCCATTAAACATGAATATATTAAGGTAGGTACTAATAGGTACTTTTGTTATTATAAATTAATCCATTTGTTAAATAATTATTAAAATATATTTCCTTGTAAAATGTTTATTAATTATAATACAGTATTTTAATTTCATTGTTAATACATGTATTATCTTTCCAATTATTTATAGCCACTGTTGATCATTGAGATTTAAGGATTTTTTCGAATCGTACAATTTTTACTATTCAAATTAATTAAATTAAACTTATTTTATTTAAAAAAATAAAAATGGTATATTATCAATACCAATAGAGCGTATTACATTATTAGAGGTAGGCAAAAATTCAGTTTTTATTTTATTTCTCACAACTGGAGGAACATAGGCGAATGCGATTTGGGATGTTACTTTATCTTGCCAAAATACACTGATTGAACCTGGTGCTCATATTTCAACTATTATTCTTACATATGTGCCTTTAAAATAGACTAAAACTTTTTCCTGTAATGTAATATGGCAGTATGATTCCAAAAATGCATGTTTCTGTCCACTAGGCATGATACGAATACAGAAAAATGCCATATCTATACAAGCTCGAGTAACACTCTTATTAAGAGTAATTGCTGATTAGCAGATAACTTTTTTATGTACCTGTCTAATATAAGTTGTTTTTAGAGATTTTGTTTTTAGATAGCTTTGCGATTAAGCATTCTTTGGTCACCGATGCGAATATTCCAAATTTATTTTTGGCTCTTAAATATTCCGATATCTAATCGGAATCTTCATTACCAAATGATAAAGCTAGCTTTCGAGTAGGTACTGGTATTCCACAGAAAAAAAAAACTAGGAACATTGCAGGTACTTTATGTCACACAGAAATTTTTAATATTTCTGAAAAGTATCACTAGGAAAAGTTGTTTCAAGGTTGTGAATAAAGTGACATTTTATTCTTCACTTGTGTTACTGTACTTGGTTAAAAATCCCCGACAGTAATTAATTATCGGATAAATGCTAACTTTACAGGAAAAAATATATTTAATATAGTGCTACGTTAAGGGTGATAATAGTTATCCTCAAGTAATTCAAGATTTCAATGAAAAAATACCCAGGTGCATGTGGCATAGTCGTTTTTACATAAAGTAGTTAAAAAATTTTTGAGGACTAAGTCACTGGCGAAAACACCTAGGTAAAAGAAGAACTATGATGATGAAGATGCCAGATGAATATCAAATTTTATATTATTACCTACCCATACGATTGGCATATGTTATATTTTCCAGTCTCAATCCTCCCTTTTGGAGTAGGCTCTTCTTGAAAATGATGAAAAACAAAGTTTCGTTCCCTGTTAATATACTGAGACTCGAATCTCCTCATCAAATCGGGCTGTGATCAGACAAGAATTTGCCGTGTTTCTTTTTACCGTATTGCAAGTGTCGAAAAAATTACAAAGAGATCTCTTCGACCTTGACTGGCGAAATTATTTCACCTCTAAATTGAGTTATTACTATATTTTTAACTTGGATTTATTACTGTGAGTCATGTAGCGACTATTCTGTTTGAATAGAAATTTTGGTGATAGCACAAGATCACGCAAGACATCTTGATAATTTGAATTATGGTCATTTTATCCGTTTATTTGTTATAAATAAGTCAGAAACCTGAACGCAATAAAAATTATTCCAAACAAACGCAGCCGCCGTTATTCAGAACCTTACCAGTGTTTGTTAAAATCTGTTTAAAACCAATTTTTGATTTCTTTTTTATTTTTTTTTGAAGTAATGATCGTTTTTTTGATGAAATTGCTAATAAAAACATTTTTAACTTAAAAAAATTAATAAAAAGTGAAAAATTACTTATTAGAGTGATTTTCAACAAAAACGACAAATTTAAACATTCCGAACATTAACAAAAAAAAAAATCGCAGCGTTTTGAAATTGTCAGGGTTTCTTTAGGACACTTTGAGGTTGAAAAGTTAGAGTCAATATTCTTAATTTATTCGTTATTTGCAAAATTATGCCAAGTTATTCAAATAATTATGCAATTTTATACCTACCTTCTTTCTAACCAACATTTTCACTTTTTTTTTTTATCAAAAACCAATAATTACGACTTAACTTTGCAGTCTTCAAAACCCTGCTTGGATTTTCTTTACGACCATTATTTCCCGAGTAACTGATTGCCAAAGTCAAAAATGATTTTTTTGCTTTGATCGACGATAACTCCGCCTCCGGAATCACTCAAATTGAAGACAATTAAATTATCTAAAAGAGCTTTATGGTGAAATTACCAAAAATTTAAGTCTATAGACCTTTTTTAAGAAAAGCAAAAATTTGCAATGTTTTTTTGTTGATTTTCTGATAATTACTCAAAAACTGCTGACGCTAAAAATTTTTAAACTCCAGATCCAAAAACTAGACACTTGAAGCTTCAATTTCCTTGTTTTTTATTCTCTTTAAAAATTTTGGAATTTTTTTAATATCCCTTAATTTCTATGCCTAGTGTATATCGGGTGTTCATATCCAATCACGATTTTTCCTTCTCCATTTTGCTTCTCGAGACAGTTTCAGATTTATTTCATACCCCATTTTCTTGCATCTACACAAATACAGAGAAATAATCGGTTCATAATCCATTCATTTGAATAGACGTGACAAATTCGCGACTATTGTTAGTAGGCGTATATGTATAATTTCGTCGTTGATACAGGTATACAACATACGAATATTTACCTAACTGAAATGTTTATAGCATTATATTTTATGCGCAATGGCATTTTCCGTTGCTTCTAATTTGTGATCAACAAACAAAAAAAAGTTAACACGTAATCGATCCATAATAACTACATACCTGTAGTCAAATCGTTGTCTATTCAGGTGAAATGAAACCATAAATATCCGCAAAATATTGCGTCGTTCACCTGTCAGTGATGGGTTATAGTTATGATTTACTGCGGGTGTACTGTTTGAAACAATGGCACCTACCATTACAGACAATATATTCAACAAGTTCAACATGATATGAAACTGAATATAATATATGAAAGGAATATATGAAATGTAAACATATTCTGATTTACGTACTAGGTTTGGCGATATTCCGCGCAAGTGAATTTTGCTTTAATATTTTTCTAAAATAAGGGAAATATATGTTTTGGTCGTTTTCAAACTGCATTGCCATCAAGAAGTCATGGTAAAAATCAAGTCAAGTGTAGTAGTTCATTAAAAAAAAAAGGTTGACTTTAAAAACATCTAGCTGCTTGACTTAATAAATCCCAAAAACCTCGCTTCGATATAATTAAGGGCTTAGGTTTTTATAAATGTCAGAAAAAAACCACTAAGATTAAATATACAGATACTACATAGTCTTCGAGAAAAAAATCAAGTAGGTTGAGTGAACTGATAAACTGATAACAATTATTTGGTATATAAATTGCATTTTTATCTTAAGTTGTAAACATACTTGTGACATAACAACCAATGAAAATCTGGGTTTTCATTACCATTGACCCCCTTACTTAAAAAGGCCTCATTTAGGGACGACTAATAATTACATAGAAACATTTTTCGTCTATTGTTTTCTTTCTTATCTCATACTTATCTATTCGAGAGCCTATAGAATTTAAAAAAATTGACGCAAGGACTTAATGCTGAATTATTGCACAATGAAGCATAATAGAAAAATGTATTGCTCTCTAATGACGAGAATCTACGTAAAGCATGACGAAATCTGACGGGAAAAGATTATAGCAACATACTGACGACAGTATTGGTTCTCGCAGAAAAATATTCAGTAAAGAATACAGTTGAATCCAGATTATTTTTGTCCAGATTAAAGAGTTTATTCCAGATTACACAGACTTATTGAGCATGCTGTATGGTTAAAATTAAAACTATCAATAAGAGACAGTTTCAATCACAACCTCCTCTTTACTATACGTATAGTTTGACATTCCTGTGCGCAGTCAGTGGCGTCACTAAGAAATTTAAATTTAAAAATCATTTATCTGTCTAAATTTGTCGCAAATGAATAATGGACTTCAGTACAGTGTTTTTACGGGCTTTCGACATATTTGGTGATTGTTTAGATATTCTGAAGTCCTTAGGACTGCCCTATGTGTTTCTAAAGCGATTTTGAAAAGCTTCGTCTGTTTGACGTAAACAAAAACTCGACTCGTTCTGTATTTCCGCCAAAATAACTCCAGAGCCTTCACTATCTCGACGCTCTTTTTGCCCAACGAAGTGTCAAGCTCTAGTAAAACTACTGCACTTATACGGGGTGTCCGCAAATTTCACCGACAACGTTTGCCGACATATTCACGACGAGTTGCAATGCAAATTGTGAAGTGTCCGGAGGAAACTATCACCCAGTATATCGATTTGACTAAAGCTTTAAGAAATAATATGCCACAATAGTCCAAATAAATGTGCCAAATTTTAACGCGATTTTGACAACTTTGAAGGCCTGTAACTCAAAAACCAAAAAGTTTTTATTTCGTAGACCGTATTTGTTTATCTTCGGTGAAATTTGCGGACACTCTGTATAAAGGGATAGAGGTAGTTGTGAGTTGACGTTAACTTGACGAAGATATAACAGGATTGGATGTATTGTAAGCATAGGATATAAAAAAACATAATTATAGGTATTTATTCAATCATTTCGTAGATTAATAGATAAGGTGGAATTATGTAAACTTCGATTCTGATGATTAATGATGTTAGGTATCGACAATAACAAAAAACAACACGTGTATTTTTATTAAATAGAATTTCCTTTACGTTCAATATTACATATACTGTATTACAATATTACAAACTTTATCTCGCATCGCTTCAGCCTAGAAAGGTAGATGTACGTCATATTTCAATAAGAAAGTCGTCAAGAAATAAGTTTTTCAAATAATTTGTCCAAAATTACCTGCCTTAACTTGTTCGAGAGGTCGTAACAATTATTGAAAAACACCACTATTACTTTATTTAATTCTCAATTGGCACTTAATTTAAATATTGTAGGAATTACTGTACAGGGTCGGAAAGTCCCCATGGTTCATCGGAAGTCATAGAAATCCGTGAGGTAGAGAAAGATGGCTATAATGAAGGCGTCTAATAGTCACCGCCCATTTCGCCCTTCCACAAATAAGAAGTGGATCTTATGGGTTTTTGATGAAGATATCAAATGCAGTCTTCTTTCCTATCTTAAAAAATGCATTTGTGGTATCGTATCGTATTAGGACATGCAGCAATGTAAGCAATTGCAAATTTGTCTGCCTGTTTTTTCACTATTCCTGGCAAGGAAATAATTCACTTTTTATTTCCATGAATTTCCAATAAAAAGCGAATATCAGCAATACAAATACATCGGTGTCTACAGATTTTACCAGAATACTATTTTGTTGTACGTAGTAACAAAAATTAATGTTTAATATACTCAATTTATTTTCACAATCAATTCGCAATATCTCAACTATTATTATTATTTAAGTCTCCCGTCTTATTTAAAATACGTTGATTTTTTGAAAATTAATATTTCGGCACCGATTTTACTCCACTACAAGACACTGGCAAAAATGTATGCTCAAACTTTGATGATAGCACTGTTGTAACCAGAAATTAGTGCAGTGAATATTGTGCAAGCTTGCTTTATTCAATCAAATTTACATATTTACAAATTACAAAGACGAATTCAAACCAAATCAACACCCGGCAATGTATGAACTTACATCTCCATTACAGTACTGATAAGTGGTCCACGCTGGGAAACCCATCTGTCCGTAGATGAGCTGTGCACAAGCTGTGTCGTCCCCGATGTAGTCGTCCTCGAACTGAGAACAAAGAGCGTTGCAACCGCCTCCAGGTGTATCGGAAGTAGAGCACCAATAGAGCTCGCTGATCTGGTAGATCCCATGGTCCCCAGAACTCCAGTTGACCGCTGCTGTGTTGTACTCGGACTCGTGCTGGGCTATGCAGGTCCACACGGCGACTTGCTCGTAGGGTACCCCATAGGTCTGGATCTCTCTGGCGAATTCACACCTGTCGTAGATCTTGGCGTTAGCCAAGGCGACGAAGAGAACTAGAATAGCTACGGTTCTGTACGAAGACATGGTTGGTGTATGGCTTTGCGACAGTTTTCCTAGTTTTTATACCTTTTGAAGGCGTATTTATCGGATGATTCGTATTTGATTTATATCTGATTGCGGCATAGCAACTGTAATCTGTAGACGCCCTATTTTTAAGTCAGATGTAGATCTGGAAGACTACAAGGCGTTTCTTAAGTGTTTAGGAAGATATAACTGATAATATTCAATTGTTTTGACGATATTTTAAAGGCAATGTATGGGAAACAAAAACACCTGCAAAAGTTCAGGACAGTCCAAAATCGTTAATTCCGTTTTTTTGTATTCTGACAATATTCAACAAATGACGTAGTGCCATTTGTTTTGTAGTTAATATGTAACAACGGCAACCTTTCCCCTGGAAAATATTATGACAGATCAACGACCTATGGCTCCCATGGCCATTGGCTTTTGAACACTGGGTGACACACCTTTGACCTCATGGGTCATCGATCTTTGTTTTTTCCGAACTTTCCTATTTACTTCTGATGTTATTTTAAAGCATTTTGTCTTGTTGATGTACTTTGTAGTAGTCATTGAAGCTTTTCACCACGGAATTTTTTGAAACTGAACCGATCGACTTGAAATTTGGCAGATAGTTAGAGAAAAGGTCAATGAACATTAGTGACATAGCCCCGATTGACGCTTCCACCCTGTTGGGGGTTGACACCCCTTCTCGGGGGTAGAAATTTTATTTTTCAAAAATAAATCGATGGAGAATTAAATTTTGAGTAAAAAATATTATTTGAAAAAAAAAAGTGTTTCAGACCGGAAAATATGAATATCTCGGAAACTTCTTAATTTTTTTATCTAAAAAAAATTGTGGTTATTTAAGACACAGCAAAGTATACTTTCACCAAGTTTCGTCAAAATTAAATTATTTTTGCGGAAATGAGAAATAAAAAACGAAAAAAAAGGAAAAAACCTATTTTTCGCATTTTTCTCGGAAATTTTGAGGTTATCTTCAAAAGTGCCCTCTACAAGAGTTGTAGATTTTTTCATGATCTATAACTTTTGTATTGGATACTTTTTTGTTTGACATCAACTTTCGCCAGAAATCTCAATGATACCATTTTTCACCCCTTTTCAACCCCCCAAATCAACCCTCCGCCGCCCCTGCTCACGCATTTATTTTTTTTACGTTTATTATAAGCCCCTTTACCATTTCCACTTATAAAAGTCCAGGTAACAATTTTTTTTTTTTCTCCTATAAATGAGTTATTTCGATCGGTCTAATGTTATTTGATGCCATTTAGATGTATTTTGGCATATTTTATAGAAATTTTGATAAGTTTTGAAGTACTGTAAATCTAGTTCCATTGACGAGGACGTATTTTGAAATTCTGGATTTTTTAAATTTTCTAAATTTTATTTGTAAATTTTCGTAGTAATCCCGTACCAGCTATCCACAAGTAAAATTTCAAGGAAATGCAGCTCTCTGAGATCTAAATTAAATTGTAAGTTTGAACGAGAAAAAGCTTCAAACTTCGAGACGACTTTCAATTAACTTTTGAACCCGAATCTGTTTTCTCTATTAAAATGAGAAGCATTGTTAAAATTATCTGATGTAGCCTAATGAAGCATCAAGTAGATCTGATGATAGATAGCACTTGTTAATGGGCTCAACAAATGATAACGTTTGGAGGTCAATTTTCGGATGTTATCTGTTGTTCATATCTATGTCTTTTATTTCGAAATTCTAACGACGGGCGATTATTATCTATTCCATCACAATCACTATCAGATGCAAAATAGATTTCAAAGTGGCAACTGCTCTATTTTAATAAATAATGAATCATCGCGGAAATTCAAAAAATAAACTCGTATTAAAATAAAAGTATTATATGTATCGGATAATTTTCTTAACTTGAAACGTTCGAATATCTCGAAAATTAAGCACTCTTCGAAAAAAACAAAGTACAGTAGAGCTAAAAGTAGCCCCCCTCCCCCTCCTTGTAGGTGGGGCGGGAAGTAACTTTGAAATCTTTTGGATTTGGAAAATGAACTGCCAACATACTCGAAGACATGGGCTTAGAAGTGCTGCAGAATATGTGGTTTCAACATGATGGTGGTCCACCAAACTATTCGGTGGTACTTCATCGCGTTTTCAATGGTCTCTGGATCAGTAGAGCTGGTCCGCTAAATTGGCCTGCTATACCTCCAGATCTTGCTTCTACAGATCTCTTTTTGTAGGGCATTTTTCCGTAGAATGTTTATTTTTTTTAGAGATATGAAAGTTTCAGAATATGTATTTACGTTTTACAAATTATCTGTTTCCTGAATTTCTCATATGATTCTGATTAAGAATACCTTAGAACGTTTAGTTTTCATAAACTTTTATATATCGTCAACGGGAAAATAATAAGTCAGAGGGTGTTCTATCCAAACCGGTTATTTCATTAAATAGAAAAATCCTTGCGAGAAAGAGATTGTAATTTCTATAGAAATGTAATAATAATTTAGTATTTATCTCTAAATAAATTTTTTTTCTGACATGGTCTATGACATGATTAAGGAATATTATAAGATTATGGGATAGAAAATAATAAGTCACCTGTCTGTGTCAAAGTAGTCCAGTTGTAGCTGAAAATATAGTAATACCTCCGAAATTTTTTATAACTGCATCGATTTTTCTCAAAATTTAGGATTAGGCTCATCTTACCCCCCACTTCAAAACTTATATATGCGCTAGGTGTATTTTTTGTTCTTAAGGGGTGAAAATCACCCCTTATTGGAAAAAAAGAGAAAATACAAATTTAAGCATTTTATGTAATCAAATCTTTTTTTATTTATGCAGTATGAGTAATTTCATGTGCTATCTAACATGAAATTTAATGTATCCCAAATTTTCAACCCGGAAAAACCTTTAAAAACCACCCCTTTGGATGAAAATAATATATCTTTTTTTTTTTCAACTTGAAACGTTTTAATCATGCACTTTTATCAAATTAAAATTGATTTCTTGATTAAAAAATCTTTTTTATCGATTGCCACTTTTCAACCCTTTGAAAAATACACCTTTTTCGAAAATAAAATGAAAAAATATTATTTAAAGAGTAGAAACATTTTAAATGTGCATTCGTATTAAATAAACATTTATTCCCTTCTTATAAAATAATTTTGAATTAAACCCTTAAAAATTACCCCTTACATTTATTTATACCTATATTTGTATATATTTTTCTAAAATTATCACCCATACACGTGTTTATTTTTTGAACGAAAACTTTATTACTTTTTAAGATTTTTGATCTTTTTTAAGCCCTTCATTTTTAAGTTTGAAGGGTTTAAAGAGCTCGAAAAGGGTGGTTCTCTCATTCATATGACTACTTAAAATGGCGAAATCTCGATTAATATTAATTTTAGAGGAATAATAAAAAAAGCAAAACCTTCAGCAAAAATAAAGCTAAATTTTTTTACTCTTGTATTTTTTTCGTACACCCTTTAATTTTTAAGCTACAGCGTAAAAATCGAATTTTTTTCAAAAATTTGAAAAATTAACATTTTCAAAATTTTTTTTTTTTCGAAATCAAGCTTTGTAAGTGAGCCAAAGACCCAGAACATATTCTTAGAACATAAATGAAGAAATCTGTAAATGGATCGCATTTAATTTTAATTCTGTCGCCAAAGGCACTGATTTGTTTATTAATTTTTTCTTAAAAAAATGAGACTATTATGTTATTACGATCATATTTCCGTTAATTTTGATTCTAAAGACTTTTAAAACATCTTAAAGGTTCTTCAAAGTACTTTAAAAAAGGTTCAAATAGTTTCTTTTTTCTAATATTTATGGTTTTGGCGTTATTTAACGTTAACTGGTTCCAATTTAGTTTAGTAGACAATGTCTGTAAAAAAAAGGAAAAGGGAATAATTATTATGGAAAATATATTAAATCTTTATTTCCTATACAATAAGCAATTACTTCAAACTCTATGAAATTCATTTACTTCACGGAAACTGAATAATGATGTCATAATTTCTATTTATTTGCATAATGTACGACAACAACGAACTTTAGCTCAATCCATGATCCGCAATATTTATCTAAATAATTTATTCCTCAATGATACCCGTGAAAAAATGTTATAAAACACTACTCCTATCCGTATATTTCCAGTTTGTTAAGAATTATCATTCCGACAATACAACGCAGTGTACAATACCTCTTTTTCAATCATGTACTAAAATATTTATAACGTTAAAAAGTATTCAAATATATAAATTATGAAGGTTAAATGCTGAAAGTAAGCAACAAAATTCCTGTTGTTGGTTTGGAGGAAAAAATGAACAAGGTGTTCACAAAATATCTTTATGTACAGCAATTTGTGTGAATTAACCGAGCAGTTCCAAAAATGTTTCTTTGTATTACTGTGATAAAGTCAAAGGAGATTTAAAAAAAAATCTTTTCAAAAAATATTCTTTCCAAGTTTGTGTAAAGTGACGAACACCTTAAAGAACGTAATTTTCAATTGTCCAAAGACTAATTGAGCTAAATGTAATACAGCAAAAAACTGCTAAAACTTTTAATAAAACCTTAAACTTTTTTTGATGAAGATAATTTTGAGACCAAAGTTCTATAAATATTTTGTAATTACAGAACATTTTCAAACATATTTTATTTAAGAAACATTCCAAAAGTGAAATTTTACTGTTTGACTGTCTTAATTGGAATTTGAAAAAATATATTTATTTCTTTTAAGTAATATGATATTTTATGAAATAAACTATGGAGAAAAATTGAATCTATATTTAGAAATGTTTCAAAAACTTTGTATTTCATATTCCACACATAATATTTACAATACCAATTAACACAGAACCGTAATATTTAAATTTGCATATATCATTTACGGATATGTGCCAACAAGGGTATTAAAACAGCCGATTTGCCTGAAAAGCAATCGAAAGCTCTACTGAAATTAAAAAAAATATGTAAAGTATTTAAAAAAGTAACAGGTAAAACTCACCTTATCTCTTTTGCTTTTATGTCATACCTGTTTGTCTAATTCTATGCATATGATTGTACAAAACTTTGTATGTACTGGACGATCGATATGCAGGGTGTTAGTAGTTTAACTGCCTTAATTTTAGCAGACGATAGAATACATTAAAATAAACAAAAAAAAACTCATATGTCATACGAGGTTTTTTTTTCCGAGAAAGAAATTATCAAAATAATCAACTTGATGTAAAAAAGTTCGATTAATTAAGGAATATTGACATAACTGCGTGCATAGGATCCCATAAAATACCATGTTCATCACTTTTTTTAACTTATTTATGCTTAATCCCAAAAAATAATTAGCGTTGTAATAAATTTAAAATTCGATAAAATTCATATCGAGCAATGTGGCAACGCCGCGGCGGTTAACACGCGGTATTAAGGTATCCAACAATACGGAATTCAGTTGGTATCTGGAATTCGACAGACGAAGACTTGCGAGAACGAATTGTTGCTGCATGGATTGTGGCTTTCGGATTTGGGGGTTGTCTCATTTCCGTGGTGTGTTTTATGTTTGTTTTTTTTTTTATCAAATAAGGAGAAATCCCGAAAATGGTGGTGGACATTTTGAGCATATGTTGTAGTTGTGCATTTAAAAATTATTGCTAAAATTGAAGCTAAAACACTATCTTCGTACTACCAAATCGATACATTTGTTTTTATTTATTTAAAAACTAGAAAACAATTGTCTTTAAATTTACTAAATATTTCTCAATAAGAGTTGTTTACATTTTTTCCATAGGACAAGTCTGCCACGTGCACACGTGGTGCATCGGCTGTGTAGCAATATATTAAGCGCTGTTGCCACGTTGTGATGAAACTCCCCAATATTAATACTCGCTGTATTTTGAAAACTGTTAATCTTACGCCCATGTAATATACAACTTTTTTGTTCATTTATGATTACTCATACTGAAGTCAGTCAAACTTCTTACAATCTGTATGTTACGCCATGCGTTTTTCTTGAAAATAATTGAATTCTGAAGCGGTATTTTATTTTCAGCAGTTGCCAAACAAAATTATTACACATTCACACACGTCAGGTAATTTTTTTTATATTTAGATACCACTGGAAAGAACTTTTAGTAGCACATTGTTTTCTTTGGCATTTTCTGCGTTTTTTATAGTTTTTTGATATACGAAAAGCGGATCGAGTTGAAGAAGTGGTCAACACTTTTCTTCAAAAATTTGTATTAATTTACAAATATAACAACCACTGCAGAGATCACCTTCAGTCGTTATCATTAAAACGCATTTCTCAAGATATACCAATCGCATTGTACTGATTTTATTTTTTAAATTTCCTCCTATTAAAATTTTAAAAATCCATTGTTATTTATGCCCTCATCACTGGATACATTTATATCACATCCTTTTAAGTTGCAATAAATTCAACATTTATGATCTATGCACTAAATTCAATCTGCTTCTAACTAGCTACATACATTCAACAAGATTTCTACAAGTAGGTGTGTGACTACACAATCATCACGCAGCAAAATGATAATAACGATATATTTGTTACATCAATTCAAGAAAGGGTGCTGCACGATTTCAAATCAAGGCGATTTCACATAAATAAACAAGAAGAAAGCTGACATTACTAATGCTACTCCGATTCCTATAAACCCCCATTTGATGACGTCGAGTATCATCAAATTTTTGAACAGTTCGTTCTTCAGTTTGTCGACGTATTTGTCCCCCAGGACAGTTGACTGCAAAAAACAATTACACTGAATGAGGGCGATCTCATAGGTTTGGGCGATTTCTTTAAATTTGACTGGAAATGCAGGAAAACTTATTATGGAAACAAAAATGTCAACTAAAAGACAGAACTATAAAAATGTCTAAATTGTAAAAAAGTGCATGATTTTTATGAGAATGTCCAGTAGAATTTATTACTGTTTTTTTGTAATGGATTTCCTATACAGGGTGTTCAATTTATGTAATTATTAATTATTATTATTTAATTAATTTCAATTGGTATTTCTAAGAAGAATATCGGTCATTTTATTAACACCCTGTATGTCAATTCTTAAATTGTATCTATCCGCTTAAGTGTCAGTATAACAATATTCGCGTGATATATAAAAATAATTTATAAATAACTTAAATCTGAAAAATTGATGTTGATAAAGGAAGTATGTAGATAAATTGATATTTTTTTTATTTACGACACAAATTCAACAAAATATTCAGTCCAATATGTAGGGAACAAAAGTAATTTGGGAACTAAGAGAAATTATTTATAAAAGCAGACTTCATTCGAAGTCGATTTTATGTGACATTTACCGATAATAATAGAGGAATGAAGAACGTCGCATTTGAACTAATCGATTCGTTAAATAATTGATTTATGCATAACAAAACTGTGTCATTAGATTAAATCGCTTTACTCAGACATATAACTACGTGCTGTGAAAGATATAACACATTAGGACATATTTCTTATTCATATGCACAGGTTCGGAAAGTCCCCATGGTTCATCAGCCGTTACGTGAGAGCGATAAAGAAAGTCATATAAATCCGTGCGATAGAGAAAGATGGCTATAATGAAGGCGTCTAATAGTCACCGCCCATTTCGCCCATGGGGACTTACCGACCCTGTATACTGAGAAAACTATTAGGCGATTTTTCTTGCACTTAAAATTCCTTCTTTTCTTCTTTTAAAATAGAGGAAATTTATCTAAGGACAAAGGCCTTGTTTCCAAAACCAGTTTTCCGCAAAATTTATTGTAACTGTGATCCTACAAGCTTCTTTAAAATTGAATGTGATTGTGTGAAATAAAATATGTACAAACCTCTTCAACCCAGAGCAGAGGAATCAGAGCTTTTGTTACATTCTCCAAGCTGCTGATGGCTTCGAATGGCCTGATGAACATGTTGAACTGAACCCTTTGAGCCAGTTCCAAAGGAAATCCGCTTATCTACAGAAAAGCATAACGAAATATTGAACATAATATTAAAATAATATGAAGATCAACTTCCAAATTTTTCATGTTTCAAATTGAAACAATCCCATACATTTCTTGGAATGATCATAAGATCAAGATCATAATTCATGGAAATGCGATTGGAAAACAGTCAACAAATCATGACAATAACATGTACATGACATAAAAAAGTTTACTGTTTTATTTCGAGAAGCAATAGCTTGTAGTATGTTATGCGAGTGGGTTCCTAACAAGGAATATGCAAATTGTTCTTAAATCAGTAAACAATGATCGCCTGTTCAGTATAAATATTTATTAAATATATAGGGAGGCCCAAAAATAGCAAGCAAATTTCCAGTAAATAGTCCAGTTTAAATATTTTAAAACTTGTAGCAAATTAATTGTTTTGCACATTTCTATGCAAGTATCGTCATAGTCTTTCAGGACAAATTAGAATCAATTGTCATAAACAATTTACTGAAAATTGAAATCCAAATTGTGTTCAATTATATTTTACTGGAGATGCATAAAATAGGACAGTCTGTAATTTATTATCCTGAGTTCGATTGAGGACATTTTCATAATCTAACTGATATTTTTTTTTTTTGAAAAATTAATGAGCAAATGACGATGTTGTGACAGATACATATCTAATTATCGATAACTACTAGCTGCGTGATGTTATTTTATAGATAATTTTATAACAATTGACAGTTTTTATTGCTACTACACTACTTATCTGTACCTGTTTTAAATTAATGGTAAAGCAATACCTAATAATGTCCGCGCCGTACACTACTGCAAATGTTGTAGGTCGTACAAAAAATTTATTGCGTTGACCTTATCAAATCAGATTTATACAAATTTAAATATATATATTAATTCCAACAAACTATATTTAATCTGAGTTTTTTATTCTGACGTTCGAAATATGACAAATTTACTGCTTTCAGAATGCTTATAGTATAGTCCAGGGAACGAATAACTCCGAATACTATCGGATAGATCCGATTTTTATGAAAATTTGGAATTAATCTTATTTCATCCTGTAGATGAAAAGTTGTTTGATATGCGCTTCTCATTTTTAGGGGATGAAAACCACCCCTTATCCTAAAAAACTGAATAAATATAAAAGTAGGTGTTAAGTAGACTAAAATCATATCTTAATATATAGAAGAAATATTGTTTTATATTGTAGGTTATAATTTACGTTACTTTTATAATGTTTCAACCCTTAGAAATCACCCTTAATGATAAAAATATAAAATTAATAGTTTCTTTTACCTTAAAATATTTTTATAGCGCATATAATATAGATAGAAATCTTTTTAATAGTATATGGTATTATAAATAATTTATTACAATATTTCAACCCTTAAAAAACTACCCCTAAAAACAAAATATTAAAAAAAATAGTTTTCAACAGTTTGAAATGAATTTGATAGTACAAACACGACAAATTAAATTCTTTTACCTGTTTATAATACAATAATCCAATAAACAATGCAAAATAATTTTTTTCTTCGTAATAACTCTCTTTCTCCCGATTTACTTTAATTTATGCAATATTCAAAATAATTATTTCTCAATATATTTTTCACGCAGAAAGTAATAATTTCAAATTTTCAAATATATATACAGGGTGTTTGTAAATAAGTGCGAAATATTTTAATGGGGTGGTTGCCGAAGTTATTTTGTGAGAGAAAGGTCGTATAAACCTAGGTGGAAATATGCTTCGTTTAAATTTTAATTTTCTATTTATTTTTATTAATTATTTCAAAGAGTTTTAAAGATATTGACTGGAAATTTGAAAAACGCTTTGGAGGGATAAATGTGCATTTTTTGGGGTGATCCGAATATTTCTACTTGCACCTATAAATAAAAGATTAACAAAACCCACAATACAATATGTTTCATTTTTTTCTTCAAAAACGGTGCATCCTACGAAAAAAAATTGGAGAGACCAATTTCATTCAGAACTGATGACGGATTTCTAAAAAAATATCAAAACGGGAAAAAGTCAGTGGTGCACCATTTTTTTATTAAGAAAGGTTGTGGCATTCTCGCACGAACGCCACTGGTGGAAGTAGAAATATTCGGATCACCCCAAAAAATGTACATTTATCCCTCCAATAAAGCGTTTTTCAAATTTCGAGTCAATATCTTTAAAACTTTTTGAAATACATAATTAATAAAAAATAATAAAAAAATTAAATTTCAACACGTTTATATGAACTTTTTTTTCACAGAATATTTTGACGGCGGGGAACGAAAATTTGAAATTATCTCAAAAGTTCTCAAAAAACATTGTCAGACAAAAGTTGATGCTTTTGAGGAGTTAAATGCACGATTAAAATTGTGTCATTTACTCTTGGGATTTCCTGTACAATGAAAATTGGTTATACAGACTGAACTATTTGCATCATAAATTGACTGGTTTTATTATTTCATTATTATTCAACAGTTATTAATATTCTTTATTATATTACATAACTCAGTTATAATATCCTACAAAATCCGCTAAAATTAATTAATTCACATTCATTTTTACAGAAAATCTGGTTTTATTAAAAAATTATAAGACCGACAAAAAAAAATTATTTGCTCTCTGTGTATTGGACAACCTGTTTATTATTGTCAATTTTTCTTTTTCACATGACACGGTTCTTATGATCTCGCTTATTTACTTTTAGCTGATTATCCTGGCGTAAAAACGTAGGGCATTTTTTAAAGGCTAATGGATTATAACTCACCGGTTCCAGAGTGAGGAAAGTTTCGTGTTTCGAAGCGTTGGGCTGCAGTCCCACCACGCTCGAAATATATTCCGGATCAGCGTGAAGTAGATGAGGAAAAGACACTAATACGGGTGCACCTTAAAATTAAAGTTACAAACGACAATAAATAAATTACCACTACCTTATAACTATCAGTCTTTACTTAATTGGGTTCGAAACAATTATAACTTTTGGACTAGCCTAAAACCGTTGCCGATCCTCGAGAAAGTGTAACCGGGAAATTCGTTGTCATACCGCCTTTCTTCCCTTTTCAAGCTGTTACCGTTGCTACCAGAATTTGGTGGTTTTGGTGTCGAGCTTGTTTTCATGCCTGGTAACAGTTCTTCTGCAGGTTTAGTCTCACTACTTTTTGAAAGAGTTGTAAATACATTTATAGTAGAAGTAGAAACTGGTACCGTGGTCGTAGAAGGAAAAGTCACAGTACTTTGCTTTGCTGGGGTAGATTTCTGTGCCAGGTTGGAAAACGTGTATACTGCCTTGGTATCAGACGTGGAAATATCCGAAGCACTAGGGGATATACTCTGTCTAATTGTTGTTGAGATGGAATGAAGCGGTGTAGTGCTAGCGAAGACAGTATTTTTATTTGAATTTGTCGTCAGTTTGGAGAAAGGTCGCAAAGTTGGTCTGGACAGCCTGTGGTTGTGTGGTCTGCTAGAAGTACTCCTTACATTGGGAGGTCTGATGCTTGGTCTAGGAAGTAATGGAGGTCTTGGACCACCTGAAGGTCGCGAACCACCTGGAGGCCTTGGAGGACCAATGACAGGCATTAAAGTTACGGTTTCGTTTTGTCTTCCGAAAAATGGTCTGAACGTAATTTGTTTTGGTTTTATAAACACTGCAGAGGTAGTAGATTTGGTGGTAACTGGTTTCTTCGTGAAATATGTTGCGGTTGATTTTGTTCCTACTGAGGTTCTGAACGGCGCCAGAGTTGGCGGCCTTGGGGTTAACTTCGAAATGCTGGGATAGGACGATGAGGCAAGGAACAGTTCTGTAAGAGGCGCAGCAGCACTTACTGTGAAAAAATTGGGCTCTGTGTTTACAATAAACGCTGTATCCACAAAATTAGGGAATAGTTTCAACATCCTTTCTGCTTGGAAGCCGTAACTGAGCACCCTCTGAGTTGTGGGAAGTGGTGGGAACTCGTAAACATCCTCTTTGCTACCGATTGCATTGTCCACAGTCTTCTTCGGAGGACTTGGTAGCGGCGGAAATTCGTAACCTTCGTCGTCATCCTCATCATCAGGTGTTGCCGTAGAGGAAGACGTACTCACGGGTACTTCCTGCTCTCCAAAACTAACGCTGTTATCAATCTCGTTGTCGAAGCAACCCCTGGTGTATCTACCGTTGTCTCCCTTGCAGTACAAAGGGTACACAGCCCAAGCGTTGAAGCCATCACCAGATATCCTCTTGTGTTCCTTAAAGATTCTCCTCACACACTTCACGTCGTCTGCGATGTTATCATCTCTGAAGGCGGCGCACGGAGCGTTGCATCCGAAACCGTCGCCTGGTGGCGAGCACCAGTACAGCTGCGATATCTGGAAGAGTCCGTGATCGCCGCTGCCGGGGTTCATGGCAGCGGTGTCGTAGATGGACTCGTGGGCCACTATGCACACCCACGTGGCCACCTCGTGGACGGGGAACTCGTGGAGGTACTTTAGTTCTCGCGCCAACTCACAGCGGTCGTAGACTTTCGCGGAGACCGACGCGAAGGACAGCAAGAGCAAGGCGATCGTAGGTGGCATCGTGACTGATGTTGCAAGGCGGAGATCTTCTGCTTTATACGAAGATCCGGCGTTGACCCGAGACCCAGACCTGTCCCGAATTCGGACCGTTTGGCTCGCGGCTATAAGAGATCTTGATTTATTGCTGAGGATGTAGAGCACGCGAATGCTGATTTAAGTCTCACAAAAAGCAAAGCAGAAAGAGTTGCTGTCCTGGTATTTTTTTTTTGATTGCAGGTAAACACTTTCTTACGAAGTTAATAAATTAAAAAAAGATACAAAGCAAAGCTATCCATAAATTTATTCGATCCACTTCTTATTTGTGGAAGGGCAAAATGGGCGTTGACTATTAGACGCCTTCGTTATAGCCATCCTTGTCTATCACATGGATTTCTATGGCTTACTTTATCGCTCTCACGTAACTTCTGATAGACCATCGGTACTTTCCTACACTGTATAAAGATAAATAATGACGCCATTTTGACATTTTAGGGATGGTGGACAAATGGGAACGCGGCATGATTTTTGTCTGACAAATACTTTTTTAATTGGTTTGTCATAAAAACTGACCATTCCGATAAAAAAGAAGATTCGCCGAAAATTTTCGAAGAGGAAAAATTTGTGGGACTCGTTATAAAGAAGGCACTCGCAAAGTTTGGATACGTACATATACAAAAATGTAAAGGAAAAATGATAAAAAATTTAGTTCCAAGAATGCAGAAACCTGTTGGCTCATTCAACGACTATGAATAGCAACTTATAAATAGATAAACCGCCCGATAATAATAAATAGCTATGAGACAGCACAACCTTTACAATATTATGCCTTTATGAAAAACAGTTTTAAAAACTAGAAGCCTGTTTGCTTCTCAATTAGAACACCTCAAGTAAAATCCAAGTAAATATCAGGTATAATTGTGAGAAACATGCTAAGTCGACGTAGTTTGCCTTCAACTATTGACATGACCATTTAATTTATCATTGGTTGTAGCTATTATAATTAATCATGGATATATTATTTTTTTGTGAATATGAACGCTCATTTATTTTTTCACGATCAAATGATAGCTTGTACCTAACAAAAACTAGATGAAACAGGCAAAATAAACAGGAATACACCTACATTAAAAATTATATTACAAACGGATTAATTCGAAAGTCAGTTAAAAATTTTTTCATCAGGCAAGACTGTCAGTGAACCAGAAACATGCGTGGGTAGAAACATGTAATAAAACACTAATTAAATACATTTTATGTACCAGTTTTATAAAATTATGTGTACGGATAGTTTAAGAGAAAGGCCGCGGTTAAAGAAAATAGTAGTGAGTAGTTTGTTTGCTGTTAATTTCAGTTTATTGAAGAGGAAGGTGGTACGCGTGGGCAGCACTCAAGTTTGAATGAATTGTTTAAATAATTTTAAGTGTTTTCCTGTTATTACGAAACATCAAAAGTGAGATAATATTTTATAGGTTAGGCCTAAGATTCTGTGCTAAAGAAAACATGGTTAAATAAGTTTATTATGCTTCAAATAATTTTTTTAAGTTGTGCTTGAATACGGCTTTCATCTAAGCGTGGAGAAATTTGCGAAATTACATAATTGCCTCATTATCATAAAATGAAATTAAAAAATTAGTAGATGCACAGGTCCACCACCCGGAAGTGTGGTGTAGTTTACATCGTACGTTACATTTCCGGTATCTTCAAAAACAAGGAAATTACAATCGAATGACATTTTCACGTAAAATAATAATAATAATAATAATAATAATATCTCTACTCCTCATTCTAACTACGAGAATTAGCCCAGAAGTCGGAGACTTGTGCGGGAGAGGAGGCGGCATATTATTATTACGCAGGCCGCATTTGCGCCCAGGAACGACTTATGTTGGTAGGCCCTAACCACCATTCAGTGCAGGAATGAGGGAAACCTGGAAAACCTCATTAATTAGGGGGGTGGTCAAATGCCAACCGGTGTCAATCTCTCACATTGACCCAAGCCAACATTCTTCCACCCTACCATACTTGCACAGAGGGTGTCAATCCTCTGTACAAGCATAGCTAATCTACGGTCTACCGGCCGCGGGATTCGACACCCGGGCAAATCGACACATCGATATAAGTACTGACGCCTTAAACCGTGCGGCTATCGACCGATAATGGTTCTGATTATTCTATTTTCCGATCACTACTGACAAAGTTTAAATAAAATACGGGGGATATAGTATGACGTTTTACACTAGTCTTTAATAGTCGAGTCACTGAAGGCGAAAATAAGGTAAAGGCTCCACATTTTTTCGGATAGCATGGATTTTCCTGAAAATTTGCATACAAGCTCATCTGACCCCCCACTTCAAAAGTTATATTGTCTAGATGTGTGCTTTTTTTTATTTGGAGGCGAAAACTACCCTTGTACGAAAAAAATGGGAATATCGCAGATTTACGTATTTTAAAGCTTCAGTTCATGTTCAAATATGTTGGGTAAAGTTCCTTTCATGTTTTTTAATATAATTTATGAAATTTAATTACTTTTCAACCCTTAAAAATCCTTAAAAACTAGCCTTCCATGGCCAAAAAAATAGAAAAAAAAAGTTTTTAACAGTTTAAAATATTATTTTGGTGCATTCACAATGTATTGCATTTCTTTTGTTATTCATTAGAAAGCTTACGACTCATTACAAAGTTGCAACCCTTAAAAAACATCCCTTATAATAAAATAAACAAAAAAATATTATTGAAAGCTTGAGATGTTTTAATGGTACCTATGTTTATGTTGAATTATAAACTTTTTATTGGTTTTCAAATGATCTATGATGCAACTTTTCAGCCATACAAAAATCCCTTATTTTGCCGAAAAAATGCGATTAATTTTTTTACCATAACTTTTGTAATTTTAAAGTTATAAATTTACTCAAAAAACCATTTTGTAGGGAATATAAAGCACTTTAAGTTCTGTGATATGCAGTTTTTTTTTGAGCTCTTCGTATTTTAGATTTGTAAGCTAAAAGGGCTCAGGAAAGACAGTCTTGGAGCTTAGTTTTGAGCTTCTAACTCAGTCAAATTTTATCCTACAAAAATTTAAAAAAAGCAAATTGTTCAGTAAGAAAAAAACTACAATTTCTTATCCTATCATTTTTTTATAACTTTGTTAGTTTTTTAAATATTTTGAAAAAAGGTGATTTTTTAAAAAATTGAAAAATTTTATTCAAAAGTAAAATTGGGAGCCAAAATGCTTGACTGGACTATAATTTTTTTTTGAAAATTACTTAATTTTTATACTAAAAGGGAAATTTTGTACTTTTAAAAGTTTACACGTTTTGTGGTATTTGATAACTGTAACATTAGATATTTGACAAATATTACGGTAACACAGTTTTCCAAATAATTTTAGTGCAAGGTCATTTAAAATATTCACAATTTTATTTTCTAGGTCATCGATAAGAAACAACCTAAAAACCACTTATTCCGTTGTTGACTTGGAACAGATTGATTTTATGTTAATAGATCTGCTTCACAAAAAACTGCGGAGCAAAGCCAGTTTTTCGATGCATAAATTACAGACATTTGAAAGTTCCAGTTATTACCAATAAAAAGAATACTTTAGTGTTTTATACATGCAAGGTGAAACTTTAATGACGTCAGTTTTAGAATCCTGGAAAAAGATCAAAACAGCTATACAATCAATGGCAGATCTCGACTTGCTCAGTTTTATTTTAAGTAACGAGCTTTCAAATAAAAACGTGGTCAAGTTGGTTCTGAAAATTTGGACGTAGGGCGTAGCGTGTAGCAAATGAACTTAAACGTCATCTGTCAAAGCGGTATATCGCCGCTATCAATTTGAATATTTTCGTTTTAAAAAGCGTTTAAAATGGTGTTTTCTCAAGAACAAAAAGTGTTTATCATAGAGTCCTACTTTAGAAATGGACGCAAGATTGATGGAATATGGAAGTATTCTATTGAGGAATGTTTCATAGAATTTCAAAATCAATTTCCCGGCGTTGTTGAGTACAAAATTTTTCAAAGTGCAGTTCAGCGTTGTGTTAATGTTTTTCGTCAACCGGGCAGTGTAACAAGAAAAGAAGGAAGCGGCCGACCTAAAAAGCGGACTGAAGAATTAAAAGAAAATGTCCAACAAATAATGGAAAATGCGCCAAGAACTTCTGTAAGTGTTTTATCACAAATGGTGGGAGTATCAGTCGGTACCTGCCACACAGTGTTAAAAAAAGATTTGCGTTTGTTCTCCTACCGTTTAACTTGTCAGCAAGAACTTCATGAAGTTGATTTTCCGCGACGGGCTGTATTTTGTGAATGGTTTTTAAACAACTACGGTGAACTTCATAATATCACCTTTTTTATGATGAAGCCTGGTTTTATTTAAGTGTGATAACAAGGAGGGGGACACTTTCCGCAGCTCCTTTAATTGTTTGTTATTGTTATCGCGATTATTCTTTAAAATAAAGTTATATAGTCATTAACGTTATTGAAACTGACAGCTGCTATACAGCTCGTTGAGAAATGAGGTTAAGTTGGTCGCTATAAGCCACGCCCTACGTCCAATGTGTCAGAGCCAACTTCGACCACGTTTTTATTTGAACACGTTACATGCAAGGTGAAACTTTAATTACGTCAGTTTTAGAATCCTGGAAAAAGATCAAAACAGCTATACAATCAATGGCAGATCTCGACTTGCTCAGTTTTATTTTAAGTACTATTGAAATATTATTTTTTATGGTGAAAGACCAAGAGTTTCTCGTGGAGTTTATTGAACCGGTTTTGACGTGTATTTGCGTCGAAATAATAAATTTTCCTCCTTGATCTTTGACACTTGGATTACGAGAGCTCGGCACATCGATTTATTTAAATGTATAAGACAATTTGCACCTATCGACTACCTCATTCCGGTGAAAGGATCTTCATACTGACTTCGTGACATTTCGTCTCGGGTCAAGGCCACATCTGATATTCCATCAGTGCCATCAGTCACGCTATGCAACCATAAAACACTACCAGCTCAGTCGCGTCAATCTGCGATTAATATTAACTCTTGCTTGATTTATTACACAACAAAATCCATCGCGATTAGCTTAAAAATTTAACAAGTCGTTGGCATTGATTTGTGCGCGATGCGTTGTTTACTTTGCCATTATCGTTGGAAGGGTACCTTGAATCGAATTGAAGTGACAAGCAATGTGATTCCTGTAAAAGATTTGCTAGCCTTTGGCCATTCGTAGAAACCTCAAGAATCGGGCTTTTGTATTCCATTCTGTTAATCTACGAGAGATTATGAACGTAGTATTTTAAGAGTGAGGAGATGCTATCTTAATACAACAGATAGGGACACTTTAAAGTACAAAGATTTCTAGAGATGCTGAATTAATTTAATTCAAGTGTTTGATTTTGCTCAGCAACAGCTCCATAACAATTTCCGATTCAACGTAATATGAGATTGTTCAAATATCAGGGAAAATATTGTTTATTCTGTAAAAGTTACCAAATCTTACCTGTGCAAGTGGTTAAATCACCCAATCCATCTTTAAGACAACCAAACTCTCCTTCTAGTGTTCTGCTCTTATTGACGCAATAACATGAGTTGTCTTCGTTCGCAACGCTGAAGGAATCGTTTGCTGCTACAAACCTGTAGCCCAAGATACCTTTCACCTTCTTTTCTTTTTCGAATCTCAACGACATGGCCCTAAAATATCGAAGTCGTTTGTAGAATACATACTAAAAGGAGACGGGTACAATCCAGCAATTTTGTTAAGCAATAATCGTTTTGAATATTGCTACAGTTGAAGGAAAAACCTGGATTACTAGAACTGATAAAGATTTTCCAAATCGATCTAAATCGTTTGTTTATCTTAATTTTTAATACCCATTGTCTGAAATTGACGCTATGACGCGTCAGTGTCGACTCCAAAAGTTCTTGGAATTATTACACATAGATTGTTTAAAAATTCCTTCCCAGTAAAACAACAAATCTGAAGATTAAGTTATAAAAAACAATGACGCAAGAACTTGGCAATACGTTACTTTCTGTAAGCACCTTTAATTGTGAAATTGAAAGAGTAAATCATATCATTATTTGTACCAATATGTCTTCGTCTGATCACTGAAACATACCTGCATATGTCTTCCGCAAACGACTCAAACACCATAGATTTTTTCACTTGGGCAGGGAAAACAGTGGTGACCCCTCGAATTTTGTTGCATGTAGACTTTTCGCCTAACCAAGTGGAGATGTAGGTTTTGCCATTGAACTGCTTCAGAACTCCCGTTTCTTCTCTGTTATCCTTACCCGAGTTGATGGTGAATCTTCCTTGATGACTTACGTTTTTCTAATTGTAAGAAAAAACAAAGACGTGTCTTATTAATTATTAGAGAGGCGCCCAAAAATTGGGCGCCTCTTTATAATAATATAGCGGACAACCTATTAGTTCGACAAGTCTGTTTTAATTCCAGTATTAGTCACATTAATTGGCATCGATTTATAATAAAGTTACTTATGAGAACAAGTTCTACAATTTCTTGATGAATTCTTTATCGAGGCTTTTAACTTACAGCACAAATTCGATTTCACACCTGACGTATTAAATAAATTCAAGGCCAACTTGACTAATTTATGTTAAATAATTGGCAAGATTAAAAATTGTACGGATATAAATGTATATTTCCATATTTTTCACATTTTCTCGTTAGTTTTACATATTATTAACATTTTTACGCTAGAAACCTTCATATTTGAAGCCATTTCTATTCATGCTTTTATGCCATTTTTCCAGTTTTGTAACGTTACACCAAAAGCATTTATCTCTCGCTTTTATCAAATAGGTATTATTTTAA
Source organism: Anoplophora glabripennis (assembly GCF_000390285.2). NCBI lineage: Eukaryota > Metazoa > Arthropoda > Insecta > Coleoptera > Cerambycidae > Anoplophora > Anoplophora glabripennis. The sequence continues at coordinate 332,754 of NW_019416324.1, read as the reverse complement.
AACAAACATTATTCCTGAGATTAAAAATCGGATAACAACTTACTATACCTTCATTGAAGTAGGATAAAGGGATTATGAGATAAATTTAAACACAACAATTTCGAAATACTCTTCCCAAAAATACTCGGTTATTCGTTTCAATTAAAATCATCACAATCTCCGTAAAACAACAGTAGTTTTAAAAAACACGTTTATCGGAAGTCGGATATCAGATAATTCTGCTACTGGATTTAAAACTACCTAATAATCCTAATATACAAGGTGTCTTAAAAAGCTTTCTACAGCTTTTGACCACAGATTCTTGGGATCGAAAAATTTTTTTTTAATTATTCTACTCTATTTAAAGGCGTTTTCTAGGTCTGCGTCATAATTTCATGTCGAAATGTCTTAAAACCGCTAGTTTGTAATATATAGGGTGTTGAAATTAACCTTAATATTAAAAAGTTTACAACAAATATCAGGTTTCGCGTGCATAGGAACATCAAGTCTCCACATATTGTTTCATTCAGGATTCAAAATTTTTTATCGGATGAAATACAAAAATATATATCTTTCTATCTAAAAAACAATTGACAATCGCCTGCCATTAAGGTAGGTCTTAGAAAATGATGTAGTTTGTAGCATTTGTGGAGACATTATTGCCAATCTTTTATTTTTTAAAACTGAATAAAAACGGCGGAATTATAGTTTGTGGTGTTTTATACAAGACACCCAGTATAATACGTATAGTTTGAGTATTATTTTTATCGCAAAACTTGTCCCTTGATTTTTAAAACACACATATTTATTTCCAAACTCGTCTAAATACATTATATTAGGAACTGACGAAAAAAAAGCTTACTTTGTTGTAGATTTAAAAAACGATTAAATAGGTGTCTAGATACGCATTGAAAATGATTAATGGGATTGATATCAGGATTATTTTTTATAAATATTTAACATTAACATTAAATTTGAATAATAAAGTGTCACATAAAATCTTTATATTATTATTTTACAAATCATTTCCTTTTCGACGTTTATTATTAAAACTGTATGCTATTAATTTACCATGCTAAGAACAAAGAAATTTTAAATAGTGAATGCGTCAAAAATAACAAGCTATTGGAAAAGTCGTAACGTATTTGTATGAATTTATTAATATAAGGCATACAATTCTTTATCATTTAATTCGTTGGAAGATTACCTAGTATATAGTTACGGGTAATAATATAGAATATTTCTGTAAAGGTCATAAGCCATGCTTATTCCTACATATACTTGTTGAACTTCGATTTTGATATTAGGTTCATTGATTAAAAATACATACCGAGGCTACCATAATTTATAGTTAATGTCTGCATAATTTAGTGTCCTTTATAAAGTTTACATTTTACCTACATATCTCATAGGATTAGACAAATTAAATAAATACTATGCATAAATAAATTTGTACGATAAATTTATTTACATATTTAGTAGTTCAATGTGTCATCAGAATTAAAGAAGTAGATAATTAAAAACCTTTCTTTTGAATTATAGTTTCATTATTCATTAAACATTAAAACAAAAAAAAAATAGTTTTTAGCATATGCAGAAGAGAATAATTTTATTTATTTGCGTAATAAAATAAATTATATGAAGACGTTCAGTCCACAACAGCTGTAGATTATTAGGAAAACGAGAGAAAGTTGTATTTTCATGCCAATATATGCCACGTCATCCTTGGTCTTTCTCTCAAGTGACGTCACCATATGCGCATAAGCACACTACTATATTCTCATGATTGTAGTACCTTTTAATTATGATTTCTAGAACATTCCACATTATTTTCGATTTGGTTCAAGACACATTTCGAACGCCGATAAATTTAAAAATATATACGTATACTAAACTAATGCAAAAAATTAAAGGGTCAAACGAATTTTCGAAAATTTTCCGTGATTTTTGGCAGACTGTATTTAGGTGAAAAATGGTCGTATCGGGAATTAAAACAAATCATTTGGAAGCTCTAAAATTCTAGTTTTTAGATCTTTCAGTCGAATTTTTTTAAGAACTGTGCTTATCATGCAATACTAAGAAATAGCACGACAAGAGGACAGTAGGTACGATTTTTTTACATTTAAAACTAAACGGTACCATAAAGAATACTTACATAATATAAATTCGAGAAAAGTACAGTGTTGTCCACCATCCTCATGTTGTTGGTTTCGTTGACTTTGGCAGCGATTTGTTTACATGCCATCCCGACAGCGAAACCGCCCTCTTTTCCTCCATTCACGCACAACTTCAGTCCGTCGAAGAGGTAGTCCTTCACTTTGACTTTGATGAAGAGCCCGTCGTTCTCACTAAAGACGCCGGGAGTAACGCTTTCCAGCATCGACAGCATGTTAGACTGAGTTGCCTCGACGGTTAATAGCATAGTCTGGAAAAACAACATACCACGGCTGGAGAAAATTTTTTCAAAACGATACAAAATTGAATAGTTTTGGTCAAATGATTGTATATACTGTGGGTACACATGTTCGCAAGTGACCCATTTTTAAGCGTTACATCAAGAGCGCCAGCAGGACGCCGCCGGACGCACCAGTGTCCCAGGAAGGGTCTACGGCGGACTGGCGCTGGCGACCAGATGCTTACTCATATACCTACGACCGACTCCACACAACATTCAAACCGACAACGTCTTTTTCCATGCTGCAATACTTATTTTAAGAATTTATTTGGATATAAGCAGTTCGAAAAAGACTGTAATTTCAAAATATCCATTCAAGAAACCAATTTTCAAATCGTGCAGTTAAAATCATAAAGCATTTTTTTTGTGAGAGCCATGGTTACAGTAAAATGATTTAAAAGAGCCACCTGTTTTTTAGTCGTTTGATATTTTACAAAATACCTGTTGCGGTAATTACATCGAAATAAAATTACGAATGAGTGAATTAATGATGCTTACATAATGTATATAACTACGTATTAGGATAATTTAGACTAATTTTGACAACAACTGTAAACAAATAAATAGGTATCACAAACACGAACACCCGAATATCCAAATTGTGTGATTCACAAATGGTGACCAAAAGTATTCTTTGGTGAATTTTAAGAGGAGTCTTTCCTATAAAATTTTTATCTAGGAAGCTTCGTTAAACTTCAAAAAAAAAAATTTTTATTTTTTAAAATAATTTAAAAACTAGTAATTGAAATAATTTGAAATTGGGCACATGTATTTATGTAAAGATTGTCCAAAATCTGAGGGCTTTTCCTAAAATTCGTATGCTCCAGTGGCGTAGGTACAGGGTATCTGTGACATATTTTTATAAATAAAATAGTACGCCACTGCTTTACGGTAACAACCATTATATTTTCGGATTCGTCTTTCAATTTTCTACAAATTACTACGCTCTTATGTTTTTTGTAAAAAAAAATTATTTCCGTTTCATTCAAATTTACAGTGCTTCTACAATTCAGAAGCTGAAAAAATTCTCGTAGATGTGAATCAAGTTTAATAAAAAAAAAATATAATAAATATGTCACTAAATTAACTTTTTTCTCAGTATATTTAACTGAAACGCTGTGATTAATAGTTTTCCATGATTAATGAATGAATGAATGAATTAGCTTGGCAATTATACTAGAGCTGTGCTGTTAAACCTTTTTTTATGTACCAAATGATCAAAACACGTTAAAATGTTGCTTCGTAATGAGTTTGAAGACAAATATTGATGGGATCTTCTCAACCTTATTAGAAATTAGTATTTTTTTATATCCTTGAAAGTGTTTTATAATACATAACATCAAATGAGTTTTCTCATAATAAAATAGTAAACCATTTACATATAATTATTAAAATGGTATTAGTTCATCGAACCATAATAAAAAACCAGTAAAAATTTTCAAGGATGTAAGTTAGATTGTGATTTAACAATACATAGAGAACATTCTCTTCTTTCGTTTAACTTTTTATTTAATATTTTCCGTCTCAATTCTGTTTTATTGCAAATGAGAATAGGTACATTCTAACTAAAACTCACGTTGTAAGGGGTGTTTAGAATAGTAACCATATCCTCTTCCGCATATTTTCCAGAAGCTTCCTTGTCGAATTCAAATCTCATGTACCTATAGTAGGAAATGTCGTTTGATTGCCATTCTACCTCTGATTTCCATTTATAAACTCTAAAAATACCAGCATACTTATAATATTCCAATTTTACATTCTTCAACACTAGTTTTAAAAATGACTTATTATTGTACAAAAATTTTTATGCAGCTATAAATGGACATTAAGAAAAGATTAACATATGTCACATCTAAACTATTGCACAAAATTTTGAAAATTCTGATAAGGCGTATAAATAAAATATTTATTGATTTAATTTATAATTTGTAAGTAACTGATGGCATCCTTGTATATATTTGATAGGTTGATGTTTAAAAAATTAGAAGAATTTCTTACTTATAGACGTAAGGACCAGCTTCCTTCACAACTGGTTTTCCACCCTGTAAGATCGCATCAGGATTTTGTATGTCAAAAATGTATACCTTAAAAGTGAACGGAAAAGGCACCTTCATGAATATATCCCACTGTTCTGTGTTTTCTTTTAGCACTTTGACCTGTAACAAAATTAACAAGTGCAAGGTAAATAATCGATTTTAATTTTTTTCTAACGATCCTAAATTAGTTCTCTACTAGCAATGTTCTTAACAACTATTCAATACCGGTCGAGGCCTATAGCTAGCAGAGTAGTTGTTCCCCGTAATATTTTTTATTTTCTAGTATTTTCTCTTCTAACTATAAAACTTTTTATTTAAGTATTTACAAAATTGTTTAAACAAAATGTTCATTTACCTCCCATATTTTGTTGATTACTATTTCTGGGAATACTTTCGTGCCGATGTAGATTCCAGAACACAACAAAACGAACCCGGAAAAGGCTAGACCAATTAATATTTTATAATTGAGTTTCAATTTAAATTGAGAAATCATTTTTTCTTTTAAATACACCTTCCGAAGTCACTTCAACAACAGCTTGTTCCCATACTGATGTTTTAATGCAATTACGGACATAAAAAAATGTAATGATCATACACCATGATGACCAAATAATCTACCTGTATATCACATGTAATGTCCGTAATATAATTATATTTTAGATGCTCTTGCGATAAAATGATGTATTAGAACGCGATCACAATTTTTCAATAAATAGTAGTACCATCGCATTAACCTTTCATATCTCAACATTAAGTAATTTATTTAATGATTTTTTTTATTTAATTAAAGTCAAGTAAATGTCTTTATTACCAATTAAGAATTGTAGCTGTTAAAATGTTTAATTCGTACTAGATACCTATTTAAATTTTTGTACTTAAGTAATGTAATTTTTGTAAAAAGTTATAAGTACCTCTGTCTCATAAAGTGTAAAGAGACAGTCGTACCTACCATAGCGTGTTATCTCTAGTATATTAAAGAGAAATGTAATTTAAATTGCCAGGCAATAAAAGAACTACATTCGCATATTTGAGTATACTATATATAAACAATAATACTCTTAATGAGAACATGATACAATCTGTTTGAATATTATAATATGTATGTCCAACTGAACCTTTAAATTCCGATGAATGATGCGCGATTAAAAGCACGTCTAAAGCGCCATCATCGAGTATATTCAAAACTAAAGATCCATATAAATATTTCATGTCCATCTATTTTTATTATCTATCGTTTGACAGCCCAAGCTCAAATGTCAAGGAGTCAAAAGTCAAAATAAAAACATAACCTCAAAATAAGGGATGGCTGATTGTTAGCCATTTCGATATGTGTTTATAATTAAGTGCTACTTCCAATTTCCTGAAAATTCAAAGCAATCATGTAATGAAGCCTTTCAATACCAAATACTGTTAAATTCACTGAAAACTGAGTAGTCAAAATGATCTCTGCTTACAATGTTTTGCGAAAAGGTGGGCCGGCCTGTAAATTTTTGGTACGCAATGTAGGCTCCAATACAACTACATATTCAGCTCCCCCAAGAGATGCGAAAGTTGTAGTTTGCGGAGGAGGCGTAATGGGCGCCTCGGTGGCCTACCACCTTGGAAAACTTGGATGGGGCAACGAAACGGTTCTTGTTGAACAAAACAGGTGCAGAAATTTTTGGATATTTACGCCTATAATATGGCACGTTTTCTCGAACTGAAATCGAGTCTTCGTCTCACTAGTTTTTTTTGTTTGTACTTAGAAAATATAATAAACGTGCAATAAATATTAAGATTTTTAGGGTTGGTGGTGGTACAACGTGGCATTCGTCTGGGCTGATTGGAGTATTTAAACCAAGTTTGGCACAAGTTAAGATAACGAAGTCCAGCATAGAATTATACAAGGAGTTAAATAGTAAGGGATTATCAACTGGCTGGAAGCAATGCGGAAGCTTAAATCTGGCTAGAACAAATGATCGTATGACCGTATTTCGAAGAATGAAAGCCCAGTCGGCGTAAGTATTCAAATTTTTTAAATCCTTTGGTTACTTTTGTCCCTTATTTCAAGGTTTTGGCAAATAGATTGCGAGCTTTTGACGCCACAGCAGTGTAAAGAAAAGTGCTCTTTAATAAATACTGACGATATAGTCGGTGGACTTTGGATTCCCGGGGATGGTGTAGGAGACCCGTATGAAATATGTCTAACTGTTGTTAATGAGGCCAAAAAAATGGGTAAGTTAATGTCAAATATAAAATAAACCTTATAAAATATTTCATTTTAGGCGTGAAAGTGGTAGAAAATTGCACTATAAAGAAAATTAACCAGGCGAATGGAACTGTTTCCAGCATCGAGACTGATTTAGGAAATATAAATTGCGAATATTTTATTAACTGTGCGGGATTTTGGGCGAGGGGCGTCGGACAGCTGTCTGAACCTAACGTAAAAGTACCGTTGCATGCTGTCGAGCATCACTATATGCACACCAAACCCATCCCCGGACTGGATCCTATGCTACCAGGTTGGATGAATTTCGTATTTTTTTCTAGTAATATTGATTGAATTTTATTTTAGTGGTACGAGATCAGGACGGATATATTTACTTCAGAGAAAATAACGGCAGATTATTAGCTGGTGGTTTCGAACCCGTTGCCAAACCTGCTTACGAAGACGGAAAAATACCAGGTAGGAAGAAATGCTTTAATAATTAAAATTGTATCTTTATAATTTGTTAAAAGTACAAAATAATGACATCAAAACGTTTAAATCTATTAAATGTCTTTAAAATACAAGAAAATATGGCAAGTGAGTCTTAGACCGCAAAAAATTCTTCAAATTCTCTGTCGAATACTTTAAAATAGTCCAGAAAGTCTTTAAAATATATCAAAAACGGCTAATTATAACAAAATACCTCAAAAACGTCAAAATACATTAAAATACTTGGAAATATTTCACGATAAAGTACATAAAAAAGCAAAACCAAGAAATGCCTCAAATAAATATTTTCAGGCAACGTTATATGGGTACTTTTGTTCTATATTTCTAGTGTCTAATTTTCTTTTAATTTAAATAAGCCTCTCCCAGCTAGCATGAAAGAAAGACAGCTGCCCGAAGATTGGGACCATTTCCACGTGTTACTAGAACAACTGTTGCATAGAGTCCCGAGTTTAAAAGGGGCCATATTAGACAGGCTGTGTAACGGTCCCGAAGCTTTCAGCCCCGACTGCAAATGGATAGTGGGGGAAGCTGCGGAGGTAATAATATGTTCCGCATAACTAAAAAAAAAAACAGTGGTTTAACGTGTAACGTTTTAGATAAGGAACTATTTAGTGGCGGCGGGAATGAAGACAGTCGGAATAGCGGCGGCGGGAGGGGTAGGGAAAGCCACGGCGGAAATGATAGTTAACGGCGAGACACTGTTCGATATGTACGAGTTGGAAGTCTCGCGGTTCCTGGGGTTGCACAACAACAGGAAGTTTCTTAGGGATCGGGTGACGGAGGTTCCCGGGTTGCACTATGGGCTCACTTATCCCTTCCATGAATTTCAAACAAGTAAGTATGTTTTAACATCATGTGCTTATATTCAATACGTTTTCCCGTTCAACCGTTCCATGATTTCTTCGTTTCTTCGACAATTTTTAAATTAGTCAGCTATGGTGAGGGGCATTATCTACGGCAATCACTGCACCTGTTTCGATGTGAGGCAAAATAGACGCGATGCACAAACTTTCCCAAACTATGTCATGATATAAACGATGAATCGAAATAAACACATTATTTAAAAAAATTCCAAAGTGTTAGTAAAAAATTAAGAATAGAAACTTTTTCAATTTAATATCCTCGATCCTCGCATATTTTTTTAGGTAGAAACTTGAGGATGTCTCCAGTTTATCCAAAATTGAGGGAAGCGGGGGCTGTTTTCGGTCAAGTGATGGGATACGAGCGACCCACTTGGTTCGATCCGGATTACATCCAAGGTGACACTTAATCGTAGATATCGTAGCGCAAGTTATCGAGTTACGTTTATTTCAGAACAGGACAAAAGAGATTGGTCCGCTCCGTACAGGATGGCGTACACCAACACTTTCGGAAAACCCCCGTGGTTCGATTTTGTCGCTAAGGAATACGCCGCTTGCAGGGAAAGCGTCGGGATCAGCGATTACTCGTCTTTTACGAAAATTGATTTGTGGGCAAGCATTTTTCGATGTCAATTAATTGTTTTTATTTTAATGAACTTCGTTTTCAGTCCAAGAGCAACGAGGTGGTTTACGCTCTGCAGTTCATATGCTCAAACGACGTTGACGTGCCCGTCGGGAGTATCATTCACACTGGAATGCAGAATAAGCACGGAGGTTACGAGAATGACTGCTCCTTAGCGAGACTCGCCGAAAATCAGTAAGTATTTTATTTATTTAATTTAATTCGTCCAGCAGGAAGAAAATCCAACTCTAGATTGAATAAATATAATACTTAAATAAAGTACATTCGTTTAGAATACTTACAAAATATAGAGTACCGCGAGGATCAGTTTTAGGGCCTATCTTCTTTATATTATGCATTAATGATTTCCGTAAATCTACTATCACAAACTAAGCAGCTGACAAAAACATTTTTGTGCCTTCCCCTAACATTATACCTCTTTTAAATAAAGCAAATAATGCAAATCCACCCAGAGGGTGCAAATTTTTCATGTATCTTTGTCGCATTCCTGTGTGTATATTTTAATTTTATTGTGAATTCGGGCACATTATCGCGTTTATTACTGTTACCCTTCATTTAGCTACATGATGATTGCGCCTACCATCCAACAAACCCGGTGCAAAGTGTGGCTGAAGAAGCATTTGCCGCCCACCGTCGTGATATCCGACGTAACCAGTATGTTCACGGCGCTGTGCATCGTGGGGCCGTTTACCCGGAACCTCCTTTCCGAACTGACCGACACCGACTTAAATCCTAAGAACTTCCCGTTCTTCACCTACAAGCTGCTCGACGTAGGCCTCGCTAACGGTATAAGAACGATGAATCTCACGCACACCGGCGAGCTAGGATACGTGCTGTATATTCCGAACGAGGTATGCGCCCCCGGCTTTTTTTGTTAACGATACGAATACACCTAAACGCGCTTCCAAATTTCAGTTCGCTCTGCACGTCTATTCTAGTATTATTCAAGCTGGGGAGAAGTATGGTTTGATTCATGCGGGCCACTACGCGACCAGAGCTTTGAGAGTGGAGAAATTTTACGCTTTCTGGGGACAGGATTTAGACACGACGACTACGCCGTTGGAGTGTGGAAGAGTGTGGCGTGTTAAGTTCGACGTAAGTAGATACTAATTTTGGTATTTCTCATTTTATATTTTCTATAGAATGTTGGAACCGTCCCGTTTTATTTCTACATACATTTTTGTTTTGTTTAAAGTGTATACGTCTTTAAAATCGTCCGTAAAAGCGGTGACATATTCGGTCATTCTTGTTTTGCCAAATAATCCTCAACCGTTTGTTTTTTACCTGCATAACTCGCTATTGTCATATCACATCAGGCGGATTGAAACCGAAACTAAGTCAATATTAGAAATTTTTTAAAATAATTGTTTAAATTTTTTCGACAAAACGAGACATCCACGTCTTACACCTCTTACTTCCTTAGTCTTAACTAGAAATTTTTGACCTGCCTGTATTGTTCTTGGACTAGGCTCTGTGGGGGCGGACCCGCTATTGGAACCACTTTTGCTGTAGCACAAGCTGCACTGTCTTTTTTATTTGTAGAAAAAAGTGGATTTCATCGGCAGAGACGCTCTCTTAAAACAAAGAGACGAAGGGGTCAAAAGGATGTACCTACAGTTAATTCTGGAAGATCATTGTGCCGATACCGACTTGTGGCCGTGGGGCGGGGAGCCGATTTACCGAAACGGCAAATACGTGGGGATGACCACCACCACGGGTTACGGGTATACCTTTATGAAACAGGTGGGGTTAATTTAGCTTATTTTTCTCTTGATAATTCATCTTTTTGTTTTTCAAGGTTTGCCTAGGTTTTGTGGAAAATATCGACGAGAAGGGGGAACGGCAAAAAGTCACAAACGAGTACATCACGAGTGGTGATTTTGAAATAGATATTGCCGGAATAAAGTACGTTACGTGCTCTTGTGTCAGAATTTGGTTTTGATCGGATAATTATTTCCAGGTATCCTGCCAAGGCCAATATCCATTCTCCTTTTTTGCCGACGAAACATCCCGATCAAGAACGCGACACCTACCAAGCGACCAGGGGAAAGTTGAGTGAGGAAATCGATGTCAACCAGATCATAAAAACCCTTTGATTAAGGTTTCTTGCGAATATTTATTTTGTGTTGTATTCATTAACTATTTATTTATTATTATTGTAAATAGTAAGTATAATAAATCTTGTGTAAGAATTACAAGTGTATATTTAAGATGTAAATAAATATTATAGCAAGAGGCTACTCGATTTTTACTTACCTTAACGTAAGGTAAGGTTAGTTTAAACAATCTTAATAATCCCCACCTTGCACTCTACGCCGCTGATATGCCAAATATGGCGAAATCAAATCGCACACGACTAGTTATGCACTTAAATTTACCTGTGTAGGTCGCTCTGTAAAATATAACCTACAAAGTGTATCCAATCTTAAATGTCATTACTACCCTACTGGTCTGGCACAAAACATTATTTTGTAGCTACTGGCGTAGGTGCTCTGAGATACAAACAGACAATAGCTGCTTTCCAATTGTCAGAGAACTGCTCCTGAAGTGTTCTACTCTACTCTTTAAATACTCCAAAATTAAACAACTGGAACACCGAGAAGAAACATGTAAAGGTATTGTGTGGGGGGCAGGAGAAAACAAACAGGAACACTTTAAGAGTGGAATGTTCCAGCTTATTGGAACGCAAAATATTAGAAGCTAAAAGTTAAATTTGGTACAACTTCTTTTTTAAACAACCGAGAAAAAGTCATTTTCGATCGAACAATCAAGCTTTCCTTTCCTGAAGAAGTTTTGAAAAGTGACAAATCAACAAACCTTGTTAATCTGTACCATCGTTATCGATTTTCAGGCCGCAAAATAGTTCCACTAAATCTCAGGAGGTAGCGCTGGCCGCGTCGCAATTTCTACTATGGGACTTCCAACTAAATCTCTACCTAATCTATGCTGTTAGTCACATGGGTGGTGGGGATTTGATCCCACAATTTCAGCCAATAAAATTACTTCGATTGGTAGGGACAGAGGTCACCTTGAAGCTAAAAATTCATAGTTTCAGTGTTTCAGTGTTATTTTCAAATTTGGATCTAGGTAAATATTTTTAGGTAGAAACTGTGTAGCTGGTAAGTCAGGATTTAGCACTTTAATCCCTAATCTCCTATTAAAGCATCTAATCTTAAATAAAAAGCAATAATCATTAATTATTATCTGTAGACTTATTATGTTATAAACGTAGATACCGTTAAGTCGTCTTTTGTTTATATTTTTATAAACGTCAATATGATTCTTTTTAGGCTAACATGACAGAAAAACCGGGGGCAAAATTTATAGAACGGGGTGCCCACAAAGGAAAGGGCATTGCTGTTTTTACAAGTGGAGGTGACTCACAGGTTAGAATTTAAAATCCTGTTTAAATTCTATCGTAATTCAATTAATTTCAGGGTATGAATGCAGCTGTAAGGGCTGTAGTTCGTATGGGAATTTATCTAGGATGCAAAGTTTATTTCATCAGGGAAGGTTACCAAGGTACGGTACATCTGAAATAAAACCTTGACACTTTAAGAGTTGAATTAAATTCTATTAATAATTTTTATGCCGTGTGTGTAAAATGAACTTTATTGTACGTGTTATTTGAAGGGATGGTTGATGGTGCCGATTACATTGTTGAAGCAAACTGGTCCTCAGTTAGTAGCATAATCCATAAAGGCGGTACGATAATTGGGTCGGCTCGCTGTCAAGATTTCAGGTAAATGACACACTTATTGTTTTTAATTTCAAAGTATTTGCGCATATACGTCATAATTGTTGACATACTTCTGTGTTATTAATTGTGTGGATACATTATTTTACAGCTAATGTTTTCGCAATCTGCACACTGTGCTATTTTTAATCAATTTTAATAGGTTTACTGTGCAGTTACGATAAAATTATTATTTCAACATCGGGATGAATTGTATTTATTGTATGTCTTAATAAGTGACATAATTCAAGAGTTTTTATCGTATAAAACTGTAAAGAGATAACACTTTCATTGTTCGAATGCTGTGTAAATTTATTATAAAATCAATATTTATTTTGTTACCTTTTGGAGATTTTAAATATTCTAACGCAAATTTAAAATCTTATTTTTGCTATTTAAAGTATGTATATGTTTGCAAATAACTAATCAAAGTAATTACACAACGCAAATTATAATTTAACGACTTTTAATATGAACTGATAACGGTACGTCAAATGTCAGAAGATCAATGAAACTGGATACATACATTTTTCCTTCCATATTTATAAAATACTCAATGTTGCGCAATATTTCGACTTTTCTCCTTTTCCTAGGGAGAGACAGGGTCGCCTTAAAGCGGCTAAGAATCTGGTAGAAAAGGGAATAACGAATTTGGTTGTAATCGGAGGGGATGGTAGTCTTACGGGCGCGGATCTGTTCAGGCAGGAATGGAACTCCCTCTTGGAAGAATTAGTCCAAAACAAGGAGATTACACCTGAGCAGAAGGAGAAGTACAAAACGCTGCAAATTGCCGGATTGGTCGGGTCCATCGATAATGACTTCTGCGGTACCGACATGACTATTGGTACCGACAGCGCTTTGCACAGGTAAGACACGTTTGTATGAAATGATTATTTTGGCGTGTTTTACTATTTTTGATGATGATTTTGCAAGAGTGGCCAGTTACATATTGCAATTTATATTCGTTTAAATTAATTATCGGATAAAGTGAAGTAGTGCATTTTATGAAGTTGTAAATAGAACACACATAAAATTAACCGTGATTGCAGAGGTTTTTTTTTTTATAACTGCTAGAAAAGATTGAAGGAAGCGAGCCAAGAATATAAATATTTATTAATAGAACAGCTTGAATAAAGAAGTTTTGAATATAATTGAAGCTAAATAAAATTGGACTTTTCTCATGAAATTCTGTACATAATACGATGAATTTATTCCACATCTTGTATATTTCAGCATATTTTTAACTTTGGTATAAAAGTTTTATATTAATTTTATGGAAGTTGAATATCGGTGATGAAATTAATTTTCGACAGACATCTCAATTTTCTTGAGAAGAAACTGAATGTAAAAATATGTATAAAATATTTTCAACATTTCAGAAACAAATTTAACCGTAACAGAAATATAAAAATAAAATTTTTCGGTATAATAAAATGTAAAAAACAAGTCGAAAATCTGTTTTCTTGGATACCTCAACTTTTTATTTTTAATAATATCGAGACAGCAAGACATCAAAAACGGGTTGAGGTTCCAATAAAGGTTTTCTAAATTTCGAGGAATTTTTATGAATTTTGGAAAACTACCTATTTACTAATTAATGAAGTTGTTTACAAAGCAATTGATATTAATAAAAATGTCGAATTGAAGCAAGCTGCAGTTCTCCGTTAAAATAATTTTTTTTTTTAGGATCATCGAGGCGATTGACGCAATCGTCAGCACGGCCTATTCCCATCAAAGAACATTCATTATGGAAGTTATGGGCCGGCATTGCGGGTAAGATTGATTTACACTAGCGAAACTTTGTCTGTAAGAGACGTCATTTTGAAACGTGCCTTCGTTGTCTACTCACATTTTTTTCTTAATCCTTTCGAAAACAGGTACCTGGCAACTGTTGCCGCTTTAACTTCGGAGGCCGATTACGTTTTTATCCCCGAATCGCCGCCGCCGGATGACTGGCAAAAGCGCCTATGCGCAAAATTAGATCAGGTACAGGAGTGATCGTTCTCGTTCGTACACGAGTTTTGCAGCTAACGTCCCATAAATCGATACTCGACCTCGATTCGCTGTCATGTATTTTTGCTTGTATTCATCATCATTTAGCTTTGACTGATTAATACTGTTGACTAACATGCTGAACTCTTTATGACATATGAAGTCGCACGAGTCGTTTTTAACTAAGGATATTGGAAACGACTGCTCCGCAGCATTGAATTTCAATCGCAACATCGCAGTTTGAGTGAGATATAACCTACAAAGTAAATGTATCTCAAATGTCATTGCCATGCAATGCCTACTGCCTCGAGGCGTAGCTTTGTACCTACTGACACAATGATCTACTAATAAGTAGGTGCTATGAATGCAAAAGTCGTTTAGCATTAGGCAAAATAAACTTTTTAATAATAATAAAAAGTTGTTTTGCCCTATGCGAAACAAGTTGTACTTCTATAAGGCCTAAACCTTCCCTATAGCCATTAGTAGGTCATTCGATACCAGTAGGTACAACGCAATACTTCGCGTCAGTAGGCATTGAGTAGCAATGACATTTAAGATGTGACATATACTTTGTAGGTTACATCTTGTCAAAAATTTAATTTGGGAATTTTCCATTATTTTCGCCCCAAAAATATAAAGATGTTTTTTTTTTAACAAACTGGATCTTTTAAAAACAATGATTTGCTGTAGCGTTTCTTTAATTTCAACTCTTTACAAATATGCAGCTATTATATGAGCTTTTAAGGACGCGTACAAAAAAGTGAATAAAAACATAGCGTGACGTATTAAAGTGGAATTACTTCTATTTTAGGTTTTCGCGCAACGCTTCGAATTCGGTTTTACTTTATTATCCATTATGATAGTTCCGAAACCTGTTTTTCCATAAAAGTAGACAACAAGGTCTATATACCATGTAATAGCGTTGCATACACTGTAGTTAGACGATTTCCAGCTACTTAGCACTGGTTGCGGCGTTGACTGGAGAGGCGGACTTTGTTTTTATTCCAGAGTGGCCGGCCGATTCCAACTGGAAAGACGTTCTTTGCAAGAAGCTAATGCAGGTACCTTTACGGGCGAATATTCTATCTTGTATATATCGGTGGATTACACTCGTGGTTATTGTGGGACTTTTTTTTAAATGTTTTACGCACTTTTCCTTCTTAGCTTGAACGCCGCCTGTGCTGTTTGCTCTTTTCCTGCACCTTTAATTTATTTAATCGGTAGTCGTTCAGTTTTATGCATGTTTTATTTCAGAGACAATATGTTTTATGCGCTGGCTTCTAATTGGGTAATGGCGTATTAGGTGTTATTTAATTTTTATCACAACCGGAAATAATTTAAATATAAAGCAATTCTCGGACTTGACGTCTATTATTCCGACACGGAAACGGTGTACAAATTGTATATAATCTAGATCTAATGCGGGTTATAAAAAAATTGCAGTTATTTGGCCCTAGTAGCTGGAATAACCTGTGAGGCAGATTATATTTTCGTTCCGGAGGATCCCGTGCATCCCGATTGGAAAGATTTTTTTTGCGAAAAGATAATGCAGGTATTTTACAACCCACGTACACCCAACACGTTTTTTTCTTTTTTAGAGCAATTTTTATAAATAGCAGCATCTTTAGACGTTATAGTCGTCGTTAATCGTATGTTAATAATACGTAAAACTGTTTTTTTTATATCAACCGTACGATAAGGAAGTTTCTGTGAAATGTTTGGGTGTGTTTAAACCTTTTTTAACTGATGACATTGCAAGAAACAACTACTCTGCTGACTAAAGCCTGACCATCATTTGTTACGCAAGGTTTCCTTAACGTTTGTGATATGATAAATTTTTTTTTTAGCTGAATGTTGTGTTTGCTTTAGTGTGGCAAAATTACGGTTTTACATTTTCTTCCGGTAGTAGGAATACAGAAACGTACGTCTTTACAAATGCAGTGCATGCTTACTCACACGCTTCTTGTCCAGTAACTTTCACATACCAAACGTTTAAGCGTACGGTTCCCCGAAACTGACTTTTTTTTCGAATTTCGGTACCTAGGAACGAACCGCGGGTCAACGACTGAACATAATAATCGTCGCTGAGGGGGCCATCGATAGAAATGGGCAGCCCATCACCGCCGAAATGATCAAGAAGGTAGTGGTGGACAACCTCCACCAAGACACTAGGATCACCGTGCTGGGTCACGTTCAGCGAGGGGGACGTCCTTCCGCTTTTGACAGAATTTTGGTAATTATATTTGAACGTTGTCTTGATTTCGTTGGTGATTTTAATGAATTCAGGGATCGAGGATGGGTGCCGAGGCGGTAATGGCCCTGATGGAGGCGGACGAGAAGGCCGAACCGTGCGTTATCTCCCTGGATGGCAACCAGGCCGTTCGAGTTCCTCTGATGCAGTGCGTCAAGCAGACTAAGGCCGTAGCTCAGGTATTTCACAGCTAAATGTCTTATAATGTTACATGTTAGATAAAATTGTGATGCAAAGGTGTAACAATGGCGACTTGTACTCCTGAAGAATATCGTGACGTAATAATTACGGATATTGTAGGGAAAAACATCAAATCAAACGTTTATCCTTATACTTGCACCAACTTGTATATTTTCTCTAGGCTATGGCCGATAAGCAGTGGGAGAAAGCGGTTCAACTCCGCGGGAAATCTTTCATGCGTAATTTGGAAACGTATAAGCTTTTGACCCGTCTGAAGCCACCGAAGGAAGCTTTCAATGAAAAGGGCAAGGGAAAAGTAAGTACATATTTGTTTTGTGTCGGTTTTATTTACTCGACGGGTGATTTGTTCGAGAATCGACCGGTGAAGCTGCTCGTTTTGTAATTTAATTTTTTATTTGTGGACGTTTTGTTTTTGTTTCCGTCTTATATACTTTAAATGTTACTTAACCCATTAACGCCCAAAATCACGGTATTTGTAACCCATTTTCAAGCTTCACTGACAAATCAAAAAATGTAAAATATCTTGATCAAACTTCCCTATCTTACTATTTTTGAGTGTACTCTTTCGATTCCTGAGGTCGAAATTGCATTTCCATGTCTCAAAAAAACAAAATGGCGGATTTTTTTTGTGAAACGGTACCGAAAAATTGTAATTTTTTTTCAAGCCGAAAAAAGATGAAGTTGTGTTCGGAACTGTGGGTAAAGGTGGGCAAAATAGTTGTCGTTTACGGAAACATTTTTTTTGCTTAGTACCAATTGGTTTACCCTTTTCAAAATGGCGGAAAATGGTAGAAATGTCGAAAAATATGCGTTTTTTCTAAATAATTCTGATATAAATCGACATTGAACGAAATGTTTTCCCTCAAAGTGTAAAATTTTGTTTGATTGATCATTCTCGGTTCTTTTTCAATGCATTTTACGATCTCAGTAATGGCGGTCAGGAAACTAGGAAAAACACGAGTTTCAAAACGTTTATTTTATCTCATTTTTTCATATTTTGGAGTACATTGAATCGAAATCTGGTGACGGATTATCAAAATTCAAAATGGCGGATCCAATATGGCTGATGGGATATTGAAAATTGTATAATTTGCAAGTCAAAAAAATCTTATTTCATTCGTTATTTTCTATATTTTTTTTAGAGTTTATAAAAATTTATGTATTTTTTGTGATTTTCCAGATTTTATCTTTTTTTTTTGTTCTCGGTCTATATTTTTTAATGATTTTTGTCAAAACAGGTTTTACAATAATACAAATCTGCAAATTATAAAATTTTCAATATCCCGTCCGCCATATTGGATCCGCCATTTTGAATTTTTGATTCAACGTAATCCAAAATATAAAAAAAACGAGATTAAAATGATGAACGTTTTATTTCAGCTTGAAAATGAGTTACGAATACCGTAATTTTGGGCGTTAATGGGTTAAAAGAAAAATCTTCTAGATGCATGCCTTGATTCTTACAAATTTGTAAGTTATTCAGTATACAGGTTGTTTTAACTTGCCGTTTAACAAAACATAGAACTCGAAGAAGTAAGAACGTTTTTCAAATAACAGTTTTGCGGAAACTAATGGGATGTTGAATAAGTTTTCCCTGGTTTTTCACGAAAATTAATGCTTTACTTTAAAAAAATTAGTAAAAAACGTCATTGAAAGTATTGCTACTTTTTCCCATCTTTCTTTTGAGGCGATCCAAGAGACGACCCACGATACGATTTTTTTGTTTCTGCCATCGAAGGAGCTGTTCACACGTGCAAAGACGCCATTCGACGTCTCTCGGCTTCAACTCGTACCGCACCCAATGTCCTTGCTTTCGAATGATTCTTAACGCTTTCAAACGTTTCGAAACTGTTGCGCCAACAACTTCTGCAAGTTCAGAACATGAGTCTTCATGAAGTAGAGCCTCCAATTCTTCATCTTCAAACTGTTTCGGTGCGTCGGAACGTCAAAATCATTATTTTTGAAGCGTCTAAACCAGTTTTTGCATGTTGTTGCGACAGAGCATTGTTGCCGTAAGCCTCGACGTCTGCAGAATAAAGTAGTGCAATAAAATCCCCTGTAAATACTCTTTTTGACGAGAAATTCGACATTTTTAACACTATGGGAAAAAAAGTAGTTTACACTTCAGCGAAACAACGTACACTGAATTTCAAGCAGTTTCGGTAACGCCATCTGTTGGAAAGCAGCGAGAACTTATTCAACATCCCGTTAATATATAAAAATAAAAAACTAACTTCTTAGGGGTTTGCTCGATATGACGATAAGATTTTTCGCAGGGATATTTACGATTTATTTCAAACGGGTTCTGTTGCTTAAAAAACTTGCTTACTTTTTTGGGTTCGGTGTGGGGTTAATAGGAAAACGACGGCTTAAAAAACAATCATGTTTCTTTACATGATTCTCTTGAGACTAATATTAAACTACTGTATTTTTTTATGCTTGCAAGGCTGGTTTAAATAAGGTACTTATCCCGTTTGTATTAAAGTCACTCTCTCATTTATGATGTTACTCGTAAGAAAAAAATTAACGTGGAATATAAACGAACGACGGTGAAAGAGGCTTCTAGACGTATTGTCTCAATAAATGCTAATTGCCTCGTGTAAACATAATAATTTTTTTCTGTATTGTTAAAAATACGTGATGGATTTCCGTGTAATAAATTTCAAAGAAACATTACGTAAATGAGGGACAACTGGCATATATTAGTTTATTTTTGTTTATTAAGGAGACGGGCGGATATTTCGCGAAACAAAAAACGTAAATTTGTCCTTTCACTCTTGCTTAAATCGAGCGACATCTAAGTCCGCATAGTTGAAACGATATATACTAACCTATTTCTATTTATTTTTGTTAGCAAGATTCAATGTGCCGTTCGGTGAGTATAAAAAAAATTGTACGTTCTTGCACACGATCTTACTTTTCAGTACACACACAATAGTTTGTACACTGCTACGCTTTTTTTCGATCGTCAGATCACAATTTTTTTTAATTTTAGTTTAATTGTGCCCTCGTCTTTTCTCTGCTTATAGAAAACGTCGATGAAATAACGCTAGGTGCTGATAAATGGGTAATAAGTGTAATATGTACGTTTTCCTTAGAAGCTTTGAAACCTTTTTTTTATTTACTCGCTTTTCTAGTTGCGGCTTCGTACTTGAAGTAGGGTGTTTCCGACCTTCATTTAATGTTTTTTTTTTTTCTGAATACGGATAGTCTTAGGTACAAACTGTTACTAATCATATTAAAAACAACCATATTCCCTTGCAGCGATATTTTTGCAATAAAAAAATATGCATGTCTCTAGAAGTCATACAAATGGATCTTCCACACTCAAAATTCTCACACTCAAAATGTTCTTTTGAAATAATTTGTATATTTTCAAGTAATTAATAAGAAATTTGGACTTGTTTTACATTTACCAGTTTCCGACCCAATAAAAATTGTGACGATTGCAAAAATGCGACGTATTTTACTTTACTGGCGTTGAAATACGATTATCGACAATTTTTTTCCACTTAAATTCTACCATATTCGAGTATTAATCTCAGCTTCCTCTTTCATGCAACACATACGATAATACAATCGATAATAATCTATCTGTCGGTTACGTACATTGAAACAGACGGACATGAAAATTTGGATGTAATAAAAATACCCGGTATGGCAGCTGTAAGAGTTGATTTCTTTAATGCATTTGACTTTACACCGATAGGAAGTTCAACCCAACAAAATACTTGGTATAATTGATCGACAAAATAGAGCTAGCTTCGTTGTCTGCAATTTCTTGGCCAATTTATTGGCGCTAAGAAATTTCCCACAATAACTTGGGCAATTTTTTGATCCTGATACGGTGTCAAGATGGTAAATGTAAAACAAAAAGTGACCGCAAAATCCGCCTGTTTTTGAGACTCACTAAGTTTTTGAAAAATCAAAAAAGTGAACAGATTAAGAATCAACAGTTGTAGAACCCCAAATATTTCTATGTTGTTATCAAAATAATATTATGAACGTGAAAATATCTAATTTCGTATTTGATACGGTCTTGTCCGGATTGAAAATCAACCCTTAGAGGAGTGAAATCATCCCCTAAACGCCTAAAAATGTAAAAAATATATTAAAAGTTCAATTTATTCACGTGTCAAACATCAAGTATGATAATAAACAAATTTTTAATTTTTTTTTCACATTATTTACAATTTTTGTGTATTTTGGGGATGATTTTACCCCTTGAGAGGGACGATTATTTTTGAAAATGATTGATAATGCATGGGAGTACTTGTGTATAAATTATTCTAATGAATGTATTTCGAAACATTATTTTTTTCATGCATTATAATTATTTTATGTACTTTGAAGCCGATGGTTGAACTTAAGGGTGGTTTTACCCTCATTTTCCTTCGGATCTAGTGATTGTGGGTTATTAACGGTTCAATTATCACGTATAAAAGAAAAAGAAAAAAAATTGTAACTTTTAATATATATTTTGCATTTTTAGGCGTTTAGGGGATGATTTTACCCCTTTAGGGATATTAAGGGTTAATTTTCAATCCGGACAAGACCGTATCAAATACGAAATTAGATATTTTCACGTTCATAATATTATTTTGATAACAACATAGAAATATTTGGGGTTTTACAACTGTTGATGATTCTTAATTTTTTCACATTTTTTATCTTTTCAACCCCTAAATAAGGGTGATTTTCGAAAATTTTCGAAAAACTGAATGTGACGCTCATTTTCATTTTTCATGACGAGTATTTGGATATTTTTAGAATATTTTTAGTAATTTCCCCGTCGTCTCTGTCAAAGTCAAAAACAGGCGGAAAAATGGCCTTTTTTGCGGTCACTCTTTTACAATTTACTTGCAAAATAACTTTTTGAATAGAGCTAGAGCTGAATTACAAATTTTATCATTGTTAATGATTGAACAGGGTAAGTACAATGTACGGATGTTGTAAAGATGTGTTAAAATCTTTTATGAGCGTTACAATCAAATTAAAAAAATTTTGTAAATTTTTCGTAACGTTTTTAGGAAGGGTACACAATGGCTGTGATGCACATCGGCGCTCCAGCCTGCGGCATGAACGCAGCGGTACGTTCCTTCGTACGTAACTGCATCTACCGCGGCGACACCGTCCTCGGGATCCACGATGGGATCGATGGCCTGCTTGCCGGTTACGTCAAGCATATGAGTAAGTAAAGTCGAATCTCTAGACTCGCTAACGATTTTTTTTGAAAATATACAGGGTGTTCCTCTTAAATTTCGCCCGCTCGATGTTTCGAAAAGCAAAACAGACATCTAAGTTACAGAAAAATTGAAAAAAAATAAACGGAATGTGGTTTTTGTGAAAAACCGTAAAATTTTGTGTTTATTAATGTCACTCGTAAATTTGAGGTTGTGCGTAGGGTGTAAGGGGCCAACCTAGGTCTCTCTTTCGGTTTTCAAGGTATAACGCCTTGCCAACGTGCTGACGTAAATATTTCCAGGTTGGTCGGACGTTACCGGCTGGGTAAGCCACGGCGGCGCCTATTTAGGTACTAAACGTACCTTACCGGGCCACCGTATGGGACTAGTAGCGTCGAGACTTCAAGAGTTCGGGATCCAAGCCCTCCTCATCATCGGTGGTTTCGAGGTAAACACGAGACGTTTCCGCTTCCCTTTTTTCTATTCGAGTAAACTTTCAGGGTTTCCAAGCGGCCCTCCAGATGTACGAGAACCGCGAGGAACACGCCGCTTTCAGGATCCCGATCCTGGTAATCCCCAGCACCATCAGCAACAACGTGCCCGGCACCGAATTCTCCCTCGGCTGTGACACCGCCCTGAACGAGATCACCGAGATATGCGACCGTATCAGGCAATCCGCCCAGGGTACCAAGAGACGGGTGTTCGTCATCGAGACTATGGGCGGTTACTGCGGATATCTCGCTACTCTAGCCGGTACGGATAAAAGAAGAGGGAGTTTTTCGTATCGTCTAACAAACATACCTTGCAGGTCTCGCCGGCGGAGCGGACGCGGCATACATTTACGAGGAGAAGTTCACGATCAAGGATCTGCAACAGGACGTCTACCATATGGCCACTAAGATGTCGGAGGGGGTCCAGAGGGGGCTCATTCTTCGTAACGAAAAGGCGTCGGAGAATTACAACACCGATTTTATCTATCGCTTGTATTCGGAGGAGGGGAAGGGGCTTTTTAGCGCTAGGATGAATATTTTAGGTGAGTACGTTGGTTGTTACAGCGGAACCGGGAAAAGTATTTTGCGACGGCCTTGAAAAAAAATTGAAAAGTGAAGTAAAACGGTGCTTTGCGTACGCTTCCAGCTTTTAACACTAACTTTTCATCGGAGCCGTGTTTACTTCATTTTTTTTTTTTTAATGGAAAACTGGTACAATAAATTTACTTATAAGGAAATTGTTGAAATTATTATGGTGCAATATTAATAATTCTTTGCTTAATAACATTAAAAAAATCGAACGCGCAGATGGACAGCAAAGTGGATTCAGTAGTCGGATGAATATTTTAGGTAAGGCAAAATTTATGAAGCTTTCAGTGTGTGTTATCGTGATAGATTGCAATATATGGCATTTTAAATATTTCAAATAACTATTGTTTCAGAATTATATACAGGGTGTAGCAAAAGTACCGGAATGGCAGAATAACTCGGCGGGAGAGCACTTTAGAGAAAAAATTTTCTCTAAAATGCTCTCCCGCCGAGTTATTCTGCCGTTCCTGTACTTTTGTTAGTTTGATCTTGTGGGGGCCCCAAGGTCAAAAGGAAGGGGTCACTTGAGGTCATATCTGAACGTAAAATTTTCCGATTTTTTCATTTTTGGGGTCAAAAGTATAGGGTCCCATTTGAAAAATCACATTTGACCTTGAAATGATCTTCAAGGTCACCATCGAATAGCCAGGGAGAAATCCTGAAACTTTTGTATTTAACATTTTTGTCTAAAATGCTCTCCCGCCGAGTTATTCTGCCGTTCCGGTACTTTTGCTATACCCTGTATACCCTTTTATTACTCAAGTGTGCTATTTAATCGACGCCTTATATTTCCATACAGGCCGATTCAAAATTCAGTACAGAAAATTTAGGGGCGAATTTTTGAGGTCGAAATAAGACTTTTTTTTCCTATAATTGTGTCCAAAATAAATTTTCAAATTTTTCTCTCTAAATACATAGTTAATATGGTACTTATCCAGCCAATATCTCGGAAAGGGTTGATCTGAGATATTTTGACCAAGTATTTTTTTTTTTGCTTAAAGTTAGGGTCAATTTAATTCAAGCGTACCCTTAAAAGTGTCGCCCTCTACAAGCAGTGTCAAAACCAGTCACATTTAAATTAACCATCCTAAAATATCTCCGTACCCCAAGTTTTATGCGTACATTCAAATCTATTTGGAAATTATTCCTAAAAAATCGAAAAAAATAAAAAACTTTTGACACCCCGTATATCGAAAATTAAGCATTTGTGGACACACGTTCATAGGAAAAAATTCTTGTTTTGACCTTAAAAATACGCCACAAAATTTTTTGTACTGAATTTTGAATCACCCCGTATGTGTATTCTTAAATACAGGGTGTCCCAAAATTAATGCAACAAAATTTGGTCACAGAATCTTAGAACAAATTTAAGGGACCCGTAATTTTTTATTTTTGCTAAGTGGCCCCTTCGTTTGGAGTTAAAGTTCCTTGACATCCGCCCCTAAGAAAATAGTCTTTTTTTTATATTTCTCGGAACCCTGTTGTACGAAAATCACTAAATTTGGTACACAGGGGTTTTATGACGTGTGCAATCTGGTAGTGCTACGCTTTTTGGCGAGGAAACTCCTTAAGACACTTTTTCGTAGACCTCCTTTTTTGGAGCCAAAAAAATTTGGTCGCATATTTTTTCTTAAAAATTATTAATCTTCTAGAAAGTCCTTGAATTTTTTTCGTAAAACGCTAATGTATTTCGTGATTTGTATGACATTCTAAATAAATTTAATGTTAAGAACCGAAATGTTAATAAAAACTTCACAAAAACAATTTGAAATTTTAATGAAACGGTTTTTGTGTTTGTTTTTTAATTCACAATTATTTTCCATGAAATGAACGTAAGTTTCTGTGGCCAGGGGGCAAGAAATGTGGTCCAATAATGCCATCTTCCCACGATTCTAACCCAACATTAATTGGAAATCGATATTGCCAATGAGTTTTCTTCAATTAAATTCAAGATATTTCCTTCTTGATAGTGTTAACCAACGACGTCTTCCTGCATATTAAAATTACAGAACCCGTCTCCATAAGTTGCCAGTGTACACGCGGAAACATCGAATGATATGGATGTATTCGTTGTGGAAAATCTCGCCATTTTTTCGACAAACACAGAAATGATAATAATCTGATATCTGGTCAAAAAATAAAGTTTGGTAATTGTGAACGCCAGCAACCTACGATTAACGCGTAGAATTTCATACGAATTACGATACGCATTCAATTACGCTTTGCCATTTTTCTCAAAAACATCGGGTTTTACGAAAAAAATATCAAGGGACAAAAAAGTTTCTAAATTTAATGGCTTTCTAGTGGACTGATAATTTTTAAGAAATTGAAATATTCGAACACTTTTTTTTGGCTACAAAATCGGGGGGCCACGAAAAAGTGTCTTAAGGGGGTTCCCTTCCCAAAAGCATAGCACTATCAGATTCCACATGACATAAAACCTCTGCTTACCAAATTTAGTGATTCTCGTACAACAGGGTTGTGAGATATAAAAAAAAAATTATTCAGGGGGCCGAAACTCCGAAAGAGGAGGCCACTTGATAAAAATAAAAAATTTTGTTGCATTAATATTGGTACACCTGGTATTATGGTTGTATTATACACTACACATTCCAGTTCTGGCGATATACACTTCATAAGTAAGTAAATTACGAAATGAAGATCCTTTCAATTTTTGTTGGAATTTCCACAATTACAGAGCGTCCTACTGTTGACTTTTCTTAGGAATTACTTACATATTTTATTACTATGTCCTGATACTAACAAATATAATCGAAAGGTTTTTTTCCCCCTAATTTTATGATCCGTAATAATTGAATTAATGTTTTTGATTAATGTCAAAATAGCGTTTTCTGTATACGACATTATTTTCCCTCAAATGGTTGTTTTTAATAATACACCCTGTATAAGCGATTCCTAGAGATGTCACAGCTGAAATTTTTTTCGATTTTCATTTTTCCCTTTCTGATTATTTCATTTCTTGATTATTTCATTCTTCACAAGAATATTCCATTTGAGTCTTTCTCTCAGTTTTATTCCTAGCGATCGACGTTCTTAGCTACGATGAGCACTAAGCCGTCTAGGTCATCCGAATCAACAATGTCAAATATCAAAAGATGGTAAGAAATTGAAAATACAGTGTTCGTCATATAAACACAGTTATTTTGAGATTCGTGGTAGCAGAGCTCAAGCATGGCACACCTATAAAATAGAGTGTTAAACCGTACCCACGATTTACCCTCTTTTTCAGGACATATGCAACAGGGCGGGTCTCCGACCCCTTTCGACAGGAATCTCGGCACCAAGATGGCCGCCAAGGCGGTGGACTGGCTGGTGTGCCAGTTGAAGAACAACACCGACGAGGAGGGTAAGGTCAGCTGCGGCGATCAGAACACCGTCTGCCTTTTAGGCATCGTCAAGAGGCAGTACAAGTGCACGTCGGTGCACGCGTTGAAGGAGGAAACTAATTTCGAGTAAGCAATAGAATTCGACATTTGCATTTACATAAAAACTTCTACGTATTTTGTTTGTAATAAAAATACCCGGTACGGCATCTGTAACAGCGATTCTGCAAGCGGCAATTTGTGAACTTGTTGGATGTGGGAGACTTTTTCTTATTAATCGTTTCCCTTTCAGGCAGCGTATCCCGAAGGAGCAGTGGTGGTTGAAGTTGCGTCCGTTGTTGCGTATCCTGGCCAAGCACGACTCGACGTACGAGGAGGAAGGCATGTATATGAGTATTGAGGATCGCGTCCTCGTCGATCCGTTGTACGGCTAAGCGCTTAGGGAAAAGTATTATAGAATTTTTATGAGGCAGAACGAAGCTTAGCGGAATTTTGTTCTGCAACTCTAAAAAAGTTGAACCTAGTGTAATTATATGCTCGCCTTTTGAGCTTGATGTGTAGTAGGTATTAAGCTATGCAAAATTTCCTCGTTTAGTTTTATTTATTTGGCTTTTACGTATGATTTACATAACTATTTATTACGATCGAACTATATCACGTCGTATTTTATCGATTCTCCTTTTAAAATGTTACCGATCTGTGGAAACTGAAGAATATATAAAATTGTTTTAGATAACCACCGAAATCGTTTTTTATTATTTCCCTTCCAAATTTTAGACGTCGAGGGTCAACGTAAGTGATACGAGAGTCGCTTCTATAAAGTTCATTACACTTTCAGCACAACCCGGTTTTACAATACAGAAAAAACTGGACGAGTTGAGATCCAACCCGGCGTACTTCTTAGAAGTCGAATATGCGATGATTGGAATCATGAAGACCGCCATGCAGTTATAATGTGAGTTTTTTCTCCCTGCGAATCATATCTCTGTGATATATTGGCTGTGAATCTGTACAAGTACGAAATATACGCTTTACTCCGTTTTGTCTTGGTAAATTTCAAAGCGGGACTTAATACGGCGGATTTCGATTCGAATTGCGTCGTTTGCACGTAGAATTCAAGGATTACGTCGGGTAAGTCATTGATAAAAGCAAGGAAACGAGGGGGGTCCCAGGTTGGAGCCTTGAGGTACTCCTGAATTGGATCTATATTATAGTTTACAACAAACGTACAAATGTGATTTTTTTTATGTAATATAACAGCGGATTTTTATTTAAAAAATTGTTACGACAGGTGGTGCGGTTTTCCTCTTTACTCAGGTCATTGTGCATGCTGCCAATACGAGTTATTTCAAAAAGGGCCGTGGGAATCTAAAAATTAGTGGGTACGTATTATAATTAAACTTTTCTAAATATCACTTTTTTATGTTTTGACTAAGATCGTTCCATATTTCTTTGAGCATCGGAGTCAACGGAGGCAGATTCATGATTTTTTATTGTTATTAGCATCAGATTTCAAGTTTTTCAATTTTTACAAAAAATTTTCTATATAACGGAGATAATGACAAATTAAGAACAAATTGTTCAGAAAAAGTAAGGCTACAGATAGACATGATATTTTACCCGATGCCACCCTAAAATGTGTTTTAAATTTCAGAGAAAAAAAAACATTTTCTCCCGCACCCTGTACGTGTGGAAAAGTGAAATTTCAGTAAAAAATTCTATTGCTGCGTCTTAACCAAGGAATTAACCAATAATGTTTTTTCTTACTGCTATTTTTTTACACGTGCACACACAAACATGTGTCGTCCAAGATATTGAAACGTAAAAACATGAAACAAGCTGTCCACTCCCAATTAAGAAGACGGAAATAGCCCAAAATTCTTAAAATTTCAGAGAAACGGCAACAGAATAAGAACCTCTCAGGAGTAGACCTCCTGAATCTTAAAAAGCACTTTTTACGAACAGTGTCACGTGTTGTTCATTAAACTCTGTAATTCCATGCGAAAATAACATTAACCTTATGAAGTTTGCTCAACGACTCCACGCTTTATCGTTATAGGTTTGGATATTTGTTAATTTGAGAAAAAGAAAAAACTTTATAAAAAGTTGCAATATTTCACTGCTCTATATATTTTTTTAAGGTGTTTAACCGATAAAGCCTATAACTACTAAAACTGACACTACTTTTTTTATTGAACCCTCGTTTGTGCATTTAAAACTGAATGACCCTGTATAAGTAACGTGAATTTTAAATTCATCAAACCGGACAATCCATTGATCCTGCATTCCTTTTCCTCCCTACGATCAACCCTGTATTAAAAGTTCTATTAACTTGTTACAGATTTAATTCAATTTTTGCCATCTATAAAACTATATAAGTATACATACACTTTTAAGACATACTTGTACGTATAACTTTAAAAAATATTAATTCGGTATTCTGAAGCCACCTGAAAATTTCTTGAATTCCTCTGGAGTCAAATCCGAAAAGTTGTTGATGCCCTGTTTGTAAGTCACTTCCCCAGCGTCATATTTTTTGTTGTGTTCCTCGATCTTCTTCACATTCTCTTGGAAAATTGCAAATCTCTTGGCCTCTTCTTCGGCTTCATAAGATTTCCCATGCTCGTTCTAAAATTTAAAAATTACAGTAATCACTGAATATAACATTTAATCATAACCATACCTTGAAACTGGTCCATTTTTCTTCCAATGTTAGTTGAGCCATGGTAATAACCAGCAAACTGAAAAGGAATACAGCTTTTAAAAGCATATTTGTTGAAAATTTTTATTTGTATACAAATTTTGTAACAATACAAATACTGTAGAGTGCGAAGCAAACACTCAACAAAGATTAACTGGCTAATATGCTCGTACGGACCTTCACCTTGATCAATATAAGCACAAGTGAAAGTAAACAAATACTGAAAAATTACGTAAATCTGTAAAAACATAAAATCATCTTTATCGAGGTGACCAACTCCTCAAAGTGATAATCCGGATCCGGGCCACTTTTATAAAACAAAAAAAAAATAAAAAATTTCAAACACGTTGCTTCATTAAATTACCACTTATAGCTGTTTTACATTGACAATTTATTCATCAATAAATTGACGAAGTTCTTCACGAATTAATTGGTAAACAGTGTGGTTTTCCACTGCTACAGACTGTCAAATTTTTTGACGTATGAATCAGTTCTACCAATGAATCAAAGAAGCAAATAAATTTCAAAAATGTCGCTTTTTCACTCATAATTGTAGTGATACAACAGCGGTACCGTTCTGACACATATTATATAAATTTTAGTTTTTGTAAATAACAAATCACGAAAATTAGAACATGCTCTAATTCGTCAAGAACTTGATGAATAAATTGATGAAGTTATTTGACAGCTGATTTGGTGCATTACACTTGTCCAATTTCTTGATGAAGTCGCTAATCAGTATCCCGCGCTAGCCTAAGGGCCACCTTAGCAAAGCGCATCCCAGGCTGCATAGCCGCACTACCCTACCCAACCATACCACACATAAACATGACACTACCCCCGGGGTTTACACAGACGAGCCGGCGAAGCAAGAAGAGCGCCAGAAGAAAGGGCCCTAGCCGGCGGGGCCCAGCCAGGACAAAAGGAGGTCCCACAAAGCGCCTACACCGGCCGCATTTGCGGTCGGGGTAGACGACGGATGGGGCCCACCTACGAAGGCTGTCCAGGCCTACACGAGATGAGGCAGGATAAAGAGGGATAACCCCCCTCGATCCCAAATCATTGAGGCCAATTTCTAGCCATAGAATAATGGCGGCGCGCGGCTAATCAGTTCATACATATACCGGTATAAGAATAATTTCGTATGTTCGCATCATCGCATCAATACGATAGGGGAATGAATCGGTCTCAACTGATTCTCGTGTCCGATAGTGATATCATATACAGTTACTTTTTAGTACTCCGAGTATTCGTTACTTTTATCTTGAGTACTCGTTACTTTGTATTCGTTACTGAGTACAGTTACATGTATAGTCCGACCGGTAGGATATGCGGCTTTTTTTCTACACCGACTTCCCGCAAAAGTCAACCACAGGCTCGAAATATCCTACAATGTCAATATTAGCAAATAAAACTTTTATCTATCGTGGCTACATCTGTTCCAAGTGAACGTATATTCTCTAAGCTACTAAAACTGACAATAATTTTTTTATTGAACCCTCGTTTGTGCATTTAAAAATGAATGACCCTGTATAAGTAACGTTAATTTTAAATTCATCAAACCCGACAATCCAATGATCCTGCATTCTATTTCCTTCCCACGATCTACCCTGTATTAAAAGTTCTATTAATTTTTTACATATTTAATAAAATTTTTGCCATCTATAAAACTATATAAAAGTATACATAAACTTTTAAGACATACTTGTACATATAACTTTAAGAAATATTAGTTCGGTCTTCTGACTCAGTTCCTAGCGGGCAGCCGACCAGAGAACACGTGTTTTGTGAAAGTGTTGTGCAAGGAGCAATTTCTACCTGCCTTTATTAAGGCTACCTGGAAAGAATCCCTTTCTTTCCTTTTAATCACCGACCTAATCCCCGGCTTAAGCATAGACGCCGTCGGCATCTTTGTTACAGCACCTGTGCCGGGGTTATGCCCAGGTAAGTTTTTACTTATTTATCAGTTATTTGCATTACTTTAGAATACATTTCTTTAAAATTGCGACCCCCGACAAACAATATACCAGACAGACAAATACACCAAAAGACACGTACGCCCCCGTGAGGGGGCATCCCCACACGACTAACACTTACACACCTTCCC